>NC_135964.1:21147889-21491952 GCF_053455715.1 Rhinoraja longicauda | reverse complement strand
TCACAGAAACTTCAAATCTGGTATCAGTGATTCTTTGTTACATTACAGGATCTGCCATTTTGTAGTCTTCTCCAGCACAATGACAGACTCGGTGACAGTGACAGCACAGTGACAGACTCCTCCCACTTCCTCCAAACCAGAGGCGTAGCTATGGGCACTCACATGGGCCCTAGCTACACCTGCCTCTTTGTCGGGTACGTCGAACAATCCCTGTTCCAGACGTACACTGGCCCCATCCCCGAACTCGACCTCCGCTACATCGACGACTGCATTGGTGCTACCTCTTGCACCCATGCAGAACTCACTGACTTCATACACTTCACCTCCAATTTCCATCCTGCCCTTAAATATACCTCGACTAGCTCTGACATCTCCCTCCCGTTTCTGGACCTCACCATCTCCATCACAGGAGACAGACTAGTGACGGACATTTACTACAAACCCACCGACTCGCACAGCTATCTGGACTACACTTCTTCCCACCCGGTCCCCTGCAAAAAGTCTATCCCCTACTCCCAATTCCTCCATCTACGCCGCATCTGCGCCCGGGATGAGGTGTTTCACACTAGGGTTTCCGAGATGTCCTCGTTCTTCAGAAAACGGGGCTTCCCCTCCTCCATTATAGATGAGGCTCTCACTAGGGTCTCTTCTACATCCCGCAGCTCCGCTCTTGCTCCCCCTCCCCCCACTCGCAACAAGGACAGGATCACCCTCGTTCTCACCTTCCACCCCACCAGCCAGCGGATCCAACATATCATCCACCAACATTTCCGTCACCTACAACGGGACCCCACCACTGGCCATATCTTCCCATCCCCTCCCCTCTCTGCGTTCCGCAGAGACCGTTCCCTCCGTAACTCCCTGGTCCACTCGTCCCTTCCTACCCAAACCACCCCAACCCCGGGCACTTTCCCCTTGCAACTGCACGAGATGCAACACCTTTCCCTTTACCTCCCCCCTCAACTCCATCAAAGGACCCAAACAGTCTTTCCAGGTGAGCCAGAGGTTCACCTGCACCTCCTCCAACCTCATCTATTGCATCCGCTGCTCTAGATGTCAACTTATTTATATCGGCGAAACCAAGCGCAGGCTCGGCGATCGCTTCGATGAACACCTGCGCTCGGTCCGCATTAACAAAACTGATCTCCCGGTGGCCCAGCACTTTAACTCCCCCTCCCATTCCCAGTCTGACCTCTCTGTCATGGGCCTCCTCCAGTGCCATAGTGAGGCCCGCCGGAAATTGGAGGAGCAGCACCTCATATTTCGCCTGGGCAGTTTGCAGCCCGGTGGTATGAACGTCGACTTCTCCAACTTCAGATAGCTCCTCTGTCCCTCCCTTCCCCTCCTCCTTCCCAGATCTCCCTCTATCTTCCTGTCTCCACCTATATCCTTCCTTTGTCCCGCCCCCCTGACATCAGTCTGAAGAAGGGTCTCGACCCGAAACGTCACCCATTCCTTCTCTCCCGAGATGCTGCCTGACCTGCTGAGTTACTCCAGCATTTTGTGAATAAATCGATTTGTACCAGCATCTGCAGTTATTTTCTTATGACAGACTCGGTGAAGTGGAGTGAACTTGAGCTGTGAGGTGCTCTCACTGTGTTAATCCCAAACACATTCTGATACTTTGCTCAGGTTCTTTGAGTATAGTATCTTCAGGTCCCGAATTTTGTGTATGAGATGCCATTTACTCAGGAGATTATTTCAATACTTCTTTTTAAACAAAGTTATTCCTTAAGTTTAAATAAACATGATATTTCAAACCCTAGCTTAATTTTTATTAGTTTAGTTTAGTTTAGAGATATGCCGTGGAAACAGGCCCACCAAATCCACGCCAACCAAAGATCCTCGTACACTGGTTCAATGCCCGACGCACTATGGAAGCCAACAGACCAGAGCACTCAGCAGAAATCCCTGCATTCACAGGGAGAAATTACAAACTCTGTACAGACAGCACCTGTAGCCAGGATCTGCTATGTTGCAATGGGCTCAGAGTATAATATCTTCAGGTCCTGAATTTTGTGTATGAGGTGCCATTCCCTCTGGAGATTATTTTAATACTTCTTTTTAAACAGTGAAGTTTTCCATAAGTTAAAAAAAGACATGATATTTCAAACCCTATCTTAACTTTTTTTGTTGTTGAATATACTCCCACAGCCTTGCTTTGTAGGGAGTTATAAAATTTGAACGCAGCGATGATGAGGGACTAAGTAAGGCTAATGTGCATCTTTGGAGGGGAATTTCAATGGTTCAATGGTACTTTATCATCACATGTATATAGGTACAGTGAAGATAGACACAAAATGCTGGTGTAACTCAGCAGGACAAGCAGCATCTCTGAAGAGAAAGAATGGGTGATGTTTTGGGTCGAGACCCTTCTTCAGACCAGTGAAACTTCTTTCTTGCCTACAGTTCAGTAAAAAAACTATATTTTTTGAAAATGTGAGCAAAATGGTTGGAGGGCAGAGCTGTGGATGTTGTGTACATGGACTTTAGTAAGGCGTTCGACAAGGTGCGCATGGTAGGCTGCTCTGGAAGGTTAGATCTCATGGGATCCAAGGAGAGATAGTTGAATGGATGGCAAATTGGCTCCATGGAAGGAAGCAGAGGGTGATGGTGGAAGGTTGCTTCTCAGAATGGAGGTCTGTGACTAGTGGTGTGCCACAGTGTTCAGTGCTGGGCCCGTTATTGTTTGTCATCTACATCAATGATTTGGATGAGAACATACAGGGCAAGATTAGCAAGTTTGTTGATGATGCAACAGTTAGTGGTTTTGCAGATAGTGAAGATGGTTGTGAACGATTGCAGCAGGATCTGGATCGATTGGCCAGGTGGGCGGAGGAATGGTTGATGGAATTTAATACAGGGAAGTGTGAGGTGTTGCATTTTGGGACATCAAACAAGGGCAGGACCTACACAGTAAATGGTAGGCCTTTGGGTAGTGTTGTAGAGCAGAGGGATCTAGGAGTACAGGTGCGTGGTTCCTTGAATGTCGAGTCGCAGGTCGAAAAGGTGGTCAAAAAGATTTTCGCATTTTGGCCTTCATCAGTCAGAGTATTGAGTATAGAGGTTGGGAGGTCATGTTGCAGTTGTATAAAACGTAAGTGAGACCGCATTTAGAATATTGTGTTCAGTTCTTGGCACCATGTTATTGTCGAGCTTGAAACGGTTCAGAAAAGATTTACGAGGATGTTGCCAGGACTAGACGGTGTGAGCTATAGGGAGAGGTTGAGTAGGCTGGGTCTCTATTCCATGGAGAGCAGGAGGATGAGGGAAGATCTTACCCAGAGTATGTGAATTGAGGACTAGAGGACATAGGTTCAAGGTGAAGGGGAAAAGATTTAATAGGAATCCAAGGGGTAACTTTTTCACACAGAGGGTGGTGGGTGTATGGAACAAGCTGCCATAGGAGGTAGTTGAGGCTGGGACTTTCCCATCGTTTAAGAAACAGTTGGACAGGTACATGGATAGGACGGATTTGGAGGGTTATGGGCCAAGCGCAGGCAATTGGGACTAGGGTAGCTGGGGCATTGTTGGCCGGTGTAGGCGAGTTGCGCCGAAGGACCTGTTTCCACACTGTATAAATCTATGACTATATAGGTACATAATAAAAGAGTGTAATAATATATAAGGTTGGTGCTGTTTCCAAGCTAACAGATGGGGATGTGGGATGGATTTAAAGTAGTGATATTGGAATAAGTTCATAAGTGAGTTCATACGTTACAGGAGCAGAATTGGGCCATTCGGCCCAACAAGTCTATTCTGCCATTCAATCATGGCTGATCTATCTCTCTCAACTCCATTCTCCTGCCTTCTTCCCATAACCCATACTAATCAATCTATCCCTCTGCCTTAAAAATATCAATTGACGTCCTCCACAGCCTTCTGTGGCAATGAATTCTACAGATTCACCACTCTCTGACTAAAATAATTCCCCCTGATCTCCTTCCTAAAGGCACGTCCTTTTATTCTGAAGCTTTGGCCTCTGGTCCTAGACTCTCCCACTAGTGGAAAGATCCTTCCTACAGCCACTCTATCCAGGCCTTGGAATAGTCTTGGCAAATAACGACAGTGTATTTTGTAGAGGGTGCACACTGCAACACTGTGTGCTGGTGGTGTAAGGAGTGACGTTTAAGAGGATGGCAAGCATGTTGCTCTTCATTGGATGGTGTTGGGCTTCTTGCATGTTACTGAAGGAATATCAGCACGGTTATCAGAAGGGCTTAGTTCTTTTGTTCGAGCATGGTCCTGTGATCCATCTGAGTAGGAAGATGGTGTTGTGGCCAACAATGCCGTCTGCAAATGGGGCAACACTGCAATCAGACTGAGCCATCTTCCTGCCATCATGAACTGCACTGGAGTGCCGGCTTGGATTACGATGCTAGCTTCTGGCATGAAGCTTAACAGTGATCCTCTTACCAGCTACAACAGACTGATACATTAGCAGCTCTGTGATTACAATTAGCCCTTCTGTAACACTTCTGCGTCATTTTACATCTTAACGCTATGGGCTGCAGAGAAATGGATAGAAATTTTAAACCCCTGCAGGAACATCCAACTTAATTCTCTCACATAACACAACACTAAAATGGGATTAGTATTTCTGAAATTGCTATTTGGAATTTAATAATAATAATATATTCCTTTATTTGTCCCACACCGGGGAAATTTACAATTAGAATTGAGAAATTAACTTCCAGGCGACACAATGGTATTGTTGCTGCCTTACAGCACCAGAGAAACATATAAGATAATTAGGGGATTGGACACATTAGAGGCAGGAAACATGTTCCCAATGTTGGGGGAGTCCAGAACAAGGGGCCACAGTTTAAGAATAAGGGGTTGGCCATTTAGAACGGAGATGAGGAAGAACTTTTTCAGTCAGAGAGTGGTGAAGGTGTGGAATTCTCTGCCTCAGAAGGCAGTGGAGGCCAGTTCGTTGGATGCTTTCAAGAGAGAGCTGGATAGAGCTCTTAAGGATAGCGGAGTGAGGGGGTATGGGGAGAAGGCAGGAACGGGGTACTGATTGAGAGTGATCAGCCATGATCGCATTGAATGGCGGTGCTGGCTCGAAGGGCTGAATGGCCTACTCCTGCACCTATTGTCTATTGTCTATTGTTTATTGAGACACAGTTCGATCCTGCCTACGGGTGCCGTCTATACGAAATTTGTAAATTCTCCCTGTGACTGAGTGGGTTTCCTCTGGGTGTTCCAGTTTGTAGCTTAATTGGCTTTGGTGAAATTGTAAATTGTCTCCAGTATGTAGGACATAGAACTAGTGATCATTGGTCGGCGCGGACTTGATGGGCTGAAGGGCCAGTTTCCACATCTCTAAGTTTGTATCTCTAAACTAAACTACTTTAAACTCAACTAAACCAAACCAAACCAAACTAAACTAAATTAAACTAAATTATTTATTTTCCTCTGTACCTTTCCAATAAATATGTGCTGGTTTTGAAGGTTTTGTTCAGGTGCCCAGAGGAGAGTGCACTGATCAGGAAAAGAAAGAGCACTGTAGATCTCCATAGATTGTCCATGTTAAGGTGGTACAATAACCATCACCAGCTGTGAATGGCTTACTGCTAGCTATGCATATTTCAAAATGGCACATCTCATCAATAAGTAGAATGAACATATGCATCGTGGCATTTCAGACTGGGCAGTTGATTGAAAACAAATTATATTAATTCACTTGGTGTAAATGGTTTAAGTTGAAAGCATTCTTTCCATCAGATGTTGATGTCTGAGAGACAAGCTTAAAACCCCCACACTCATCTCCCACTGAGAAGCAGCAAAGGTGTAACGGACACAGTAGAGCTCAAGAAAGTAGCAGAAGTAGGGAAGCGGGTCTCTATTAGTCTCTATTCAGTTTAATCACGGCTGGTCAATGCTTGCCATAACTCCTGCTGGACCTGCTCCTCAAAACACTAGTTCCTCGATATTTGAAGCATTTATCCTCTCCACCTGAAAATATCTGATGATCTGGCACCATGATGCTTGGCAACAGAGTCCCAAAGATTCACTATCCTCTGTGAGAAGAAACGTCTGCACACCTCAGTCTTAAATGAGTGGCCTCTTATTTTGCAGCTGTGTCTCCTTGTCTGTGACTCTCCCACTAGTAACAGTATAGACAAAGTGGGAATACATTTATTACAGGGTTTAAGTCTGCAATACAAAAATGGTTTGAAATCTCACAATTGTAGAACAATAAAAGCGGGATGACATAGAACTAGTGTGAATGGGCGATCGATGGTTGGCCTGGACTTGATGGGCCAAAGGACCTGTTTTCATGCTGTATCTTTAAACGAAACAGTACAGCACATGAATTGGCCCTTCAGCCCACAATGTCTGTGTCGAACGTGATGGCAAGATCAACTAATCTCATCTGCTTGTGCATGATTCATATTCTTCCATTCTCTGCATATCCATGTGCCTATCGAAAAGCCTCTTAAATGCCAATTGCTGTGCCTGTCTCCACAACCACCCCTGGCAGCGTGTTCCAGGCACCCACCGTATCAAAAACAACTGGCCTGCCATCTCCTTTATTCTTTAAGTACGGTTCAAATTTCAAATGGAGAGTCAGAATTCCGCAAAAGATTTCTGAAGAGTGAGTTATTAATAAAACATTTATCTGCCTTACCTGTGAGCTTATTACTTTCTGTCAAAGTTAGCTTCAGACCATCCTGGGCAGCCTTCAGTCCCTTATTCAATCAGCTCTCAATCAAGTGCAAGATCACCAGCCTGTCACAGCACCAGAGCCAAGCTTCAACTTGACAGCAACAAAAGTGATGGATGTCAATGAGCTCAGTGACAGACCGGTGCTTTTTTGATGCATCCAAGTTAAGTGAGAAAGATTGATGAAATAGCCATGGAAAAACCTGTTCCAATTCTTGTCAATTTAAAACCATGTGCGTTAAAAGTCCTTGACAGAAACTGTGGAAGTCCCAAAACTGTTGAAGGTGCTTTATTTATTAAATACATTTAATAAAGTCACCAGCGACCACCTTCCACATCACAAGACCATTTCCAGCACTGCTGCGCCTCTTGGATTCTGCCGCGAGTTCCAAAGCCCATCGCAATCTCCACTATGCCCCAGCCCTGTCGCACACACTATTAACATATCCTTCCCTCGCCTTTGTGTTCCGTTGTGTGCGAAATCCCGAAGGTGCCAGATTGGACGCCAATCCCCACTTCGCCCCGGTTCTTGCGGACTCGCCATTCACACCTTCATTGACGTTACCTTTGTATCTTGTTGCATTCGGAACCAAGAAGTCACATTCTAGTATCAGTTGTTCACATGAAGTATCTTACCTTTGTACTCTGTTGCATATGGAGCCAAGAAGTCTGCAACTTTTGTATAATGTAAAAGTAAAGTATAGACCCGGTAATCAAGATATCAATCTACCACACCCTTGTACTCCCTTCGTAATGATCTTTTTGGTGAATAAATACTCTGCTGTACCGACTTAATTTTAGAGTTGTGATCGCAGCCTTTGACTGTGACATTCTCTCCCTGTGCGTAAAATAAACTCACTGTTGAATCAAGTCGTCCATGAGTCTTATTGAAGGGTTTGACTTCGACAAAACACTTTTTCACAAATCTCGTTGCTCTCGTGGTGGTCTGCACCCGCAAAAACAAGTCAAAAGAATAACCAACAGTGCCATGATAATTTTCGTTTCTTAAGAACGTTGCAAGGTGAAGGATGAAAATGAGAGAAAAATAAAACGTAGTTATTTTGATTGCGGTGGAGCTGTTTTATTTGAATAATGATGCATGGAAACAAAGCTGGGAAATTTTATTTGTAACGGCAGAAATATAGAACACAGCATTGATCATTCAGAATAATCTGTAATCTTAAATAACAGTTAACCATTCATTACTATTAGAAATAAAAATGGTGAATAATCAGCTATATTTTATCTATACTATTTCATTGTTCATTGAGTTCACAAAAAAATTGATTCATCATTATCTTGCAATTTCCAGTTAAGAGTGACCCCAGAAGAAAACATTTACAAATTGAACACATACCCTGTTTATTTTCTCTGAAAGATACATGTGATAAAGCAGGTAGCTTAACCTCCTTCAGATACAAAAATATTCATATGCAAGTAATAAAGTTTTTTTTTCCACATTCAACATTTTGTTTTTAACTAAAGCAAAAATTACACCAAAGGTATTCAAGACAAAGTACAGCTTGTGCTTTAACAAACCCAGGGCAATATGTGCTCGTGACATGGTTTGCAAGGAGTCTTGTGAAATATGCTGTGGCTTCATTTTTCCATGAATTATGAAAATTATCCTGTACCAAACTTGCCTAAGCTTTTCTTTTCTTTTTGTTTTTTGCAAAGTTAAGGCAAGTACAATCAACATTACAAAATCCACAACTCTATTGCTAACTGTGCAGCATTCATTTAAGTGAATAGTGTTTTATGATTGTATAAGAGTGAGATAGGAAAGCAAAAAGGTGTAACATTTGCTACAATGCGTGTAGCTTATGTGCTGAGCATTTTCGTCAAGAGCTAAGGGGTGTATTAACATTAAGAAAATATTTACTCAGGCTTTGGAGTAAATAATGTGTTCACTCTACACCATAAGTGTAATAACCCTAGAAGCCATTTAAAAAAAATGTCCTTCTGTTTCTCAACTTGACGTTATGTATATTAGCTGCAACTTATAAAAGTTGTAAAAAGTTTGAAACTGAGTCTACTAACTTTTAGGTAGAAATAACATGCCTTCACAAAGACTAAGCAGTCTCCTTTGGAATGCCATAAGGCAGCATTAAAGTCAGCTGGATAGACAAAAAGGAGATGTATCATTTTGGGGTAAATAACTATGGTCATGGCAGTGTAGGATTGTAAAAACCCAGTAAAAAGAAAGGCAGAAACCTGTCAATTTGATTAAATAAATGTCAGATCTTGAATAATTATTTTACTTTTTGTTGAGTTAAATACCTCTAATCTTAGCTTACATGATCATGTCAAATAAATATAAACCTCACTAATCGTGAAAACTTGTTTGTGTTTCAGGGTCATAACTTAACTGGATGAATGATGAACTTGATGTTCATATCTTAAAACTCTAGTACTGGCTGGCTAGCATCTCCACAACCTGGACAATTTTATACTGCGAACAGTTTACAATTAAAAGTGGCATTTGTATCCAGATGTAAGTACTGGGACAATCTGGAAGTATCCACCAAAAAGTCTGGTGCACAAACTGTATATCTGTGCATATTCTTTTCAATAATCCACAACAATAATGTTGTTTTGTATGCTACCATAGCAGTCTTTGTTCTGATTTTAACCTGTTTTTACTAAGAAAGTGGTGAATCAGCACTGTAGGTGCCACTGTTCCACAATAATTAAATGCACCACCACTTTGGGAATGGTGTTGATAGTTTTAAAATGCTGATAAAATATTGGTTGTCTTATTAGATCCAATCAATATAAACAAACTAAAGACATTCTCACAGACTTGGTAGGTTTCCTAATCTTGTAAAACTAATTGAATAATGATGAACTGACTGCAATTGTGTTACAGCTCTTGGCAAAATATAAGAGAATCAAACAGCCTTATTGGATAGTGGTTTATACTACTCCCAGATCTCAATTATTCCCAACAAACGTCCTTAAACCAGAGATACAATGGAGTTCACGCATCAATGTGATGCAAACATTATATTCCATTGACACAAACAAGCACAGCAAGACTGATCTATTTTGTGGGCCTTAACTCAATCTTTAATTCAGGTAGGAAGGAAATCCTGAATGCTTATTTTGAAACAATGTCATCTTTACACTGGATTTCACAGCATTATCTTTATTTTAATTTGGTTTAAAAAAAAATCAGTACTATTAAATCATCAAATCATGATATTTAATCCACGTGGCATACCTGATACAATATTTTTCATTTCTGATTTATTTTAATGATCCATGAACACATACTGTACTTAAGTTATAGGTACCGAGCTTTTGCTCATATGATATGGATGGTACTAATACAAACAATTTAAGATGGTAGAACGGGGTAAGAAAACAATACAACTAATAGTACAAAATGTATTACAAAATATGGTCGGTATCACATTAATGCTCTAATGCTGAATGTACTTTTCTGAATTCCCCTCACAATAGTCTTCTCAGAAAGAACCTTCTCAAATTCAATGTATGTGCCTTCTCCTCACATGCTTGCACATTTTTTTATCCAGTTCTGTTTGTGAATTCTGTAACCGTTCATATTATCCTCTGTCACATCTGCCTTTATGACAGTACATTCCAATGCCCAATACCTAGAGGTATAATATTATTCCCTCATGTCAAGTATTGTTCTCTTTGCCTACAATCTATCTTCCATTGTTATTGTCCTTTCTCCCACTAGAAACAGTTATTCCTTACTTACTCCATCAAAACTCTATCAAAACTCCATGAACAGTTACTGAACCATTCCTCAATCCTCTCATGGAAAAGCAAAATATTGAGGATGCTGAAAATCTGAAATAAAACAAAACTGAAATTGTCAGCAGGTCAGGATGAATATTATGTTTCAATTCCATTTTTCCCAAGTCACGCCTCCTGGTTGGTTTTGCATCCCCTGTAAAGTTTGAGCATATGTACTCTGAATCATTACCAAGTGCTTGACAACCTTTCCAATGTCTGGGCGTCACTGCCAGAATTCAGCAGACACTGCCGAAATAATGATTTCTAAAAGTTTAACTCAAGTCGCCTGCTTTAATACTATGTTTCTATTCATGAAGTCAAGCATCTGAAATGCTTCTTTAACATTTGACCAGACAACTCGGAGGACAGCCTCTGATCCTGTGCTCATTTAAAAATTGTACCATTCAATATGTATCATCATTATTGCTGCCAAAATGAATTACTTGCTAATTGCTGTCTTTAAATCTAACTGCTGTATTCACCAAGTCCTTCAACTTCCTCCTGAAGTCTATTGCTCTCTTCACCTTTCTGAATTCTGCAACTGTTCATATTATCCTCTGTGTACACAAATGCAAGTCTCTCTTACAGATTTCACAAGTTCACAAGTTATAGGACCAAATTAGGCCATTCGTCCCATCAAGTCTACTCCACCATCCAATCACGGCTGATCTCTGCCACCTAATCCCATTTTGCTGCCTTCTCCCCATAACCCTTGACACCCTTCCTAATCAAGAACTTGTTTGTCTCTGCCTTAAAAATATCCACTGATGGCATCCACAGCCCATTGTGGCAATGAGTTCTTCACAAAATGCTGGAGTAACTCAGCAGGTCAGGCAGCATCTAGGGAGAGAAGGAATGGGTGACGTTTCGGGTCGAGACCCTTCTTCAGACAGATTAACTACCCTCCGACAAAAGAAGTTCCTCCTCACCTTTTTAAAAGAGCGCTCTTTAATTCTAAGGCTATGACCTCTGGTCTTAGACCAGTGGAAACATCCTTTCTACATCCACTCCATCTCTGCCTTTCATTATTCTGTAAGTTTCAATGAGGTCCCCCATCTAAAGAACAGAAATTGCTGCTAACTTTCAGTCACTTACTCATGTTTTTCCAAGTGCCAAATAATTTTGATCCAGAGTGATCTTTAAAATGTGGCCAGCACTATCAGGCTAACTAGTCTGGGATTTCCCAAATACGATTTTTTGAGCAAACTGTAACGCACATGGCTTCATTCATCTGGTATGATTCTGATATATTAAGGAGATTGGAAGATTATTGCCACGGTCTCTTGAACTCCCTTTACCAAAATAAGATGCTTTCCATTAGAGCGTGAATATATCTTGAGCACCATCTCCTGTTCATTTTTATTCCTTTCAGTTTCTGTACTTCCTCATTCAATCTTGCTTTGGCAATGACCTACTTCTTTTACTACAGACAGTTTCAGAGTACTCATTCAGCACCACAGTCTTCAAAATAAAACTCATAGATTCCTAAATGGACTGATCTTCTGCCAATTAGGTATTTGTAAAAAGAAAAAGTGTATATTCATCTATATACTCTCTTTGCCAATCTTTATTTACTTCTCAAGTTTTCCTCTGTACTTTTTGGATTCAGCTTGGAACTGTGAACCTGAGATTTATCGTAATTCCCCTTTTCTTGTTACATGTTAATGTCTACATCTTTAATCGTCCAAGGAGTTGTCACTTTAAATATTTTTCTTTACACCTGTGAGTATGTTTCTACTCTGTCCCTGAACCTCTTCTCTCGGCATGTATCTTACCATCATTCATATTTTATACGTCAATCCTCAAGGCCAACTTCCTTGAAGAAAATGAGGCCTTCTCCAATTGAGTATCATCTTCATGTATTCTGCAGGAATGTATCAATGGTCCCCTGTACAGGTTATCACCCGACAAACAAGACGCATGCTGAGTTTAACGCTCCTTGCTTGGCACACTGAATGAGACTTCTACCACACTCTACCAGAAATTATCTACAACGTCGGAGAAAAGACATTCCTTTAATATTCAGATGCTGCATTGAATGAAGGGATAATAACAGATGAAAATAAAAATGAAGAAGAAAAATGAAATAGGAATCTTGTTCGAACCATTGCAATCTGTGTCTTTACTTTTCAAATACATAAGCAATCATGACAAGCTAGTTATGCAGAACAAATGGCACTGCCTCATTTTTATATTATAAATTCAGAAAATTGAAGAATGTATCTCTTTCACCGTGGAGTCTTTTGGGTTGAACCGTACACATATTCACATTCCTTTCTCCAAATAGGAATTTGATTTTACTACAAATATCATTGTTGGCAAACCCAATTCTAATTAACAACTTGGTGGCACCAGAAGAATTATTAAGAGCTACTGATTGTCTATATCAAGGAATGCATGCTGAGATTGTGAAGAACAGACCCCACCATAAAGAGAGCATGCTATGACAGGACATTACCATGCTTTTTGGTATTTAGACTGTGAAGACACAATAAACAAAAATGCTGCGGTGACAAATATATTGTTTCTTTTGATGATAAATTAAAACAACAAGTCATAACCAGGAAACAAATTGAAACAGCCTAACCCTCTGCAGGAACCTTTTCACCAACGACAGAAATCTATCTGTGGGGAATGAATGAAGTTGACAACGACATTTGGCAAAAAATAGTTTTAATTTTAAAACACTGAACAAGCCAGTGAGATGTTGCTTGACGACTCCATGTAACAAAATGATGTATATCGTGAATTGAGGAATTAAACATACTATCACACTGACCCACAAAGAAATAAAACAAAAACTAAGGCCAAATATTTTGCCGTGTGGAAACACAATAAAAAGATGTTGCTCTCATTCTCAGAGTAATATGACTACTTAAAAATTAACAGTAACAGCTGTAGCAAAACCACAAAAGAAACCTCAAGTTTTCTTCTTGTGTAATACCATTTATTATTTTAGAGGTAGAAATGGCCCTAACCATCTTTAGACAAAGCATTTAAGCAAAAAAATATGTATTTACTATACTTTTTCTCATTTTTTTCCTGGGCATTGAGCACTGATGCCAAAGTTAAAAAGCTTTCATCAAGTGCATTTTTCTGTGAAAAGTGCAACGTAACTTTGCACAATATACTCAAATGTTTGGAAGGCTAATTAACTCTTATACAAGGGCATAATTTTCCTCCTAAATAGTTGTATCATGTCTTCTCTGTTAGTCATTATTATGAGCTCATTTTGCCAGCAGATTCTTTTTTAAACACTAGTCATGATAGATATCTGAAAGAATAATAAGAATTTATTAAGAAAATATGATTATCTTGAGACTTTCAATGGTTTGCGCAAGGACTATATCTACTTCATCTCTTAAGCTTCTACTTAATAATTTGTCATCAGCAATAATGATCAGTATGTCCTTTCAGTGAGTATCTGTGAATGAAGGTGTACTTCAGACTGGCCTGTTTGGACACTGAAGTAAGAACATCACCTACCATATACACTTTAGAGTTCAGTGTCTTTGATATATAATGTCTACGACTTAATAAGTAATGTAATAATGCACACCTCCTCAGCACATCACATTTCAGGAAACTTGACTGCAGCTTTATATAATGATCCTTTATCTGGAATGAAAACTGGAAAAAAAAACTCACATTTTATCACACAACCTTGCAAAAGCATTGCAGTAAAATGTCAAAACCAAGCCATTTCCATCTATATGAATAATGAAAAAAGCATGTCTATTTTTTTTCTTTATGTGACAATGTGACATGGATATGCTTGCTGGTCCCCTT
The DNA here is from genome assembly GCF_053455715.1 of Rhinoraja longicauda. Taxonomy (NCBI): domain Eukaryota; kingdom Metazoa; phylum Chordata; class Chondrichthyes; order Rajiformes; family Arhynchobatidae; genus Rhinoraja; species Rhinoraja longicauda. The sequence goes on along the minus strand of NC_135964.1, from coordinate 21,477,723 downwards.
AAAAATTCCAATATCAGTTCTAATAACATAGAACATAGAAAACAATCAGAAATGTAATAGTGAGAGGCAAGAATAGAACAGGAAGACTCTGATGTTGCAAATTATTTATCTACAAGACCCTGTGTTTTCATATTTCTTTTTTGTATAACAGCAGCAGTCAAGGCCATGGTCCCAGGCACCAGACTGTGTAACCTGATGAGGATCAAACTTCCCCATTAATTATTACCAAATGATACTGGACACACTGGTCTCCCTTGGCAGAAGTGGTAAAACTGCACTGTTTGTGTGAACCTCATCTGGAGTTTGCTCCTTGTTGATGTTGTTGTGGGGCCTCTGGCCATTGATGAATGTCATGGGGATGTTGCAGTATGTGTGTTGATTACCCAGTGAGGTAAAGGGCATGATGCCGCTAGTGGGAGGTACGTCGTACTCGTAGCTCCGATAGTAATGCTTGTGCCGCATCTGCGTGTGGTAGGTGTTGTGGAAGGTGGAGCGCAGGTCCGGATGGGCAGTGGCCAGAGCAGTGGAGGTCGCTGCTGCCATGGAGATGGCAGACACAGTCTGCAGCTCCCCAAACGGGCCCTGCTCACTCGCATCCAAAACCTGCTCGTTGGAGATCGGCTCTAACCTCTTAAAGGGCATCTCATACTGTACACGTTTCCAGAACTTGGAATCCAGTTTGTTGCACTTGGGTCCATTCCATTTGATCACCGTGAGTAGTTTGATCGTGTCTTTGAGAGCCTCGATCTCCTGATAGTTTACAATTCCCCGTAGTTCACTGCATTCGATGAGTATCACTTTAATTTCACCCGTGACCAACATATTGCGCAGTCTGTTTTCCAGTTCAAAGATACTCCAACCTCTCCTGATGACATAGTTTGGGGTCAGAACGATAATTAGTCTCTTGCTTTGATCAATGCACCGTGCCACATCTTCAACATATGCTGAAAGTAAAGTAGGACATTCCTTTTACAAGTGTAGCATTTCTTGCTCACATGTTGGCTAAACATTGTGATGGCATGCATGATACTTTACCAATGATCCTACTGTACAGTTAAGCTTGATTTACTCCAGTTCCCACATGGAGTTTAGTTTAGAGAGATACAGGTTGGAACCAGGCCTTTTGGCCCACCGAGTCCACGCTGACCATCGATCACCCTAGTTCTACGTCATCCCACATTTTCATCCACTCCCCACACACTAGGGACAATTTACAGAGGCCAATTTAAACAAGAGGTCCACGTCTTTGGAATGTGGGAGGAAATCTGAGCATCCAGAGGAAACCCACGAGGTCACAGGGAGAATGTGCAAACTCCACACAGAGAGGATCCGAGGTCAGGATCACATCCGGGCCTCTGGCACTGTGAGGCAGCAGCTCTACCAGCTGTGCCACTGTGCTGCCTGCATATTGCAATGAAATGAGGGAAGATTTCCTATACTTGTACAATTAACAATCTTCAAAAAGAATGAATTGATAATTTTAGTGGCCAAAGGAAATTTTCTTCAGACCTGCTGGTTTTAAATGGACAAGAATGCAATGGAACTATCTCAGGAAGAGAACAGTTTGAGAATTGAAGTCAGGAACAGTTTTCATCTTATTTCATGGTTTTTATTTAGTTGTAGTTTAATTCAGAGATACAGCATAGAAACAGGCCCTTTGGCCCACAACCGAGTCCATGCTGACCATTGATCACCTGTTTACACTAGTTCTATGCTATTCTATTTTATATCCTGCTCCCTACATATTAGGAGCAATTTACAGTGGCCAATTAACCTACAAACCTTTGTGATGTGGGAGGATACTGGAGCACCCAGAGGAAGGAGGATACCCGGAGCACCCGGAGGAAACCCACACAGTCACAGGGAAGACGTGCAAACTCCATGCAGACAGCACCCAAGGTCAGGGACTCTGGCGCTGTGAGGAAGCAGCTCTATAAGCTGTGTCACTGTACCGCCCAACTTCTCCCCGTTCATGGTGCTCCGCATCTCTCAGGTCAGCGAGCAATCAAAGGAATGCAACCAGCAATGTTTATCATAGGACATTAAATATTTTAACATGACAATTTATAACTTTGATTGAAGGATCATTTCAAACTTCAGTTTGGGCAAAGAAACATACAGGTAACCATTGTGCTTAACCTTCACAGTCAGGCAGAAAGTTGATGGAAACAGTAAAGTCATCTTTGTAACGTTATGCCTGATTCTCCCATTCTAGCAGGGTCAATGGAAAGTAAACCACTATCAAGCAAATATTTGGAACCCATCAGTTTTCTGCCTCATGGTGGAATTAAAGGTCCAGCCTCATCCATCACTAGTGAGCATCTGCTGCAGCAGTGTACCTTGTTAAATTTATTTGAGAAAAATATCACAAGAAAATACCATTAAACATAAAGAGGCGATATTAACTAAGCAACAAATGAGTGCGGGGCTGGTAGAAGAAATCCAGGGCTATGTGTACATTGAGCAGCTCCGATTAATATTGGAGCCAGGAACTATAGCCACTGGAAGGCTGACCAGAGCCACGTGCGTGTGGCAGGTAGCCACAGATAAAGACCTGCTCGAACAGTGCTGGTCATGGTAGCTAAAGGTTAGCTGGAGAGATGGGATAGATTTCATAGAAACATAGAAACATCGAAAATAGGTGCAGGAGTAGGCCATTCGGCCCTTATGAGCCAGCACCGCCATTCAATATGATCATGGCTGATCATCCAGAATCAGTACCCCGTTCCAGCTTTCTCCCCATATCCCTTGATTCCGTTAGCCCTCAGAGCTATATCTAACTCACTTGAATACATTCAAGTAATACATTTCGAAGTTGACCAGATTTTGCTCTTTGGTGTTTTGGTAAATAGTTTGAGGGAGTAAATATTTCTCCCTTAATCAAAAATCACAGAAACAGATTACCTATTTATTATCACATTGCTAGACACAAAATGCTGGAGTAACTCAGCGAGACAGGCAACATCTCTGGAGAGAATAGGTGACGTTTTGGGTCGAGTCCCAAGGGATCTCGACTTGAAACATCACCCATTCCTTCTCTCCAGAGAAGCTGCCTGTCTCGCTGAGTTACTCCAGCATTTTGTGTCTATCTTTGGTTTAAACCAGCATCTGCAGTTCCTTCCTACACATAATCACATTGCTGTTTGATAGACACAGCTATTAAAGTGCCAGCTGCAACGCTGGCAGTAATAAACTGCAGGACATCCTCAGGGTGGTAAAAAAGAGCAAAATGCAACCCTTTCTTTCCTTCACTCAGAATAATTTAACCCCATGCATATCTCATAAATAATAAAAATATTGGTAAATAGGTTAAAAGATTAAAGAGATTGAAGTGTCCGCATAACCTATAATGATTTCTCATACGCAGAGTAAAATAGAAATAAACTCCAATATCCAAAATTGTTGGATAGATAAATAGATCTACTCATCCCAAAACAAGTTGTCTCAAAACGAAGTTGATCCCTGAGATATCTTTATCTCAGATAGATACAAAAAGAAAAGATTTCTTTGACATGCTTATTTCCTGTCATTGGAGATAACTGATGTATGTGTAATGAATGCAAAGGATTTCAAACTGAGCAAATCACATGTTGGATTGTTTAAACCAAAAATTACAACATTACTTCACTTTTCTGGCAATAGAATTTCAGGAGATGAATTATTTTTTAGTGTTAAACATGTGTGGGACTATTGGCCATTGTCAGTTGCACTCACCTTGACACATTCAGTTCCTTTGGAATCAATATATTGAATGGGGGTATAGAAAGTGGCTGACACTTTCTAAAGTGTTTCTAGAGTTTGTTTCCGCTGCTTCAGCATGAATTTGGGAACAGCTTTTTCCCTACAACCATCAGGCTAATAAACACTACAACCTCCAAATAAGCTCCGAACTACATAGACCAGGGGGCATTGGCCTTGTCTTTTTGCACTCTTCGTGTTTATTGTTTTAAGTGTATATATGTATGCATAGATACACACATACACACACACACATATATATATATATATATATACTGAACTTATTTCATTTATTATGTTGTTTACAGAATACTACATTTACATATTCAAGTTAATAAGTTAAGTTATAATAGCAACATTAGGCCATTCAGCCCATCATGTTTACTCCCCCATTCAATCATAGCTGATCTATCTTTCCCTCTCAACCCCATTTTCCTGCCTTCTACCCATAACCCCTGACACCCTGACATCAATAGTAAACATATTCTGTTGTGCTGCTGCATCTAAGAATTTCATTGTTCTGTTTGGGACATATGACAATAAAAACATGCTTGACTCTTGGGTAGACACAAAATGCTGGAGTAACTCAGCGGGTCAGGCAGCATCTGAGGAGAGAAGAAATGGGTGATGTTTCGGGTCAAGACCCTTCTTCAGACTGGTCTCGACCCGAAACGTCACCCATTCCTTCTCTCCTGAGATGCTGCCTGACCCGCTGAGTTACTCCAGCATTTTGTGTCTACCTTCGATTTAAACCAGTTTTTTTTCCTGCACATGCTTGACTCTTGGCTCTGTTGACTCTTGCTTGCAAGTGGCCACACCCTGATGATCACAGTTCAATAATACAGTAAGCAGAGCAGCAATCAGCACTTGGAATAGCCAGCAATGGTAATTGGGAAGGGTGACAGAGTGGGTAGAATCGCTCTGATTTATCCTTCATCTCCACAGAGGAGTTGTTTTGTTCTCCAGCAGCTTGTGAATAGGCTTTGTGAAGTGAAGGCAATCAGAAGACACGTTTAACAAAAGTAAGGAATTTGAAAGTAAACGGGAGCATTTAAGTTCACGAACTGAATAATTTGAATGATATTTCAAATTCAAATCAAAGGTAATTTTTTTTCTCCAAAAAGGAGCATGAAAAACTACCTTTCCATGGTTTAAATTAGCCAAGACAATGATTCTGCGGTGCTGTTTTGTTCTCACAGACATGGAGGAACACAACTTCTGTCCCTTTGAGCTAGCAAACAAGGGGATAGGCTTCAGCAAGACACATTGCTGGGTACATGAGGCACAGAAAGGGTGACCTTTCTGTCCTAGGCCTCTTCCTTTGTCGGAGTCAAGCCAAACGCAAATTGGAGGAACAGCATCTCATATTTCGCTTGGCAGCTTACAGCCCAGTGTTATGAATTTGATTTCTCTAACTCCAAGTAACCTTTGCATCCCCCCACCCAAGTTGCACCAGCTTCAAAGTCGTTTTGTTGTCTCATTGGAACTCATTCTCACCTAACACAATGCTAACTATGGCCTGTTTTCTTTATCATCATTACTTTTTTTGCATGTCTTTCATTCATTTATTCCATATCTCTACATCACCATCTATATCTCTTGTTTCCCTTTCCCCTGACTCTCAGTCTGAAGAAGGGTCTCGAGCCAAAACATCACCCTATTCCTTTTCTCCAGAGATGCTGTCTGACCCGATGAGTTTCTCCATCTTTTTGAGTCTATTTGAGATAAAGATATCTCATGGAACAACTTGTCTTTGAGACAACTTGTTTTGGAATGAGTGGATCTATTTAATTTGCTTTAACCTGTCAGAATAATTGTCCCAGAATGGAAATGTAATTCACTACCATTGTATTCTTCACTACCTAGTCCTTGCTCGGTAGAGAATGGAATTTTATCTTTTATCTTGGTTGAGCTTATCAATGTTACTAAGGAATGGGAGAAAAAGCTATCCATCCAGCCCAGTCCACATTTAAGATCGCAGTACATAGAACAGTACACAACCAGTGCAGGTCCTTCGGCCAAATATGTTTGTGCCAAAGATGATTAGATAAACTAATCTCCTTTGCCTGCACATGATCTATATCCCTCCATTCCCTACATATCCATGCATCTATCATAAAGCCTCTTAAATGCACTGTCGTATCTGCCTCCACCACTATCCCTGCAAGAGTATTCCAGGCACCAACCACTCTCTGTGCAAAAAACTTGCTCTGAACTTCTTTAAACTTTGCTCCTCTCACCTTAAAGCTATGCCCTCTAGTTTGGTTTAGTTTTTTTAGTTTAGAGATACAGCGCGGAAACAGGCCCTTCGGCCCATCAAGTCCCCGCACATTAACACCATCCTGCACACACTTTTTACACTTATATCAAGTATCCAAACCCAAGCTAATTAACCTACAAACCTGTAGGTCTTTGGAGTGTGGGAGGAAACCGAAGATCTCAGAAAAGACCCATGCGGTCACAGGGAGAACGTACAAACTCCTACAGACAGCACCCATAGTCAGGATGGAACCCGCGTCTCAGGTGCTGCAAGCGCTGTAAGGCAGCAACTCTACTGCTGCGCCACTGTGCCACCAGTCTTTGACATTTGCACTGAGAAAAAAGGTTCTAGCTGCCTACCCTAACTTGCCTCTCTTAATTTAATATACTTCGTTCAGATCTCTCCTCAACTTCTGACATACCAGAGAAAATAAGCCAAATAGTTATTGGATTATATTAATGCCACTATTTATCCATGCTGCCGTTCTGACCACTGGGCATAACTCCCAATTACCATCCAGTCCAAAAGTCTATCTCAACTTTGATTATACTCCGCATTCACACATCTCAAGCTGCTGAGACAAGATGTTTAGTTTAGTTAGTTTAGAGAAACAGCGTGGAAATAGGCCCTTCGGCCCACTGAGTCCGTGCCGACCAGTAATCACCTTGTACACAAGCACTATCCTACACACTAGGGCCAATTAACATTTTTTACTGAAGCCAAATTGACCAATAAACCTGTACGTCCTTGGAATGTGGGAGGAAACTGTAGCACCCGGATAAAACCCACGTGGTAACAGAGTGAACATACAAACTCCGTACAGACAAAACCCGTAGTCAGGACCGACACTGGGTCTCTGCGCTGTAAGGCAGCAAGTCTATCGCTGCATCACTGTGCTGCCCCAGTTCTTTCTCCCCACCTCTTACATGAGTGACCTTTTTCATTGAGGTTGGGATTTCATTGAAACTGAAGATCCATTGAAACTGCAGATCCTGGAGAAACCCCACTTAGGTCACGAGGAGAACGCACAAACTCTGTACAGACAGCACCTGGGATTGAACCCGGATAGAAGGAAGGTCCTTGACGAATCAGACGGAAATTGTTGGGCCAAAGATGCCTCCATGGGGATGGTGAAGAGAGACAGGCACTGCTGCCATGGATTCCAGGGAAAACAAGCAGCAGCTCTATCTATTCTGCTCAATATATTTTTATACCTGCTCCATATGTGCAGTATTAATTCACCAAAATTCCTCCAAAGTTCCCCATTCTTAGATGTGTGCCATCACAATCACTCCTTGTGCTCCTCTGTTGATTAGGCTTGTGCCATCATAGTAGATCTCATTTCCTTCACCCTGCTGAATCAATCCACTAATCCTCATGTTTCTCTGCGGTTTGGACCTGTGCCAACTCTACAAATCCTCATCCATCTTTGCACCACTCCTCAGCATCTGTTAATCCAAAAGCAATTCTGTTGCTTCGGCCTCAGTCACTGTTGGGTTGCACCATCGACCTGTGGCATGTTCACTAATCCACACATCCTCTACATGCCCACGCCATCTACATTAATTCTCAAGTACTTCAATTGTAAATGTTGTAACGTTGCTACAAGAATAACTTTCATCACTGGGTTTCACATAGACCACACAATGAGACCCTTTCACTTTCATCTGTGACATATAGTTTAGTTTGGATTATTGTCACGTGTACTGAGGTACAGTGAAAAGCTTTTGTTGCATGCTAACCAGTCAGTGGAAAAACTATACATGATTGCAATCGAGCCATTCACAGAATACAGATACAAGATAAGGGAATAACATGAACAAGGAGATACATTTAAGATAGACACAAAAAGCGGGTCCTATGTTTTATGGAGTAAGATCGGCAAGGCTGCACTCCAGGAAGAGTGCTTCACTGGATGGAAACATGAGTCCAACAAAGGCCACAAGGGGCAAATATTCAATCAGCCTCTATTATTGCACATTCGCTCCTTGAGTTTTCAATTCAACTGGGAATAAGGAAGTCACTGCAGTGAATAGAGTAATTTAAAAGTTAGTGTTGGATTCATGGCTTCTATTTTGTGTGAACTAATTGTAGTGTGGAGATTTTCTAGATTTGCCACCACTGGCATTACCTTGCAATCCCTAAAACAAAAACATTGGACAATCAAGAAATGAATTGGGCTGATTCTTATTTAAGAGTATAAAATATATTAGTAGTATGGGCCAGAAATTCATCCTTGGTAAGTGATGTTAAAAGGAGTACTTCTAACACCTGGTTCTATCCTAATCATTGCCTATTCTATCCGAATCTATTTCTGAAGTTTGGCTCCTTCGACTTTTATGAACCAACTTCCTGATTCATTACACTTTGGACAGCAGTGGTTGTGAAAGAGACTTGAATGCAGACAAAAAAAAGGTCGTCAATGGAGATTTTTAAGGTAGAGATAGATAGATGCTTGATTAGTGTGGGTGCCAGGGATTATGGGGCGAAGGCAGGAGAATGGGGTTAGGAGGGAGAGATAGATCAGCCACGATTGAATGGCGGAGTAGACTTGATGGGCTGAATGGCCTAATTCTGCTCCTATTACTTATGACCTTATGACCTTATGGGCACAGACTTGCTCTCTGAATCACAGTGTGGAATCTGTCCATCACGAGGCACAGTGGACGTGATCTTCACTGTGTGACAACTCATGGAAAGGAAAGCAGTGCCAGCCACCAGTCATGGCCATATTTAACTCACTAAAGCTTTTGATTCCATTCATTAGGAAATACTGTAGAACTTCCTCCTCAAATTTGATGCCTGATGGGAAAACATCACCTGAAGCTTGCTAGACAGTCGTCGGCAAGCCATGATGAACTGATGCTTGTTAGACAGTGGTAGGCAAGCCATGATGAACTGATGGGTCTACAGTAAAGACCGGTGTCACATAAGGTGGAACCATTGCTCAACACTTAGCTCAATCTCATTCTCCACAATATTGCAGCTCCCCTCCAACAGGTTTTTCACTGTGCCTCGGTACACGTGCAAATAATAAACCTAAACCTAAACATTCTTCCTTTGGGAGTGGAGCCACCTTTCAGAACATATTGGAAACTGTTCAGCCTACAGCGCTACATTCCAGAACTAAAGTCACTCATACCTTGGTAGCCATGCTGCCTTATGCAGACCATGCCTCCATCTATCCATGCCCAGAAGCTGTAGTTCAAGCCATCTTCACCCCCACTTTCATTGAAGCACATGATAGGAAGGCCATTCTGTTCAATATCTGCAGGGGTGGCACAGTAGCGCACTGGTAGAGTTGCTGCCTTACAGCGCCGGAGAACGGGTTTGATCCTGACTACAGGTGCTGTCTGTATGGAGTTTGTACGTTCTCCCCGTGACCTGCATTGGTTTTCCTCCGGGTACTCTGCTTTCCACCCACATTCCAAAGCTGTGCAGGTTTAAAAGTTAATTGGCCTCTGGAAATAGCCCCTTGTGTGTGGGGAGTGGGAGAGAGCGATACACTCCTTCTGTGTTGGTAGGTAGGTACTTATCATATCATCATATATATACAGCCGGAAACAGGCCTTTTCGGCCCACCAAGTCCGTGCCGCCCAACGATCCCCGTACATTAACACTATCCTACACCCACTAGGGACAATTTTTTTATTTTTTACATTTACCCAGCCAATTAACCTACATACCTGTACGTCTTTGGAGTGTGGGAGGAAACCGAAGATCTCGGAGAAAACCCACGCAGGTCACGGGGAGAACGTACAAACTCCTTACAGTGCAGCACCCGTAGTCAGGATCGAACCTGAGTCTCCGGCACTGCATTCGCTGTAAAGCAGCAACTCTACCGCTGCGCTACCGTGCAGGCATGGACAATGTGGGTCAAAGGGCCCATCTCTGTATTATTTGACTCTATGAGAGGCGTATCAATGTCAGTTTCCTCGTCTTTCTGCTAACTGGATAGCACGCAACAAAAGCTTTTCACTGTACCGCGCGGTACAAGTGACATTAAACTAAACTAAACTTAAAAGGTCAACCTCCACAATAATTTATCATATCCATTGGCTATGTTGGGCAAGGTCACATCACTCATGTTTGACATCAGACTCTTGAAACAGCTACTCTAACCTGATCTCCACAATCAGAAGAGATGATCAGATGGACAGAGGACATTGTGCTCAAAGGTCTGAAGAAGGATCTCAACCCGAAACATCACCCATTCCTTCTCTCCAGAGACACTGCCTGTCCCGCTGAGTTACTCCAGCATTTTGTGTCTACTTTCGGTTTAAGCCAGCATCTGCATTTCTTCCTACACATTTTGTGTGTTCAAAGAATGCTCTCAAAGCACCTTTGAAATGGACCATCTGAATTGGGCCCTTGAAACTCCTGCCCCATGATCATTCAAAGTGGGAAAGGAGCATCTGGGATGGTATTGAGAGTGTCAGCACCATGAAGGGGGAGCAGAGAGAGGTTTTCCGTGGACATTGGAAGGAGCTGACCACCTCACTTACTGCACCCACCCATCCCATTAGTCACTCACTACCTTGGGCTTCATACCTGTGGAAGGATCTGTTCTTCCAACACTCGCCTCATTAGCCATCTCAGAACCACAACTCTGGGATGGAAGAGAGTTGTCCTCCCTGGTGAGGGACTGCCCATGAAGAAGCAGCCTGGAATATTCTAACGCAGAAGGAATTTTTAGAGTGAATACTCCATTGGTGGGACCCATCAAGATAATAGTACCACAATATGCCACAGTTCAAAACATTTAGACATCTTCATTCAAATAGACATGTTCCCACCTTTACGGTCTCTGAGGATTTACAGTGATTAACTGCAGGAACCAGTTACAATTGTAGCAGCAACTAATATCCTGAATGTACACTTAACACATTTAACACCCAAGAACAATTCACATTGAAGCAATGGTATAAAAATTAAGAGAAGCTTTTTGAGGGAGGATGCAGCAAAATGAAAAGATTTGAGAAAGGATGTTGAAGACTTGACAGATGGTGATGGAGGGCATCTGGTGACATATATGGGCAACAGGTTCATGGTCACCTGGATATAAGCCATGGAGGATATTACAAATCTGAATGAGGCATACAGTGTGCTGGAAAACAAAGTATGTTGAACGTGGTATGAATAAGGATGTGAATCAATATGTAATTTAGTCTAGATTAGTTTTGAGATACAGCACGGAAACAGGTCCTTCAGCCCATCGAGTCCGTGCTGACCAGCGATCCCTGTATATCAGCACTATCCTATACACTAGGAACGATTTACAATTTTTACCAAAGTCAATTAACCTACAAACCTGTGCGGCTTTGGAGTGTGGGAGGAAACCGGAGCTCTTGGAGAAAACCCACGTGGTCACGGGGAGAACGTACAAACTGTGCAGCCAACACCCATGGGTATGATAAAGCCCAGGTCTCTGGCGCTGTAAGGCAGCAACTCTGCCACTGCGCCACCGTGCCGCCCCAAATGATGACCAAAAGACTGATATTAATGAGTTGATTGAGGGATAAATTTGGGGTATTTCATCAACGCAAGCTCCACTGTTCTTCAAAATAAGATCTTTTGAATTAAATTGAGGGAGGAAATTTATTTTAATCCCATTTCTTTCAGGAGAATCTGAGACACAGACACTGAGACATGGTATTTTAAAGAGTTGGTAGTTTTATCTTTCATTCGTTGCAAAAAAAAGGTTTTAATTTATTGTTGAAATTACAAAGAAGAGGAAAGGAAAGAAAAAAAATGCTGACTGCCATTTGAGTGATGAACAGTTTGTACTCATAATGAGTTGAAGTAAAGGAAGGTGGGGCTAGGTGGGAGCGTATGAAGGAAGTAGATGGTTACTAGAGTCTTGCGAGAGAGAGAGAGAGAGAGAGACGGGGAGGGGGAGAGAGGGGGAGAGAGGGAGAGAGAGGGATTGGAAAGAATATCAGTGTAAGCATAATCAGTCTTTGTATTGTGAGAAATAATTTGTGATTTGAAATTTGTAAAAATTGTCTGGCGTTTTTGGCAAGACAGAAAATGTATACACTTTACATAATTGTATACACTTTACTGAACAATTTGGCAAATCAGAAATACAGGTTCAATGAAGTTAAACATATTCCCCCATCGAATAAAGTCATATTTGAACACTTTGAAATATGATGGAAATGCATGGTAATGTAATTAATGAATGTCTCTTATATGCAAACTAAGTTGGGAGCCTTCACTTGAGATGAGTGATCCTTTCTACCTGACTATAATGGGCCATCTTTTGTCAGTGTCATCAATATATTAATGATTCAATCCATAACCTTGCTATGACAGTCCGAGGATTATTTGAATCCCGACAGTAATCAATTTATTTGAACTTTACGGTAAGAATTAAAATGATATGAATCAGAAAATTTAGTATACAGTTAATCTGAAAGGTGACTTTGATAGGCAGGCTTGAGTGCATGGTTAGCTTTATACTTACTGTTCTCATATCCGATTATAGTGGGGCACAGAGAGTGTTGTGTAGCACAGGATTGCGACTCAGCCCAGACTACAGGTGGAGGGGAGAATGGTAAGTATGAACATTAGAACACACATTGTACATCAACACGCAATGTGACAATAGATCAAAAAAGACAGGTCTTCATTACACTTATGAATATACATATTTACACAGAAAGTTCCAACAGCATCATGCTGATCAGCGCATTTAGGAGCATTTATTGCAGCACTTCTAAGAAAAAAATAGGTGCCGGAGAAATCCATACTGCCCGTCAAACCTACTCCACCATTAAATGACTTAAGTGATCATCGATTTTGACTTTGCTTTCCTGCCTGATCACCAAGTGAACTCTTCAGAGGCAAAAATAAAAAAAATCAACCAATCTCAGCCTTATATAATGGCATGCACACAACCTACATGTGGAATTTAAAAGATTTACGATCCTCACAGAAGAAGTTTCTCCATCTAAATGACTGACACCTTATCCTGAGAATATGCCTCCTATTCCCTTTCAGTCCAAAGAAACAATCCTTCTGCATTCATCCTATAATCCTTCTTAAAAATCCCATCTTCCTCAATGAGATCCCCTCCCATTTTCCAAATTCCAGAGAGCAGCGGTCCCATCTACAATGGTACTACAACAATAATGGTACAGATATCCTTCAAATGCTCTTCCAACAGTTTTTGTTGGTTCCAGGTAATAATGTTTTAATGCTTAACAGATGACCAGATGTTTTTGAATATCTTATGTCCTGTATTAGTCCAGTCCTCATGAGGCCATAAGAAAATAGTTTAGTTCAAGTCGAATTGAAGGACTACCTGTTGATGCTATTGTGAATCCTGGGTATGGACTGAGTATCTTTCACAGCCTCAGGATAATCCAAAGCACTTTATAGTCATAAGCTACTTTTGAAAGATTAATCACTATTGTCATGTAGGAATTATGGCCACCAATCTTCACCCTGATGCTCTATAAACAGCAATGCAATAATGCCCTGAAAATCCATCTCGTGAAGTTGATTCAGGGATAAATTTTGGGCAAGATATCAACAAATCCCTCCATTCGTCCTCTTTAATATTATGTTATTAGGTTCTTTACATTCTTTTGAGCATGGACAGAGAAAGAGCACTTTGATTTTAGTCCCTCATGAAACTTAACACCCATGATGGTGCAGTAGTCCTTTAGTGTCAGCCAGGATTTGTGTTCAAATCTCCGGGGTAAGATTTAAACCCACAAACTTTGTTATGACTTCTGGCCACTAAGTCAGCTGACATTTGAAAGGGTTATCAGACTCAAAATGTGATTACTTGCAAAGCTTTGCTTCGTTGAAATTGTTGAATGTAAAGTCAGCAAACATAAATTGACTTACTTCCAGTTGGAATCAAATCCCTATCGGGGATGAACAGTTTGTACCCATAATGTTTCTCCAACACGTCTGGTAGAGTCTCCAGAGCAAAACGTTCTTCCTCTGTAGTTTCTTGGCTCCACTGGTCAGGATCCACTTTGGTGTATGACAGGTAAGCATCATAATCTTTATTCTCTGGAAATTAATGGAAGCATTTTACCTGAATAGTCTCTTATATTTCCCATTGTCATTATGTTATTCTCTCTTGATGATACAGAAACAACCTGAAATCATCAGTATATCTGACAGCCTTGAAGCTAATTTCTCTACCGTAGCAGTTCAAACTGTTATTTGTAAGAAAGAAGCAGTAAGAAAGGTTAATACTATTTGTTGGAAAATGTTAGCATATCTGAACCCAAACATTTTTCCCCTTTTTCGGAAACGTTATCAGGGTCACTCTTACTATTCCGGTGCTTTAACTCTTAGCTTGAAATTATTGACAACATCACATTGGCACTTGGTAGAGTCAACCATGGAGAAGTCATTGATTGTCTAACGTGCTGAAAATGAGTTGATGGGACCTTCCCTGGCAATTTCACTTCCATTGAGGTAATTACCAACCATGCTTGGGTAACTTACAACCCGGCGGTAGGAAGGTTGAATTCTCTAATTTTTTGTAAGCTCTACTAACACTCCCCTCCCCTCCCCTCCCCTCCCCTCCCCTCCCCCCTTCCTCCACCCAAGTCGTTTAATCAGTACCACACTTGACCACATTTCATCCCTCTTGCGATCACACCTACCCAAGCCAACAGTGGATTTACCAGGGCACCTCCCCTGCCTGAGGTTATTTGTTGCCGGCCTGATCTTTTCTCGCCTCCAGCTCCTCAACTCCTCAACCCCCTCCCTCCCTACTTTCAGTCTGAGGAAGGGTCCCGACCTGAAAAGTCACCTATCCTTTCCCTCCAGAGATGCTGCCTGACCCGTTGAGTTACTTCAGCACTTTGAGTCGCAAGTAGGATAGAAATAGACTTGGTTGCCAATTTACTTTCACTTACATTACACAGTTTTCAAGCAGCTTTTAGATAGCACATAGATATACGAGGAATGGAGGGATGTGTATCGGGTGCAGGGAGAGGAGATTAGTATAACTTGGGATCATGTTCAGCACAGACATAGTGGGTCTGCTCCTCTGCTGTAGTGTTTCCATCATATTATTTTTATTTGAAACAGGAACACTTTCTATTAAAGGTAGACACAAAATGCTGGAGTAACTCAGCGGGTCAGGCAGCATCTCGGGAGAAAAGGAATGGGTGACGTTTCGAGTCGAGACCCTTCTTCAGACTGAAGAAGGGTTTCGACCAGAAGATCAGTCTGAAGAAGGGTCTCGACCCGAAACGTCACCCATTCCATCTCTCCCGAGATGCTACCTGACCCGCTGAGTTACTCCAGCATTTTGTGTCTACCTTCGATTTAAACCAGCATCTGCAGTTTTTTTCCCTCCACTTTCTATTAAGATGTCCACTTCGCCAGGATTCAATTATTGTGTTTTTAAAACATGTTCTATTGTTCCTTGAAATTGCAGCTGCACTGGTCATTATTTTAATTTATCTCAAATAATCTCCTCACTCTGAATAGCTAATCTATATTGTACTGCTAAGATAAGATGAATCAAAATACTTACTCCATTTATTTTAACTGGTTAACATAATGGGACATAATATTGAGGTAACTTTGACTAATGCAAAGAAAACAGTCATCATAGGCAGGCTTAGTTTAATTGAGTTTAGTTTAATTTAGTTTAGAGATACAGCATGGAAACAGGCCCCTTGGCCCAATGAGCCTGTTCTGACTAGCAATCCCCGTACACTAGCACTATCCTACACGCTAGGAATAATTTGCAATTTTTACCAAAGCCAGTTAACATACAAACCTGTAGTCTTTGGAGTGTGGGAGGAAACAGGAACTCCTGGAGAAAACCCACGCGGTCACGGGGAGAACGTCCAAACTCTGTACAGACAGCACCCTTTTGTCAGGATCGAACCTGAGTCTCTGGCGATACGCCACAACTCTACCATTGCACCACTGTGCCGCCTGGCACTATTGAAATATCGCATAAGGCCATTTACTATTGTTTAAGTGAACATGTGTTTGTGTTTTTTCTACTTTTATAATGGACTGTGAACTTTTATATGTATTCTGAGTAAAATATTCACTATTTGTGTTATCTTTTTGCACTAATTTAAAGCACATAGGGAAAAAATTAGCCCCTTGTCAGTAGCACTAGATGGACATAATGATAATTTACTCTCCATTGTACTCCTTGCCCTATAGTCAACTTTTGACAGAAATATAGCAAACTAGGGCACAGGAATAAAAGTGCAAAACCTATTTTAGGTATTGACACTTAAATAATCATTTTTAATGATTGTTCTATTCAGTTACTATTCAAAATATAATTATTTAATAATCCTAAAATATTTAATAACTTTAATAATTTTTTTCACCTTCCATCACAATGAGGGCTGTGGAGGAGTCACTGTGGTGGATGTTTATGTTAAAATGTATTTTGTGTGTCTTGCTGCTTTTTATTGGTTTGACTGTATGGCAAATTAAATTCCTTGAATGTTGCAAAACATACTTGGCTAATAAAGTACGATTCTGATGATTATTATGAATTTGTGACATGTTGGTCATAGTTAATGAACTAATTAATAAGCTTCACAGTGCTTATCATACATATCATTACAATATACATTTTAGTTTAGTTTAGTTTATTTTAGTTTAGAGATACAGCATGGAAACAGGCCCTTCTTATTATCACTGAGTCTACACCGACCATCCATTCACACTAGTTCTATGTGATCCGAATTTTGCATCCACTCCCGACACACTAGGGGCAATTTACAGAGGTCAATTAACCTACAAACCCGGCTGTCTTTGGGACGTGGGAGGAAACTTGACCACCCACGCAGAAACCCAAGTGGTCAGGGGGAGAACATGCAAACTCCGCACACAAACAGCTCCTGAGATCAGGATCGAACCCAGGTCTCTGACGTTGTGAGGCAGCAGCTCTATCAGCTGTGCCACTGTGCAGGTGTAAGGTTCCATATCATTCTTCTGTTTGTATGTCTTAAATTGAAACACTGGGGATGTTCTTACACAAACTAATGTATAGGATGAGAATACTTGCAGAGCATGTGTCAAACCATCAAAGGTTCAGATACTACTATGTTAATTTATATTACAATATTTATTAGCTTCCATTACAACTCTTATGAGGATCCAGATGATAAAATGATCTGAAACTCACAAATCTGCTCTTACCTGCATCGAGGTCATCGGATCCAAAATGATTGCGATAAAATAGCATAAAATCTATCTTATAACATTTGTACAAAGTAACCAAGCAGATCAGCAGTAGAAGGATAGCGCCCAGTCCTCCTGCAAGTTCCACAGTGTACATCAGCTCTGGAAAGAAAAGAACAAAGCCAGCTAGCTAAGAGCTGCAGAACAATAAACGCTTCAACAGAGAAGTTATGCATTTCATTTACCAGCTTTATTTTAAATGCCTAAACATTGCAACCTTCTCACTTAGGGTTTACAGGGAAATCTGGTGATATCCAGCAGAAGCTTTTTTGAATAATACGTATTTAGTTTTGGATGAAATTCACACTGAAACTATTGAATCTGTGGAATTTGTCACAGAAGGCTGAAGAGGCCAAGTAAGTGGATATATTTAAGGCAGAGATAGAGTCTGCAGAATGGTCTCGATCCAAAACGTCACCTATTCCTTCTCTCCAGAGATGCTGCTTATCCTGCTGTGTTACTTCTGCATTTTTTGTGTCTATCTTCGATTTAAACCAGCATCTGCAGTTCTTTGCTGCACATAGATAGTTTCTTGATTAGTACAGGTGTCAGAGGTTATGGGGAGAAGTCAGAAGAATGGATTCCCGTATTGAAGAAAAAAGCTCTGTGTGAGGATACACAACTGTTATATTTCAAAAGGTAGTGATACCCAAGAGATTTTGGAATAAAGTACGACATTTTATTCGAAACTCTCATTTTCTCGTATGTTGGCCTCTTGTGTATCACTACCTGTTTACTCACACCATTCAAAATGGCGGCAATTTAGTTTAGAGATGAAGTGTGGAAACAGGCCCTTTGGCCCACCAAGTCCATGCCGACCACCAATCACCCATATACCAGTTCCATCCTACACACGAGGGATAACTTACAGAAGCCAATCAACCTACACATTTGCGTAGGAGGGAACTGCAGATGCTGGTTTACACCGAAGATAGACACAAAATGCTGGAGTAACTCTGAAGAAGGGTCCCTTGAAGAAGGGTCTCGACCCGAAACGTCATCCATTCCTTCTATCCAAAGATGCTGCCTGTCCCGCTGAGTTATTCCAGCATTGTGTCAACCTACAAACCAGCACATCTTGAGTGTGGAAGGACGTGCTGGTTTCTCCACCCCTTTCTGCTTTCCGCAGAGACCGTTCCCTCCGCAACTCCCTGGTCAACTTGTCCCTTCCCACCCAAACCACTCCCTCTCCAGGTACTTTTCCCAGCAACCACAGGAGATGCAACATCTGACCCTTTACCTCCCCCCTCGATTTTGTCCAAGGTCCCTGACAGTCTTTTCAGGTGAGGCAGAGGTTCACTTGCACCTCCTCCAACCTTATCTACTGTATCCGCTGTTCCAGGTGTGGACTCTTGTACATCGGCGAGACCAAGAGCAGGCTTGGCGATAATCTCGCTGAACACCTCCGCTCAGTCCACCTAAACCTACTTGATCTCCCGGTTGTTCAACACTTTAGCTCCCCCTCCCATTCCCACATTGACCTTTCCGTCCTGGACCTCCTCCTTTGTCAAAGTGAGGCCCAGCGCAAATTGGACGAACAGCACTTCATATTTAGCTTGGGTAGCTTACACCCCAGCGGTATGAACATTGACTTCTCTAACTTCAAGTAGCCCTTGCTTTCCCTCTCTCTCTCCATCCCCTCCCCAGTTCTCCTATCAGTCTTACTGTCTCTGACTACATTTTACCTCTGTACCGCCCACTCCCCTGACATCAGAATGAAGAAGGGTCTCGACCCGAAACATCACCTATTCCTTCTCTCCAGAAATGCTGCCTGTCCCACTGAGTTACTCCAGAATTTTGCGTTTATCTTCGATGTACTCTCCAGCTTGCAGTATGGATATGAAACATGAACCTTGTGCAGAAAACACATCTGCCAGCTTGAGAAGTTCCACTTGCGTTCTCTGCGGTCTATCATGGGCATTTGCTGGAAAGACAGGGTGACCAACGTGGAAGTGCTGGCCCGGTTTGGCTTCACAAGCATTGAAGCAATGATCATAAAGGCCCAGCTTCGATGGACAGGCCCTGTGATCCGGATGGATCAATCCCACGTGCCTCATCAACTCCTGTACGGAGTTCTGTCACAGGGTCAAAGGAACCAGGGAAATGCCTAAAGAAATGGTTCAAAGACTGCATCAAGGATCACCTCCAGCATGCAGGCCTAGCCCCAAAAGAACCGGAAACCCATGCCAGTGACAAGACTGGCTGACGTATGACCACAAGGAAGGCGGTCAGCAGTTTCGAAGACAATCGTCGAAGCCAGAGACAGGAGGAAAGCTGCAGCCCTAAATCCCCCCACAGTGGCCTTCATGTGGCCCCACTGCCCCTGCGTGTGTGGCTCGTGCATCGGACCCGTGAGCCACACTCGATCCCACAAGACATGAGACTGCACTACCATGCTATCATCATCTACGACGGGCCACCACCAATTAAAATATGATTGTGCTTGTGTATTGTCCCTGAAGTGTATGCAAAAAAGGAACCAATGAACCTGGTACATTAATGAAGTCCCGACCCGAAACATCACCTGCCCATGTTCTCCTGAGATGCTGCCTGACCTGCTGAGTTACTCCAGCACTTTGTGTCTTCTGTTTGTACATAAAGTACCATTGAACCATTGAATGGACGCCATTTTGGAGCCTTATCTTGCACCCATTGAGTTGTAGAACAGTTTCTCTGAATCGTACTGCATCTCCACCACATTTCACCTCTTGTAAACCTTCAATAACTGCAAAAGGCAAGTTGGAGATTGCCTCCGCCAATCACATTATCGCCTGTAATTTAGTTTGCCCATTTCCCACCTCTCCCCTCTCCCCTTACATTGACTCAGAGATTTTTTAATTTTAATTATTATTTCTTGTGCACCCATAAAATTGTATAGCCTACAGGCCAGGAGTGGGAAGGTGGCTGTTATGGTTCAGTTGCACTGAGTCAGAAGTAGGAAGATGCACAAACAATGAGGTTGCCTGCAGAAATGGACTGGGTGGAGCTTGGGAAGTGGGAAAGCAAAGCATCGCTTTGCAGTAATCATCCTTGCAAGTAACAGTGCCAGTAATGAGGAGTTAATGTTGCAGAATATACAGCTGGCACTATTTAACTTACAAAAGCCGATTTCTAAAGCATAAACGTTCACAGATCACGGTCACCATTGTTAAGTAGCATTGCAAAGAGGAGCTTTACATCAGAAAACTTAACAGTCCCTTCAACGGGATTATATTTATGTTGAAAATATTAAGTCATTGACTGCCTGCTGCAGAAATAGAATTGATTAAAATAGGGTTTATTTCAATCACAGTCTTGGAGGTGCAGTATAAGCTGATTTGTGAGGCAAACAACAATAATAAAAAGTACAGAAGGGACTGCAGATGCTGGTTCACACCAAAGATAGACACAAAAAACTCAGCGGGTCAGGTGACACGTCAGGAGAAAAGAAATAGGTGCTGTTTAGGGTCGAGACCCTTCTTCAGTTGATAATAATACTTCCTCTTGATTTGATGGGTGTCAAAGGTTACAGAGTGAAGGCAGGAGAATGGGATTGATAGGGGAAGATAGATCAGCTATGATTAAATGGTGGAGCAGACTCGATGGGCCAAATGACATTCTGCTCCTATGGTTTATGATCTTATGAACTTATGAACTTTTTAATGCAAATGTTAGCTGGTTTCACTCTGGACAGAAGAGTTCAGTTTACACACGAGACATGAAGATGGTAATAATGAAGACTATTATGCAGCTGATAGGACATTGGTTGGATTTTCCGCACTTAAATCGCAGCGTGTTGACAAACGACACTTTGCAATTTTTCACAGTTCCCACTACCCCCAAAGGGAGATTACACTGTAAACTTCATACTTTAAATGTGATCTGAAAAAATGCTTCTTTCCTGCTAGCCTGGGTTTTGAAAGGGCACTGTTTTAGCTGAAACCAGTCTTTTTCCTCAGAGGAGTCAGGAACCAGAGGACATAGGTTTGTGAGCAGAGAAATAGGAAACTGACGGGCAACTTTTTCACTCAGAGGGAGGTGTCTATGTGGAATGAACCGCCAGAGGATGGAGTTGAGGCAGGTACTAAAATAACATGAATCTGCGGAATTCATTGCCACAGGTGGCTGTGGAGGCCAAGTCATTGGATATTTTTAAGGCAGGGTTTGACAGATAATTAATTGGTAAGGGTGTCAAGGGTTATGGAGAGAAGGCAGGAGAATGGGGTTGAGAGGGAAAGAAAGATCGGCCATGATTGAATAGCGGAGTAGACTCAATTGGTTGAATGGCCTACTTCTGCTCCTATGACTTATGGACATGAACATTTGGACGTACATGAACGGGGAAGGTTTAGAGGGATATGGGCCAAATGTGGGCAGGTGGGACTAGTGTAGATGGGGCATCATAGTTGGCATGGGCAGGTAGGGCTGAAGGGCCTGTTTCCATGCTGTATGACTCTATGACTCTTGTATAAGAAGCTCTATCCCAATGTTGTTCAACACTACCTTCTATACTTCTATACTAGTATAATTGCTTCTATACTAACCAGGACTGGTGCAGCGACATCACGGTATTAATTTCTGTTCCCCCAATCTAGAATCTTTCTTTATAAACTGGGTCTCTCTGATCATTGTTTAGTTCACCTTATTCCGACCCACAGGCAGAAACTAAAATCTGCTAAACCTGTGGTCAGAACAACGAAAAGGTGGATAAGCGAGGGCATTGAAAAACTACAGTCCTGCTTTGTTGCACTGATTGGAAAGTGTTCAGGGAAGCAACCACAAGTCTCGATGAGTATACAGACACTGTGACATCCTATGTAAGCTTTTGCGAGGACAGTTGCATTCAATAGACAATAGATAATAGACAATAGGTGCAGGAGGAGGCCATTCGGCCCTTCGAGCCAGCACCACCATTCAATCTGATCATGGCTGATCATTCTCAATCAGTACCCCGTTCCTGCCTTCTCCCCATACCCCCTGACTCTGCTATCCTTAAGAGCTCTATCTAGCTCTCTCTTGAAAGCATTCAGAGAACTGGCCTCCACTGCCTTCTGAGGCAGAGAATTCCACAGATTTACAACTCTCTGACAGAAAAAGTTTTTCCTTATCCCTGTTCTAAATAGCCTACCCCTTATTTTTAAACTGTGGCCCCTGGTTCTGAACTCCCCCAACATTGGGAACATGTTTCCTGCCTCTAACGTGTCCAACCCCTTCATAATCTTATATGTTTCAATAAGATCCCCTCTCATCCTTCTAAATTCCAGTGTATATAAGCCTAGTCGCACCAGTCTTTCAACATACAACATTCCCGCCATTCCGGGAATTAACCTGGTTAACCTACGCTGCACGCCCTCAATAGCAAGAATATCTGTCCTCAAATTGGGAGACGAAAACTGCACACAGTACTCCAAGTGCAGTCTCACTACAGTCCTGTACAACTGTAGAAGGACCTCTTTGCTCCTATACTCAACTCCTCTTGGTATGAAGGCCAACATTCCATTGGCTTTCTTCATTGCCTGCTGTACCTGCATGCTTCCTTTCAGTGAATGATGCACTAGGACACCCAGATCTTGTTGTACCTCCCCTTTTCCTAACTTGACACCATTCAGATAATAATCTGCCTTCCCATTCTTACCACCAAAGTGGATAACCTCACACTTATCCACATTAAACTGCATCCGCCCACTCACCCAGCCTCATCTGAAATCCAGTCACAATAGCAACATCGGAAAATTGGCACAGCAATATCTCATTAGGAGCTACGTAGTGATGACCAGATAACTCGCCATATTAACGATGTTGCTTGAGGGGTAATTGTTTGTCAGGGCACAGGAGAGATCATTGCTCCGTATTAGACGCCATTGTGCCTCAGGATCTGTTACTCCAATGCAAAATAGCGTTTCAGTTTAACATCTCCCCTGGAAAATGAAAGAACACCCTTAACATTGCACTGGAATCTCAGCCCATAATTGTGCAGAAATCACTTACATCCTTCTAACTTGTAGATCTGGGTGCTACAACAAAAATATTTTGTCATCTTTCCTCACATTTATTCATGACGCACGATCTTTCCTGTTCAGTTTTCTGCAATTTCTTAAGCAAGCCATCCAACTGTTACCGATTGAATGCTTTTCTCGGTTTAAAGTCTGCAGACATCTTTGATCTTGTTGTTTACGAAAGCAAATATGAGAAAGAATGCTGCCAATCGTACATTCTTTACTGAAGGCAGTCAAGTCTCAACTAACTGCAGTGATTGGTAAAAATTAAATGTCAAACTTTATACCATATACATCATTCATTTCCTAAAGGTACATCACACTCAGATATATCACACAGATGGAGACACAAGGAACTGCGGAAGGTGGTGTACAAAATAACCCCACAAAGTGCTGGAGTAACTCTGCGGGTCTGGCAGCATCTATGGCGAACATGGATAAGGTGGCATTTTGGGTTCCAAAACGTTACCTATTCATGATCTCCAGAGATGCTGCCTGAACTGTTGTGTCACTCGAGCACCTTGTGTCATTTTTTTAATCATGTAGGTATTTCCTTTTTCGAACAATGTTTGATATAGACTGAATATACTCAAAAAACCACATGTAGTGCAGCAGAATGATACACCCTTCAATTGTACCTTCAATCCACGAAGAAATACCATCATCTTGACTCTCAATAAAGTGGATGACACGGATGAAGCTGGAAACTCATAATATTACATGGCACAGATCAATTTCTGCTAATCTAACATTACCGTCTTGGCAACAGCCTGTAATAGCTGGCATGGGATGATTCTGCAGGCAGATGGATTGACATCAAAGGGTCTCATTCCAGCATGAGCAGGACATCTTTGCAAAACATCTCAATCAGACTTTAACTGAATCTAATCCACTCCATTCTGTATTAAGCCATCTTTCAGGCCAATTAGAATGCATTATTAAGCAATGACTATTCAACGCTTCATTTCCACAATCACTAGAAATCAAGAGAAATTTCATTTTACATTTATATAGATGTTAGGCCTTAGATATTGAAGTAAGTTAAATTATACTTAAAAATTATACACTTGAACACTATCTTTGCAGCTTTGAGCATAATGTCTCAATCATGAATGCATGCAGCATATGGAAATTACAAAAATTCAGAAGCAGAATTAATGAAAGGTTTTCATCCTGAAATGCTATCGACTTCAATATCCATACATGCCATCTGAGTTGCTGAGAATTTCCTACATTTCCTATTTTATGGCAGATATTGATTTTGTAAAAAGATTTTTATTACTTTAGTATAATTGCGTGAAAATGAATCAACAATTTTATTCCATTACATGACATCTGTTCTTCCAAACTGATATGACTAAATGCATTTGAATATTTCCAGATTTTTCATCTCTGAATCAACTCATAAGATCATAAGTAATAGGAGTAGAATTAGGCCATTCGGCCCATCAAGAAATTTAAACATGCCTTCATTTGGTGAACAGATATATTTTGTATTGTCCAGATGAACGATGGCTAAGAATTAATCAACCCATGAAACTGTGTTTGCTAAACATTGAAAATTCTGCTAAAGCTTGTCACGGAAACCTTCAGGATGTTTACTACACAACATAAAAATGTTTCTTAATCCATCTGAACTTTAAAAAGAAACAGACAAAAATATTTCTAGAAGTGAATACTCTGCTTTGTTTTAATCAGATATTTTTTGTAGGTTGACACAAAGTGCTGGAGTAACTCAGCGAGTCAGGCAACATCTCTGGAGAAAAGGAATAGGTAACGTTTTAGGTCTGAACCCTTCTTCAAGATGGAAATAGCCAGAACAAAATGGGGCCGGCAACAGATGACCTCAGGAAGGGTCTCTAACTGGGTGTTTTGATGTTTCCCAATCCAGCCATTGCTTACTGCCTCCATTCTCTTACTATTAAATTTAAATCAATGGCCCATTGTTTGGCTGGGGGAGATGTGCTAACGACAAGGATAAAAGGATGCAAACAGTGGAACTAGTAGGATGAATAGGATGGGGGCACCAGAGAGAGGGTGGGGAAATGAATTAATTGAAATTAGAGAAATCAACGTTCATACCGCTGGTTTGTAAGCTGCCCAGGCGAAATATGAACTATTTTTAGGTTGGCAAAACTAATTTCCAAGAATACCCTCAGTTTGAAGAATGGAAAGATATGATGCCTTCTCGTGTAAATAAATTCTGCGGATATTTTGTTGTATTTATGCAGTATATATGTGGATATCCATGGTTGTATGTGTACATGCATCCCTATGCACCTTTATATGGTTGTTCCTAAACATTACCACATAGAGGTGGGACCAATAATTCTGCCACTATGTTATTATGCCATCAACCAACTGTTATAATGTTCATTTTCATAGCATAGTCTAAACTCCAGTTAGTTAACAGCTCGTTGATTTAAGTTTAATAGTAAGAGAATGGAGGCAGTAAGCAATGGGTGGATTGGGAATAATCAAAACATCCAGTTAGAGAGAGACTTGAATGAGAGATTTGCAGCCAAGGACACCCAAGTGAGATAACTGGAAAAAAAACCCATATGAAAGAGATCTGCACCTGCACATGGAGAGGCAGCATCTCTGGAGAGAAGGAATGGGTGACGTTTCGGGTCGAGACCCTTCTTCAACCCTCGACCTGAAACGTCACACATTCCTTCTCTCTAGAGATGCTGCCTCTCCAGCATTTTGTGTCTACCTTCGACTTTAACAAGCATCTGCAGTTCTTTCCTACCTACCCATGGTGAAATGGATAGGAAGAAAATACAGGATTTGTGGATATCTTAAATTCAAATTACTTACATATTAAGATTGAAAGAAATACTCAACATTTTTTCCATCAAACTTGCCTCATAAGATCCCTTAAAGTTAATTCAAGTGCATTAATGTTTTTTGCAATATTTTAAAAGTAATAATGGATTTTTAGAAAAAAAGCTGAAAACATAACAACAGGTCCTTCAGCCCATTGAGTCCATGTTGACTATTGATCATGTATCCCCTATCGTTCTATGTTATCCCACTTTCGCCTCCACTCCATTCACAGTAGGGGCGATTTACAGAGGGCAATTAACCTAAAAGATTCGCACATTTTGGGGATATGGGTGGAAACCGGCCCACCTGGAGGAAATACCTAAAGTTACAAGGAGAACGTGCAAACTCCACATAGACAGTAGCAGATGTCAAACGTGGGGCTCTGGTGCTGTGAGTCAGCAGTTCTACCAGCTCCGTCATGGTGTTGCCTCTAATGCAAAGGGACCTACAGACTTTGTGTTGAGATTTCCATTTAATCAGCTTCACAGATCAGCAGTCGAGCTCCACCTTTCAGACTGCTTCTGATTTTATATATAGCTTGCTCTGTGGCCTCGCACGAAAAGGGCAGAAATGCCTGCTTATTAATTAATATTTACAAGCGACTAAATTAATTTAGTGTTGAACCTAATGCGATTATGCTGTGGGGAATGAGAACGGAATTATAATGCATCTGCAACAATGATCCTTTGATACCTTCGCAACAGCTAGCGAGCATCTAAGTGGCATGAATACCAGAAAACTAGTCAATTCAGATGTGAAAAGCATCTTAATTTACATCTGAAATACACACACAATGATTCACCAAAGACATGCCCAGTCCCAGGATATACCAGTGAACTCTCTGGTATCAAATTTGACTGTATATTTTAGGTTATTTATATAACAGTGGCACTTCTTATCTTAAGGAGGAAAGATGGCGGGTCCTGTCTGAGCAGTGACTATGTGTACATGGGAAGTCGGAATGAACTTTATGAGGAATGGAAATGCAAGGAACTGCAGATCTGGAATATTGAACAAAACACAGAGTGCTGGAGTATCTCACTGGGTCAGGCAGGAGGATATATCCTCCTATATAACCATATATGGTTAAAGAAGTCTGAATACGGCAGCACAGTGGCACAGCTGCTAGAGCTGCTGCCTCACAGCACCAGAAACCCAGGTTCAATCCTCACCTCGAATGTTATGTGTGTGGAGTTTGCACATTCTCCCTGTAACCGTGTGGGTTTCCTTGGGTGCTCCGGTTTCCTTCTACTTCCCAAAGACATTCAGGTTTGTAGGTTAATTAGCCTCTGTGAAATTACCCCTAGTGTGTAAGGAGTGTATGAGAAAGTGGGATAACATATAACTAGTGTGATCAATGATCTGTGTGGACGGTGGGCAGGAGGCTCTGTTTTGCATGTTGTATCTCTGAACTAAACTAAACTAAAGGTCGTGGTCTGGGTTACCATCGAAGAATTACTGAAGGTACTGTCGTGTTTGAAGGTAACAAATCTCCAGGGCCTGATCAGATATATCCGAGGACATTGCAGGAAACTAGAGTGGAAATTGCGGGAGCTCTGGTTGAAATTTATGAGTCGTCCTTAAATACAGGTGCCGGAAAATGGGGGGTGGCAAATGTCGTGCCTCTTTTCAAGAAGGGCTGCAGGGAAAATGCTGGGAACTATAGGCCGGTGAGCTTAACATCTGTAGTTGGTAAGTTACCAGAGAGTATTCTGAGCGATAGGCAATACAGACATTTGGATGGGCAAGGGCTGATTAGTTGGTATGGTTTTGTACGTGGAAGGTCGTGTCTCACAAATCTGATTGATTTTTTTGAGACGTGACCAAAAAGGTTGTTGAGGGCAGAGCTGTAGATGTTGTGTACATGGACCAGTAAGGCATTCGACAAGGTTCCGCATGGTAGGCTTCTCTGGAAGGTTAGATCGCATGGGATCCAAGGAGAGATAGCTGAATGGATAGCAAATTGGCTCCATGGAAGGAAGCAGAGGGTGATGGTGGAAGGTTGCTTCTCGGACTGGAGGCCTGTGACTAGTGGTGTGCCTCAGAGCTCGGTGCTGGGCCCGTTACTGTTTGTCATCTACATCAATGATTTGGATGAGAACATACAGGGTAAGATTAGCAAGTTTGTTGATGATGCAAAAGTTAGTGATTTTGCAGATAGTGAAGATGGTTGTGAAAGATTGCAGCAGGATCTGTTTTGATTGGCCAGGTGGGTGGAGGAATGGATGATGGAATTTATTACAGAAAAGTGTGAGGTTTTGCATTTTGAGACGTCGAACAAGGGCAGGACCTACACAGTAAATGGTAGGCCATTGGGTAGTGTTGTAGAACAGAGGGATCTAGGAATACAGGTGCATGGTTCCTTGAAGGTTCAGTCCCAGGTAGATAAGGTGGTCAAAAAGACTTTTGGCACTTTGGGCTTCATCAGTCAGAGTATTGAGTATAGAAGTTGGGAGGTCATGATGCAATTGTATAAGATGTTGGTGAGACCGCATTTAAAATATTGTGTTCAGTTCTGGGCACCATGTTATAGGAAAGATATTGTCAAGCTTGAAAGGGTTCAGAAAAGATTTACAAGGATGTTGCCAGGACTAGAGGGTGTGAGCTGTAGGGAGAGGTTGAGTGGGGTGGGTCTCTATTCCATGGAGCATAGGAGGATGAGGGGAGATCTTATAGAGGCAGACAAAATCATGAGAGGAATAGATCGGGTAAATGCACAGAGTCTTTTACCCAGAGTAGGGGAATCAAGGACCAGAGGACATAGTTTCAAGGTGAAGGGGAAAAGATTTAATAGGAATCTGAGGAGTAACTTTTTCACGCAAAGGGTGGTGGGTGTAAGGAACAAGCTGCCAGAGGAGGTAGTTGAGGCTGGGACTATCCCATCATTTAAGAAACAGTAAGACAGGTACATGGAGAGGACAGGTTTGGAGGGATATGGACCAAGCGCAGGCAAGTGGGACTAGTGTAGCTGGGACATTGTTGGCAGTGTGGGCGAGTTGTGCCGACGGGCCTGTTTCCACACTGTATCACGCTATGACTCTATGACCCACGCATCACCTATCCATGTCCTCCACAGATGCTACAAGACCCGCTGAGATATTTCAGCACTTCTGGTTTCGTTCATGGGGAATGAAGCAGCCCCTAACACTTATAGTGTTTACAAAAATGCTCAAAGATTAGCACCATAAATTAGCACTATCCGACACACTAATGACAATTTACAATTTTTACTGGAGCTAATTCACCATCAAACATGTATGTCTTAGAAGTGTGGGAGGAAACATGAGCACCCGGAGAAAACCCATACGATCACAGAGAGAACGTACAAACACCTCACCTAGTTTGGACTGAACCCGGGTCTCGGCGCTGTGAGGCAGCAGCTCTACCACTGTGCCACTGTGCCACCCTACACTCCAAAGATGTGCAGGTTTGTAGGTTAATTGGCTTCTGCAAATGGCCCTTAGTGTGTGGGATGTGAAAGTGGGATAGCGGAGAACTGGTGTGTGCGTGATCGATGGTTAGTGTGGACAGTGCGCCAAAGGGTCTGTCACCATTCTGCCACCTTGCGCCCCTATGTTTTCTGATTTATTTTTTGGAAGCTTTGAGCACCCAGAGCTGCACAGTGCATCTGTTTGTGTAATGTAATTGGTGAAAAGGAAGAACAAGTTAGCTTAGTATTTAAATTCAGGAGATATGTAATTCCGTCCAATTGCAAGCTAATTTGGAATGGAAACATGTTTATTTTTATCATGAACGACACAGTGGTGCAGTGGCAGAGTTGCTGCCTTACAGCGCCAGAGACCTGGGTTCGACCCTGACTACGGTTGCTGTCTTTACGAAGTTTATACGTTCTCACCGTGACCTGCGTGGGTTTTTCCCGGGAGCTCTGGTTTCCTCCCACACTCCAAAGACGTACAGGTTTGTATGTTAATTGGCTTTGGTAAAATTGTAAATTGTCCCTCGTGAGTTTAGGATAGTGTAAGTGTGCAGGAATTGCTGGTCAGTGCGAACTTGGTGGGCTGAAGGGCCTGTTTCCCCACTGTATCTCTGAATTAAACTAAACTAAAACTAACTACTGAGAAATGAAGCTGCATCCTTAATATTCAGCTACATTTAAAAACAATGACCTTTTCATAGTGAAAGACTATTGGACCTGCATGTGTTAAAAATGGGAAATATTCAAATTGCTTCATCAATACATGAGCGTTCTAAAATTTGAATCACTTGGAAACAGCACATCAAGAATTCAATGGCCATTGCTTAAAAATAATCATTAACCAAAAGGCCTGCAGCTAACTGATAATGTTGCAGTGCTTATTTGCTGCAGATGCTTCTCAAGATACGAATGCTAGGACAAGTGCCCTACAAATCAAAGCAAATTATGTGCAGAATCCTGGCAGCTACTAACTTCAGTGACATTTGAAGTAGCTGGGCCATACATGATTTAATGGGGCGCAAATGAAGTTCTGCAACCAGATTCCTGCCATATACTTCCAAATGATGTGAAACTTTCAAGTGGGTGTGTGAAAGTTATGCACAGAGGTTCTGTAAGCTGTATTTGAAATCACACCCTAAAATAACATTTGTTTATGCAATACAGTTGACTCCAAAAAACCTTAAGGCATGGTAGCATCTTGAAGTGCCAAAACATGGCGATACTTGTGTACTGACTAGATGAGGTATGTTGCATGATTTTACTGGGTTGTATGCAAAGCAAAACATTTCACTGTACCTAGGTACATGTGACAATAAAGTATAATTAAATCATTGTGAAGTCACCTGGAGCAAAAAACTGCTTGGAAATACTGGAAGAAAGAGCAAAGAGCAATTGTAAGTAAAGTGAGGTAGATTTTGGTTGTGTGGGATGTAATTTACAGAAGCTGCAAAGAAATACTGGAAGAAAGAACAAAGAGCAATTCTAAGTAAAGTGAGGTAGATTTTGGTGTGTGGGATGTCATTTACAGAAGCTACATGGAAATACTGGAAGAAAGAACAAAGAGATAATTTTGAGTAAATCACAGCGGATTTTGTTTGTGCAAGATATACTGTACAATTGCATCCCCACCTTTCCTTCCAAGCTGTTTAAGTTTTGCATGATTGATCTGGAAATTGTTGTAAGTGGTGCACAAATGAACACTTAATGTTAGCCCATTTCTTCCATTAAAATAAGAGGGATTTGAAATTAATTCATTTAAATGGCTGCATTGCAATAGTCATAGAGTGATACAGTGTGGAAACAGACCCTTTGGCCCAACTTACCTACACTGGTCAACATGTCCCAGCAACACTAGCCCCACCTGCCTTTGTTTGGCCCATATCCCTCCAAACCTGGCCTATCCATGTACCTGTCTAACTGCTTCTTAAACATTGGGATAGTCCCAACCTCAACTACCTCCACTGGCAGCTTGTTCCATACATCCACCACCCTTTGTGTGAAAGGGTATAATATTGGAAATGTCAAACTAAAATTGTGAATGTATTTAACGCTTTTGTGCAAGTATCCTTCAAAATAAGGAACTCTTGTTACCTTAAGATTTCTGAAGTATTTGTACCACATTATCTTTACTATCTTTTTTTTAGATTTAGATTTAGAGATACAGTGCAGAAACAGGCCTTTCAGCCCACCGGGTCCGCGCCGCCCAGCGATCCCCACACATTAACACTATCCTACACCCACTAAGGACAATTTTTACATTTTGCTCAGCCAATTAACCTACAAACCTGTACATCTTTGGAGTGTGGGAGGAAACCGAAGATCTCGGAGAAAACCCACGCAGGTCACGGGGAGAATGTACAAACTCCATACAGTACAGCACCCATAGTCAGGATCAAACCTGAGTCTCCGGCGCTGCATTCGCTGCATTCGCTGTAAGGCAGCAACTCTACCGCTGCGCCACCGTGCCGTTCTTCTGTGCATTATCAAGCATGAACATTGTTGATAAATCCTAAGGATATTATTTTATTGGCAGTGATTAGTACTATGCCCTTTCATACAAAATCTTGACATTTGGTCAAATTACATCCTGCAGTATAAATAATCTGTTGTGATCTTAAACTGTTGCTCATTATTCAGGCCTGAAAGGAGCAGGCACAATCTGAGGAAATTGTTTATGGATTCCGGAAACTCCATCTTGATTACTTGTCTCGAAGAACTGACAAGGTATCCCATCATTCTGCAGTCTACTGCTCATCAAACGGTCTGTATTGTGTTCACAAGGACAAATTATCGCCATTTGTCAATGCTTTCATCTTGCGTTAAGTAGAAAAGGGTTCCCCTCATTATGAGACTAAACAAACATGAAGAAGGTCCAATGTCTTTAAATGATAGATTGGTATCTTTGCCAATTGCTTGAAGCCTCAGGAAATGCTACACACCATTCAAATGCTGCCAGATACTTACTTTATCAGTCTGGCAACAACCATGTCCTTAGTGACATTATTTATCCTATTATAACAAAGCAGGGAGTTGATCATTGCCTTCTGTTGCCCAGCAGCCTGGCTGGGAGACAATTGCTTCTGAGGTAAAATTCATTTTATTTGGTAAGTGGTAATGGCAGCGGTATGCTTACAAGCCAACTAGATGTGAGAACAGTAAATTAAAAAAGGGGTTCACTTTTGTACACAATGTTTCTAATAATCATGCTGAAAAAATTGACTCAAGACTTAAGAAAGCCTGCTTTCAGAGCAGAAAACAAGGGTTAGCCTGCAGGAGGAATTGATTTGGAGTTTCTGGTTGCTATCTCCACGCCATCATAATTTGTTGCATTTAAAACATCACAGGAATAATTTATAGGTTGTCAAGGGTGCTACCTTTTGAAATGTGTTCTGCTAGGTAGTCTAAAATATGCTATAAAGTTATTGTTATTACGTGTGACCTTCCAGCTATGAAGTACATCACAGTTATTAACAAATGAATACCAGGACTGATTATTTTGCAGGTCATATTCAGTAAAATAAATCCTTAAAAAATGGAAGTGGACATAAAAACAATAGAACCTTTAAAATATGCAAGCTGATGCACGAAGATGCAAAATACACAATATAAAACACTGAAGCATTGAACATGTTTTTTCCATGACCTACTACTGAATGATCTGCAGCTCCTTCCAACACACTTCGTCCTTGCCCCAAGACATGCCTCCCTGCGGCACCACTCTACAGCAATGGAGACCGTGTGGAACCACACCAGGAGCGATGGGTGGACCAGATAGCCTCAATCAGAAGCCTCCCAAAATGCTCTGCGTAATGAAACATAACGGGATCGAAGGCAGCTGAAGAGCCAAAGTGTTACAAAACAAACTTGCACGGTATTCTGCTTTACTGAACAGGTGATATCAAGTAAAAGCAAAGAATGTTGCAAATACACAGCAGGTCATCAACAGCAATGGAGTGAGATTCAGGGTTAGAGTTTAGAGTTTAGTTTGTTTTCATGTGTACGGAGGTACCGTGAAAAGCTTTTGTTGCGTGCTAACCAGTCAACAGAAAGACAGTATATGATTAAAATCAAACTGTCCACAGTGTACAGATACATGATAAAGGGAAATGTGAAAAATATTTAGTGCAAGATGAAGTCCAGTAAAGTCTGATCAAAGATAGACTGAGGGTCTCCAATAAGGTAGATAGTAGCTCAGGACTGCTCTCTTGTTGTTGATGGGATGGTTCAGTTGCCTGATAACAGCTGGGGATAAACTGTCCCTGAATCTGGAGGTGTGTGTTTTCACACTTCTATACCTTTTGCCCGATGGGGGAGGGGAGAAGAGGGAGTGACTGGGGTGTGACAGGCGTTCAATGCCAACATGCATCGTTGGGGGTTGCGTCCATCAGCAGCCTGCGTGTGTGGAGCAGACCAGCAAACAGCGCAGCACGTCATTTTCGACTGCGCTGTCCTCCGGCCCCCTGGTGGAGGGGTAGACCTCACGACCCTCGCCAACAGCACATTGCCCTGGCTACAGCGCCTGGAGGGCTTTTCCTAACATCTGCTGCCTCAAACGCAAGAAGAAGACTCGTCCGTGATCATGCTTGGCCGGGGCAGCGTGAGGTGTAAATTGAGTCAATGAAAGGGAGGTTGGTGTGTGTGATGGTCTGGGCTGCGTCCACAGTTCTCTGCAATTCTTTGCGGTCTTGGATGGAGCAGTTCCAAATCGTGCTGCGATGCGTAAAGTGCTTTCTATGGCACATCTGTAGAAGTCGGTGAGAGTTGTTGGGGACATGCTGAACTTCCTCGGCCTTCTAAGGAAGTAGACACTTGATGTGTCTACACTCGCATCCCACAGCCACACTTTCCCAGCATTTATTGAACTGAACATTTCCACTCCGTGGCCCATCTCTGAGGGGGGCAACAACAGGGCTCGGGCAGCGGTCACTTGGGACCCCACTCT
Organism: Rhinoraja longicauda; assembly: GCF_053455715.1. NCBI lineage: Eukaryota > Metazoa > Chordata > Chondrichthyes > Rajiformes > Arhynchobatidae > Rhinoraja > Rhinoraja longicauda. The sequence continues at coordinate 21,443,341 of NC_135964.1, read as the reverse complement.
CAAGATTGTCATGATGCCTTTCCACTTGCTTTCTGAAACCTCTGACATTAAATTATTGAAATGAATTCAAAACATAGGGTGGCAGTCTGGTGCAGCAGGCAGCACAGTGGCACAGCTGGTAGAGCTGGTGCCTCACAATGCCAGAGACCCGGGTTCAATCCTAACCTCAGGTATTGTCTCTGTGGAGTTTGCACGTTCTCCCTCTGGCCACGTGGGTTTCCTCCCACATCCCGAAGACGTGCAGGTTTGTAGGTTAATTGGCCTTTGTAAATTTCCCCCAGAGTGTAGGGAGTGGATGCATAAATGGGATAACATGGAAGTGGTGCGAACTGGTGATCGATGGTTGGCATGGGCTCGATGGGCTGAATGGCCTATTTCCATGCTGTATCTCTAAAGTAAACTACACATTTGAAAAAAAAGGGTTTTAGTTAAAATAGGATATGTTATTATAATTTAGTTGAAAGGGACTAAATGAAATAAAAGATGAAAAAAACTGAACTCATGACCAAATTAAGGACAATATCCCTGTTCAAATCAAAGTGATGTAATGGCTGATGTGAAGCAAAGGCCAGGAGTGAGATGCATTCAGCCGGCAGCTCAGTGCGAGCCAGGAGCAATACAAATAAGGAAGATGAAGAGTTATTTACTCCAGAGATACAGCGTGGAAACAGATCCCCAGCCCACCGGGTCCACGCCGACCAGTGATCACCCTGTACACTGGCACTATCCGACAAATTAGGGACAACTGACAGTTTTTTTTACTGAAGCCAATTAACCTGCAAACCTGTACAGTTTTTGGAGTGTGGGAGGAAACCAGAGCACCCGGAGATAACCCATGCGGTCATGGGGAGAACGCACAAACCCCGAACAGACAGCACCAGCAGTCAGATTCAAACCCAGGTCATTGGCGCTGTAAGGCCGCAGCTCTACCTGTGCCACCCTTTATTATTAAACATTATTAAATGAGTAAACATTATTTAAACGATTATTATCGGAGGTTGGGTAGGTGGGCAGCTGTTACCTACGGATAAGCCAACCACTTCTGAGCTCAATCTGACCCAATATTTTGGCCTAATGACCTCTCATCTGCATTGAGCTCTGACCTCCGGTGAAAGACCATTGACCGGAAAGGAGAACCTTGTTCATTCCTTTCTATTCCTATTCCAGAGTTTCAGCATCTGCGGTATTGCTCGACTGTGTCTCTACTTCAAACTGCTCATTTGCTGCACGTTCAGGTGATAAGATCTCTCTGAAATGAAGCATTATTGGTAGTTGTCATGGCACAGCGAGTCGATAGCCCTGATTCCCTGCAGAACTGAATGACGGTTGAAGTTGACAGTCTGTTCTTTCATCAGCTGGGGACCAGAGTCGAGCTGCAGGAACTGAGCCATTTGTGACTGGCTTCATGGGATTATGCACAGTGAGTGGAGGCATCTGGCAGAATTCTCCAATGGCTCTCGACAATGAGTCGACAACACAGATGTTGTGCGTTGCTGTGATTATCTCCAGTTCCTTGACAGAGGATTGAGTTGTTCGTCTCATCTGAAGATCTGACTGAGCAATAAATTACCGGAGACATTTGAAAACAGTTCAAAGGCCCATGACAGGAGTGAGCCTGTTGCTGAGCAAGGCCCCAACACATACCATACTCAGGGCTTGATCTGCTCTATGGGCCGTCTCACTGGTGTGGAGATTCAGCTCCATATCCTGAGCAGGTTGGGAGATGGCCTTGACTTCAGGAAGAGAGTTGACCCTTGGATAAGTTGGCCTGCAGTGCTTTTGATGTCTCAGCTACAGCGGACAATGAAGGACCATCAACTGAAACCGATGACCAGCTAGCTGATGATGTGTAGCATCAACTGTTCTCTGGAAGAACACTAGCTTTGCAGGCATTTTATAGTTGGGTTTCAGAAAAGGTGAAAATGAAAGTTTTGGGTATCAAGTCTTCATACTTGAATCTCCTGCACACCTTGTCAGTGCCCTCTCCCTTTGGATGTTGCCCTGGTCCCTAACACTGGCTGACTGACCAGGCAATGCCAATCCCCAGCTTCATTGGCCACCTGAACCTTCAAAACAGGAGTGTGGGGAGGAGAAGAAGGAGAAGAAGTGGTTAAAGTAGGATGCCTCCTGTGTTCCCCTGTCACAGGTTTGAGAAAGACTGAGCCACTGGGCCAAACCTGAGACCACCAGCGCCACCGTGTGGTCAAGACTGGGTTGCCAGGAAGAAATCCTAGATAGCCAGTGCCTCTACTCTGGATAAGACGGAGTGGCCAGGACAAGCCTGAGATGCCAGAACCTCTTCTTGCCCACAGACAATGAGGGACTGACCCGCACGCACACACACACACACACACACAGACAAAGACTGGCTGCCGGGATAATCTATAGTCTGTCAGTATGGCCTCTTCAAGCATAAAGCTGAGCTGTCGGGAAGAAACCTGAGACAAGGGTGAACTGCAGGGAGAAGCGTGAGATCACCAGGCTGCCTTCTCCTTTGAAGACCAGGACGGAGCCACTGGGACAAGCCCGAGGTCACCAGCACGACTGCACATGTGCCCTGATGGTGAGGGACAGCGCTCCCATGTGGTCCTGGGCTTTCTTACCACTGTAAATAAAGCGCATCACATGAGTTCACCCTGCCGCGAGTGTCAATGTGGTCACTACTGAACCTAGCATCATCCCCGAAGCTACAATACACAGCAAGGCACCATGAGTCAAAAAGCCTTCCTCCATTCTGGCTCATCCTATGATTCAGAAAGCATGAATATGGACCACTTCCACCAGCTGTCACCCCCAGCAGGCTGGTCATAAGGTCATAAGTAATAGGAGCAGAATTAGGCCATCAAGTCTACTCCACCATTCAATCATGGCTGATCTATCTCTCCCTCCTAATCCCATTCTCTTGCCTTCTCCCCATAACCCCTGACACCTGTACTAAACTTTTTTAGTCAGAGAGTTGTGAATCTGTGGAATTCTCTGCCTCAGAGGGCAGTGGAGGCCAATTCTCTGAATACATTCAAGAGAGAGCTAGATAGAGCCCTTAAGGATAGCGGAGTCAGGGGGTATGGGGAGAAAGCAGGAACGGGGTACTGATTGAGAATGATCAGCCATGATCACATTGAATGGCGGTGCTGGCTCGAAGGGCCGAATGGCCTACTCCTGCACCTATTGTCTATTGTCTAATCAAGAATCTATCTTTAAAAATCTCTTTAAAAATCTGCTTTAGGCTGGAGACCCTGTGGAGCCTTTATTGGCCCGGCAAGTGTAGGTCCAGTTATCACTTTTGCCCTCTCACTCATCAGGTTGTTCTTAGCATCCTATTTAACATCAACATCACTTTTCTTTGAATTCCATGTTTGCTGCCACTGAATATTTTGTAAATGTGAACATATTTTGCCCCTTTGTAAATGCTGCAGAGAATGATGTGAATGCTGCAGAGAAGACACCTCTACTGCACATTTATTAACACAACCAACTTCAACATTGCTGTATATTGCATAGATGTTATTCATACATCTACTGGAGTTTGTTATCATTTTGTCATGGGGAATAATATTTTTACATAAATAAAATAAAATTTATTGGTCTAGCATATACGCAGGATCAGGACAACTAAGTTGTGATAAAAATGTCCAATTCTGTCTTATATTTAGCCTGGCAGTGATAAATTGAGACTGTACATCAGAATTTAATTCCAGCTGAACTTGATGTACAAGAATTTCATTTTAAAGGATTGTGAAATATTTCTAGTTTCAAGATATTCTTATGTGCTTTATTCAGAAATATTTCATTCTTTTTATATATCTTTAATGCCCTGTCATTTTACATTTTCCTTGCCGAGGGCTGTCGTCAGGTATTCATGGCATTTGGATCATTGTATTCAGAGGAGGTATCTGCATATCTGAGCAGCCTGGTTTTTACAGTCAGCTAGTACTTGAGAGTAGGCTGGAATCAGAGGCCACATGAACCGTTTCTTATGGTAACAGCTGAATGCTGCGGTTTGCTCAGCTGCCACGGTAGCCTTGTGGTTCAGATGCACGCAGGTCGCTGCAGAGTCAACACTGACTCTGTCTAAATCAATGAGGCCACTTAGTGAATCAAACGACCCAGACCCGAAAAATACATCTTTACAACTGGTCCAGCTATCAGCTGCACCCCCCAAAACTGACGCTCCATAGGAGGCCAGAGAGACTGAAACCTGAAACTATATTAGCTGCTTAAAACAAAAGGCTTTGATAATGTTTCCTTTATTCAATAACATGGGTGAAGGTATATTTTCTCTCAATGTTTGGAGAAGGAATTGCTTGACTAAACTAATTCAGGTGCGGCCCGGTGGCGCAGCGGTAGAGTTGCTGCCTTACAGCGCCAGAGACCTGGGTTCGATCCCGACTACGGGTGCTGTCTGTAGGAGTTTGTAAGTTCTCCCTGTAACCGCGTAGGTTTTTTCCGGGTGCTCCAATTTCCTCCCACATTCCAGACGTACAGGTTTGTAGGTTAATTGGCTTCACTTTTGACTGTAAATTGACTGTAAATTTGTCCCCAGTGTGTGAAGGATAGTGCTAGTGTGCTGGGATCGCCGGTCGGTGCAGACTCAGTGGGCCGAAGGGCCTGTTTCCGTGCTGTATCTTTAAACTAAACTAATGGGGCAGCACAGTGGAGCAGCTGGTAGAGCCGCTGCCTCACATCGCCAGAGACCTGGGCTGTTATCCCACTCTTGCCTCCCATGAACAACCTAATTATAAATAACATAATGCTTTTCAAATTAATACAAATTAATATGAAAATAATTGATGTGCAAATGGTTGAAACCCTCATCAAAATCCCTCTTTCCTTTTCGTAATACCGGTTGATTCTCAGGAAAATAAACTCAGAGGCTTCAGTTTACACCATTGCTGTTGATTAATGTATTAAATAGTGCCTACTGAATTAACACCCGAAGTGTAAATGTGCAGACCCTCGGTGGTACACACCTAATGCAATGAAATAAACATGAGATGGGTTCATAAAAGAACAATTAGAGACTGCAGGCATCATTAATTTCATTACAATTCCATGTGACACCGAACACTGAGTCTGACATTGAAATATAACAGAGAAGTGCAATTGAAGAAAATGTGCTTTGATTATATGGTTCTGTTCACACACAGGGAAAGTGCCCATGGAGATCGTCACAGTAAATTGACAACATTAACGCAAATGCAGGTGAGATATTGCAAACATGTTTTATTGAATTGAGAATGAATCAGAGTTGGCGCTGTTGATTTGTTTTCCCAAATGTGCCAGGACACATATTTTTCAAGGGCGAAATACTTCAGATATTTAGTGCTTTCTGATTTTTACACTGGCAAAGGTATCCTGATTCCTGACAACATTCAGCCCAGACCTCTGTATGTAGCCTGCTCTATTAAACAGATAATAGACACAAAAAGCTGGAGTAACTCAGCGGGACTGGCAACATCTCTGGAGAGAAGGTATGAGTGACGTTTCGTATCGAGACCCTTCTTCAGACTAGACTAGTCTGTAGAAGGGTCTCGATCCAAAACGTCATCCATTCCTTCTCTCGAGAGATGCTGCCTGTCCCACTGAGTCACTCCAGCTTTTTGTGTCCATCTTCGGTTTAAACCAACATCTGCAGTTCCTTCCTTTATTAAACTGATACATGAGAATAGATCTGTAGAATTAACAGTGAGCAGTCCACTCATTGACTTGAAAGCAAGGTTTATGTTGTGTGAGCTGCCAGCAGACTCAAGAGGATAACTTGATGCAGTTAAATTGAGAGAAAATTAATAAACCCCAACAGACAAAACAAAATTCCAGTTAACATGGGATGTGAATAAGGCAGTGAATGGGAAACAAAAGCAAAGTTGCACTAGGGACTAGAGTAACAGTGCATTGAGAGAAAGTAGGGAGTCGTTTAGAAGTTACTAGAGAGGAATTGTAGGAAAAATTGAGCTCAAGGAAATAGAAAAATTGCGTAGAGTGCAGGCATATGTGATTTACAGCAGATATAAACTAAATTGTAGTGTACCATAAAAGAAAGAGATAGCTGTTTTAGGTTTAAACATATGTGCACTGTCTTGTAGTTTAATGAGGTGTATAAACCATTGTGACTTCTGTTGTTTACAGTGTCATTTGAAATCACATATTCTGTACGTGCAAAGAGTATGAATGTTATTGTGATACTGAGTTCTTTGCTGAATAGAGCTGGGCAGTGGGTTCAAGGCCCAGAATAGTGGTTCAATCTCTTGGGTGAACACAATGAACAAAAATAACAAAATGGCATCAATGTAAAGTTTGCCAACATTTTGCAAGAGAGTTTGCAAAAGAATCAGTCTAGTTTGCACTCTCCCTTCAATCTTTCACCCGTTATTAACATGCAGAAGAAAATGATTTGGTCATCGGTGGAAGTTCGAAGTTATACATGGAGCTATGCAGGAAAACTGAGCCAGGGAATTCCATAATGCTCTGAAAAGGAACTGCAGATACTGGTTTATACCAAAGATAGGCACAAAATGCTGGAGTAACTCAACAGGTAAGGCAGCATCTGTAGAGAAAATAGATCGGTGACCTTTCGGGTCGGGTCTGAAGAAGGGTTCAATCCCGAAAGGTCACCTATCCATTTTGTCCAGAGATGCTGCCTGATCCGTTCTTACCTCAGCATTTCTTGTTTATCTCTGTATCTATTATGCTGTCTGATCGGTGTGACAGAGGTCCATCACAAGCTAGTGGAGCCGTTCATTAGTATGGCTGCCGTTGAGTGGAGATTTAGCAGTAAAAGGTCAATCTGAATGATAAATGTAGTAACAGGTGCACAAAATATTATCAGCATTCCCACGAGAAATGTTTACGACTACACCGATCAAATATTTAGCTTTAGGTTTTCTTATTGTCACACGCACCAAGATGCAGTGAAGTTAAGTCTTGAGAAATGTTGCCTGACCAGCTGAGTTACTCCAGCACTTTGTGTCCTTTACAGTGAACTGCTTTGTTTTGCATGCTATCCAATCAGACCAGATAATACTATACATGATTACAATCAAGTCAAACTCAACAGCAACAGGTAGAGCAAAAGGGAAGACACAGGGTGCAGAATAAAGTTCTCAGCATTGCAGCACAACTGTTTCAAAGACAAAGTCTTACATCTGCAATAGGACAGAGGGAAACATCCTAGCTTAAGGAAGGGCAGTTCTGAAGCCTGATAACACAGAGGAAGAAGCTGTTCCTGAGTCTGGTGGTCCGCGCTTACAAGCTTCTGTACATCTTGCCCAACGGAAGCAGGGAGATGGAGGAATGACATGGGTGGGATGTCTTTGATTAAAGTGGCTGCTTTTCCAAGGCATTGTGAAGTGTAGAGGGAGTCAATGGTGGGGATTCTGGTCTGTGATGGGCTGGGCTACATCTATAACTCTCTGCAATTTCTTGCGATCTTGGGCAGAGCTGTCCCCAAACTAAACCGCGATGCATCCCAACAACATGCTTTCTATAGCACATCTGTTGAAGTTTGTAAGGGTCATTGGAGACATGCTGGATTTCCTCAGTCTCCTAATGAATTATAGGCATTGGTATGCCTTCTTGACAATTGCATCAATATGGTTGATCCACGACAGATTGTTGGTATGTATCTTACATCTAATACTATTTTAGTCAAGGCCTTGTGGCATTGCACAGACCAAGTCGAAGGATATGGTTACCCTTTTACTTGCATCTCATTGTTAATCTGACTTTCTCTTTTCTGCTGCTCACCTTCCTTCAATGCCTTATTTGCTTATATCTGACAGGGATGATTTGGGTTGGGTTTCATTCCTTTTGAGTGAGAGGATGAAGTCATGGTTGTATTGTATGAATTGGCAAGAAAGAAGCCATCCATAAATATCAAATACATTTTCGCTTCAGCTCCAAACATTCGGACTTCTCCTTTCCACATATCCATGCCATTTTTACTTTAGTTTAGAGATACAGCGTGGAAACAGGCCCTTCGGCCCAACGAGTCCGTGCCGACCAGCAATCCCTGCGCACTCGCACTATCCTACACATTTGGGACAATTTACAATTATACCGAGCCAATTAGCATGCAAACCTATACGCCTTTGGAGTCTGGGAGAAAATCGGCGATCCCAGAGAAATCCTACGCAGGTCACGGGGAGAACATACAAACTCCATACAGGCAGCACCCGTAGTCAGGTTCGGGCCTGGGTCTCTGGCGCGGTAAGGCAGCAGCTCTACGGCTGTGCTGCCATGCTTCATTCTTCCTTCTTCCATTTGTTGGCTCTCCATTTAAAAAAAATGCACTTTCACTCAAAACATTAGAGTCATAGAGTCATTAATTGATACAGCATGGAAACAGGCCCTTTGGCCAAACTGGTCACACTGATCAAGATGCCCATGTAGACTAGTCCCATTTGCCTGTGACTGGCCCACATGCCTCAAAACCTTCCCAGATATCATATATTATTATTGTAGGTGCTTTAACCACTTTCTCTTACAGCTTCCTCCACATGTGTATTACCCTCTGTGTGAAACAGTTTCCTCATGGTCTCTCTTAAAACTTGCCCCTCTCACCTATGCCCTCTAGTTTTTGATTACCCTCCCTAGAAGACTGTGTGCATTGACCGTATCTATGGTCCTCGTGATTTTATGCACCTTCTTAAGATCACACCTCAATCTCCTACACTTCAAGGAATAAAGTCCAAGCTTGTCCAACTTCTCCCTATTGCGTCCTGGCACCTTGTAAATCTTCTTTGCACTCCTTCCAGATTCATGACATCTTTCTTATAGCAGCTTCTCACTTGCCTTGTTCTGTTACCCTCCTGTCCCATGCAGTCCTGAAAGCTTCATTTCCAATTAAGAAGCATAGAAACCATTAGAGTATGTACAGGAAAGTGGATCTTAATTGAAGGATGCAGTCTGCAACTGCATGAAAGTGATCACCGTTACTTCCAACTACTGACAAGTCTGTTAAGCATCAATAGGAGTCACAATTAACAAGGTCTGCATTTGTGATAGACCCCCATTGCCTTCCTCGCTCAATTATTTAAACTTCATTCCTCCATCTTTACTTATGTATCTTCTCGTTCTTATGGTCTGTTCTTATCTCAATCCCATCCCATGAAAGTGTGAAAGTTACTTAAATCTCTTACCAGTTTGGTTGCACCACTAACATTAGAGATTTAAACCATGTGCACTGACTGTGTGAACTCTTTATTACCAGGGTGGCATGGTGGCGCAGCGGTAGAGCTGCTGCCTTACAGTGCCAGAGACGCAGGTTCGATCCTGACTACGGGAGCTGTCTGTACGGTGTTTATACGTTCTCCCCGTGACCTGCGTGGGTTTTCTCCAGGATTTCCGGTTTCCTCCCACACTCCAAAGACGTACAGGTTCGTAGGTTAATTGGCTTGATAGAATTGTAAATAGTCCCTAGTGTGTGGGGATCGCTGGTCGGTGTGGACTCGGTGGACCAAACGGCCTGTTTCCGCGCTGTATCACCAAACTAAACTAAACTGAGTAGGCCATAGCAGCCATTATTGTTACACTCATCTCTGCTCGAATCATTCCTTTTCCCTATCTAACTGGCCTCTCAAATCCAACTGTTGCCTGTTATCACCAGTCCCCTCACCGTCTGACTTGCTGACCATAGGATAGGGGCTTGGGCTTGACAAGGACTGGAATTATTTTCATTAAACCATATTTTAGGTGAAATGTTCATATCTTTTTTAATAAGGAGGAGATCCCCAAATGCACCACATTTCTCTCTGCATCTCCCTGTCTTCCAACACAATGGGCTGTATCATCCACCCCTTATTGTTGCGATTGCCAGCACTTACCTTCCAGTCGGGTTGACACGTGACTGAATCAGAGGAGCTATTCATTGAGCTTCTGACAACCTGATCACAAGACATTCATTGGGAAAACAATCGGCAATCATACCAATGGAATCCGGAACCTTCTGGCCCTCGTTACATTTTTCAAAGTTACATTTCCGACATTTTACTTTTCGCCATCATTTAGCACACTTTCACCAGGTCCATCTGAAGAGTGATGATTGGGGTTAATAATAAAGTAAACTTTGTATATGGCAACGCTATTTCTGCTCAAATGTATTGGTTCCCTGCTCCTCGATTTTGTTTATTCACAACGTTTTCTTCACTTCCAATCTATCTGGCAAAAGGACCTCAACCCACCTCTGCTGCTGAGAAGTGACAACAATTTTAATAAACTTTGCAAATGCTTTGTTGAAAACATCAACATGAGCCATCATCTACCAGCATACTGCATGAATCATTTGCAATTGCACAGTGGTCTGCTAATATTGTTTTTCATTATGCAGTACAATCCCACTGTGCCAAGAGCAGTTCAATTGTCTTTTTAATGATTTGCAATTTTATTACATTTTCACGTTCAGAAATAGAGTGTCTCGGGGGAATGATCACAGATGTCAGGCGTTGACTGCCAGAGGAAGCTGAAAAATGAGTTTGTGGGAGGTGTGCCTTTAAAGCTGACCACATTGTTGCATGAAGGTTGATCACACGAGCTATTCCATGCAGCAATGAGAGCAGCAATGTGTGGGATTTGCTGCAGGGAGAGACTGCATTCAACAGGGGCATTGAATGGCCCATATTGCAGCCATTAGACTACACTGGAGAAGTGGTAAAAAATGGCTTCAACAACAATCTCAATAGTCATTTACACAGATGGGCAGCACGGAGGCACAGCGGTAGAGTTGCTGTCTTACAGCGCTGGAGACCCGGGTTTGATCCTGACTATGGGTGTTGTCTGTACGGAGTTTGTACGTTCTCCCCATGATCACGTGGGTTTCCCCCGGGTGCTCCGGTTTCCTCCCACACTCCAAAGACGTACAGGTTTGTGGGTTATTTGGCTTCGGTAAAAAATGTAAATTGGCTCTAGCGTGTAGGATAGGGCTAGAGTACGGGGATTACTGGTCAGCGCGGACTCAGTGGGCCGAAGGGCCTGTTTCCACACTGTATCTCTAAACCAAACTAAAGAAGCTGTCCTGGGACTTTCAGCAGTTAAGCATCACTGCTTTAAGATGCAAGGCTGCCATCAGACCTCGATACATCCAACTCCTGAAATTGTTCACTTTTAATGTGCCCAATTGTAAATGGCATGAAGGATTGCATAGGGTGTGCGGTAAACCTTCCTCCACTGGTAACTAAATTGATCCTCAACTGGTAATCAAACTAAATGCATTGAGCTTTGATGATTTTACCACACTTTCAATCATGGAGGCCTTAGAAGTCTCATTGCATGTATTATTTCACACTCCCAGCAATATTGCAGCAACAGGGTTTTGGTACAAAAGGATGCAGATATAAATCTAACCAATGAGGATATGTTTTAAATTGTTAAATTCATAAGTTCTAGGAGGAAAATAAGGCCATTCGGCCAATCAAGTCTAGTCCACCATTCAATCATGGCTGATCTATTTCCCCTCTCAACCCCATTCTCCTGCCTTCGCCCCAAAACTTGTAAAACCCTTACTAATCAAAAATAAAAAATCTGTCAATCTCCGATTGACCCAAATTGTCCCAAACTAGCCAATTCAGCACAGTTTGACTTAACCTTAACACCATAAATTTCTATCATGGTAATCTCTTCAAAGGCAACAGGAACTACAAACACTTAAAGTGACTGTGCAGTGAAATATGCACCTTGGTTAATTTTCTGCAGATAACTAATTGATATATGCACAAGTGTCCTATAAACAATAACAATCTGGCATTGGTCATTAACTGTGCAGAAAAGTCTCGCTTTTAGGCTCTCCTTAGCCTCGAGGCTTCATTCACTTTTTTGACGATGAACTGACTTTCCAAATGCCAGGGATCATATCCTGCAGGAACAATAGCTTCTTCAGTAATTATATTTTTACAGTCAGTGATGTATAAAACAAAGTGGGGCACTTGATACCCGGACAAATATGAAAAGAAAGAGGCTAATGCAAAATTTGTTCGAGAGATTGACCTGAGAAATCTATGGGAGTATTTTGAATAAGGTTGTGTGTAGATTTGTAGCTTAAATTACGATCATTTCTTATTTAAATGACACCACAGAAGAGCAGTGGCAAATGTTGCTAAGTTGCAGACTGTTCCTTTCACACAAGCAACACTAGAAAGCAGAAATCCTACTGGGAAATTGCAATTTGCAGCACAGAACAAACATAAAGGCAGTGCAGCCCTGCTGTCACATTCCACAGAGCAGCATTTAAAGAAAACGAGCGCAGAACTCTGCTGGTAACGCCATTAACGTTCCAGCAAGAATGCATTGACTACTGCTCCTGTGCTGAAGGTTGAAACAGAATGGCTGCATCCCGAAATGCAAAAGCAATTTTTCCTCTCTATCAAAATAACTCAGTCAGTAAATCCACTTCACTCATAGACTTTTAAACATTTTTCATTTGGCAGCTCCATTAATGCCCCACTGAGTTTCTCTCTGAGTTCATCTCATGTACACACAGGGGAGGGAAGGAAAGCATCCTCCATTGCATCGATGTGCACAAGAACTTACATTCATGAAAAACAAATTGCTCAAGGTCCAGCAACTACATAATGTGCTTCTTCCAAGGGGATACAGACTGCGGGATTTGGTTAGCCAACCTACACTCTGTTACTGCACAACCCTAATCGCAGCAGAATGAAGAGGAACAAAGATAAACACAAAATGCTCGAATAACTCAGCGGGACAGGCAGCATCTCTGGAGAGAAAGAATGGGTGACATTTCAGGTTGAGACCCTTCTTCTCGACCCAATACGTCACCCATTCCTTCTCTCGAGAGATGCTGCCTGTCCCGCTGAGTTACTCCAGCATTTTGTGTCTATCTTCCATTTAAACCAGCATCTGCAGTTCCTTCCCACACAAAGAGGAACAAAGGTTCCTTTGTTTAAAAAAAAATCTCAGTATCGTTCACAAACATTAAAAGGTGTCAATAAACCTCTGATCATGCCAGAGGTGGCAAACATCAGGATTAGAATGCTTGTGATCCCTGATGCAAGGTACAGAAGGTGGAAGTGAAGTTCTTCAGCTACTCATTGGTGCTTGATGACATTGTTGGAATGCTTCAATTAGATTATAACTGCTTATCATATCATATCATCGTATCATATATATACAGCGCGGAAACAGGCCTTTTTGGCCCACCAAGTCCGCGCCGCCCAGCGATCCCCGCACATTAACACTATCCTACACCCACTAGGGACAATTTTTTACATTTACCCAGTCAAATTAACCTACATACCTGTACGTCTTTGGAGTGTGGGAGGAAACCGAAGATCTCGGAGAAAACCCACGCAGGTCACGGGGAGAACGTACAAACTCCTTACAGTACAGCACCTGTAGTCAGGATCGAACCTGAGTCTCCGGCGCTGCATTCGCTGTAAAGCAGCAACTCTACCGCTGCGCTACCATGCTTAATCGGGCGTATGTGCATATAAGGCCTGCTTGGTTATACACTGAGACCATCGCTTTATGCTGCATTTCTGTAATGGAACAGCTATCCCTGTGCTTTCTATGCAGGGGTGGTCTCACCAAGTTCCATTCTTATTTCAATGGGGGATCAGTGTAAATCACGGAGGAGCAACAGACACTTACATTTGTGTCATCTTCTCAGCGGTGATAAGAAGGATCCCCATGGTAACGTTAGACTACCAGGTTACCTAGAGAGTGAATATTAGTATGAAGCTGCTTATCCTCAGACGAGCTGCCACAAAAATGTCCTGAGACATTTCATTCCAAATATGAAGTAAGATTCTAATGGGGAGTAAGAGGCAACCGTGGCTGACAAGGGAAGTTAGGGATGGAATACAACTAAAAGAAAAGATGTATAACACAGCAAAGAGTAGCAGGAAGCCAGAGGATTGGTTAACTTTCAAAGGACAACAGAAGGTAACAAAACGGGCAATTTGGGCTGAACAGATGACGTACGAGGGAAAGCTGGCCAAGAATATAAAGAAGGACAGTAAAAGCTTCTTTAGGTATGTTAAGAGAAAAAGATTAGTAAAGACAACTGTGGGTCCCTTGAAGGCAGAAACGGGTGAAATTATGGGTAACAAGGAAATGGCAGAAGAAGTGAACAGGTACTTCAGATAGGTCTTCACTAAAGACACAAACAATCTCCCAGATGTATTTGAAGACGGAGGATCGAGGGAGACAGAGGAACTGAAAGAAATTTGCATTAGGCGAGAAATAGTATTGGGGAGACTGATGGGACTGAAGGCTGATAAATCCCCAGGGCCTGATGGTCTGCATCCCAGGGTACTCAAGGAGGTGGCTCTAGAGGTCGTGGACACATTAGTGATCATTTTCCAATGTCCAATTGATTCAGGATCAGTTCCTGTGGATTGGAGGGTAGCTAATGTTATCCCACTTTTCAAGAAAGGAGCGAGAGAGAAAATGGGAAATTACAGACCATAGCCTGACATCGGTGGTGGGGAAGATGCTGGAGTCAATTATTTAAGAGGTAATAATGCCGCATTTGGATAGCAGTAAAAGGATTGGTCCAAGTCAGCATGGATTTATGAAGGAAAAATCATGCTTGACTAATCTTCTGAAATTTTTTGAGGATGTGACAAGTAAAATGGATGAAGGAGAGCCAGTGGATGTAGTATATCTAGACTTTCAGAAAGCCTTTGATAAGGTTCCACATGGGAGATTGGTGACAAAATTGGAGCACATGGTATTGGGGGTAGGGTATTGACATGGATAGAGAATTGGTTGTCAGACAGGAAACAAAGAGTAGGAATAAACGGGTCCTTTTCAGAATGGCAGGCAGTGGCGAGTGGAGTGCCGCAAGGCTCGGTGCTGGGGCCGCAACTATTTACAATATATATTAATGATTTGGATGATTGAATTAGAAGTAACACTAGCAATTTTGCAGATGACACAAAGCTGGGTGCCAATGTGAACTGCGAAGAGGATGTTAGGAAGTTGCAGGGTGACTTAGACAGGTTGAGTGAGTGGGCAAATGCATGGCAGATGCAGTATATTGTAGATAAATGTGAGGTTATCCACTTTGGCGGCAAAAATAATGAGGCAGATTGTTATCTCAATGGTGTCAGATTAGGTAAAGGGGAAGTGCAACGAGACCTGGGTGTCCTTGTACACCAATCACTGAAAGTAAGCATGCAGGTACAGCAGACAGTAAAGAAAGCTAATGGCATGTTGGCCTTCGTAACGAGAGGATTTGAATACAGGAGCAAAAAGGTCTTTCTGCAGTTGTATAGGGCCCTGGTGAGACCACATCTGGAGTATTGTGTGCAGTTTTGGTCTCCTAATTTGAGGAAGGACGCCCTTGCTATTGAGGCAGTGCAGCGTAGGTTCACGAGGTTAATCCTGGAATGGTGGAACTGTCATATGAGGAAAGATTGGAAAGACTAGGCTTGTATTCACTGGAGTTTAGAAGGATGAGAGCGGATCTTATAGAGACGTAGAAAATTATAAAAGGACTGGACAAGCTAGATGCAGGAAAAATGTTCCCAATGTTGGGGGAGTCCAGAACCAGGGGTCACAGTCTGAGAATAAAGAGGAGGCCATTTAAAACTGAGGCGAGAAGAAACTTTTTTTCACCCAGAGAGTTGTGAATTTGTGGAATTCTCTGCCACAGAGGGTAGTGGAGGCCAATTAACTGAATGAATTAAAAACAGAGTTAGATAGAGCTCTAAGGGCTAGTGGAATCAAGGGATAAGGGGAGAAGTTGGGCACAGGTTACTGATTGTGGATGGTCAGCCATGATCACAATGAATGGCGGTGCTAGCTCGAAGGGCCTAATGGCCTCCTCCTGCACCCATTTTCTATGTCTATGTTTCTGTATGGATGGGAAGGTTATGTCAGAACATGAAACATACAACAATTGAAGCTCATTGAACTGATATGGACACCACTCTCAAATGGTTCAGCAGCTGATTGAATATTTCCAGCTTTAGTTGCTGGAGCCTACATTTCAACATTTACACTCTGAATGCTGCCTGGCTCATTTTGATCCACCACAAAAGGAATAAATAGTTGGACTTCTATTTTGCTTTCTGTTCCTTCTGGAAATCTCGAAGCACTTCACAGGCAATGGAGAACAATTGAACGGTAGTCATTGTAGGCAAACCATCACGGATGTGCAATTGCTGTTTGTCATCTATATCGATGATCTGGATGAGAATGTACATGGCGTCATTAGCAAGGTTGGATGACACAAAAGTGGGTGGCATTGTAGATAGTGATAATGGTTGACAAAAATCACAGCAGGTTCTTGATCGGTTGGCCAGGTAGGCTGAGGAATGGTTGATGGAATTTATTACAGAGGAAATTGGTGTTGCAGTTTGGAAAGTCTAACATGGGCAGGACCTACACAGTGAAGGGTAGGGCTCTAGGGAATGTTGTAGAGCAGAGGGATCTAGGAGTGCAGGTACATAGTTCCTTGCAAATGGCATCGCAGGTAGGTAGGCTGGTCAAATAGATAGGATTTGTGAGGATGTTGAGAAGACTCGAGGACCTGAACTATAGGGGGAGGTTGGGCAGGCTGGGACTCTATTCCTTGGAGCGTAGGAGGATGAGGGGTGCTCTTAAAGAGCTGTACAAAATAATGAGAGGAATCGATCGGGTAAATGCACAGAATCTCTTACCCAGAGTAGGGGAATTGAGAACCAGTGGACATAAGTTTAAGGTGACGGGAGAAAGAGTTAATAGGAAGCTGAGGGGTTACTTTTTTACACAAAGGGTTGTGGGCGTATGGAATGATCTGTAGGAGGAGGTAGTGGTGGCAGATACTATCACAGCGTATAAAAAACATTTAGACAGGTACATGGATAGGACAGGTTTAGGGGGATATGGGCCAAATGCAGGCAGTGGGACTAGTGTAGATGGGATATGTTGGTTGGTGTGGGCAAATTTGGCTGTAGGGCCTGTTTCCACACGGTATGACACTATTACTCTATTTTTTTACAAGATAAACTCATTTAGTAACGTTGAACAACAACTACAAATGTGCCAGGGTAATGCCATCATAGGTTAATCAAAATTAGGGGCATAGAATCAAAGGACATAGAGTTAGGAAGAAATGATGCATTGAGCTGAAACATTCAACATGAATGAGAAGGTCCAATGGGCCAAATAGCCTACAGCTCCTGTGTTTATTTCCTACATTCTCAATGTAACTCTCAACTGGAAGAGTTCGTTCAAGTTTCAGATTTAGTAGACACAAACTCAGTACAAGGCTAACCAGTGTCCATCTCTGACAAGGAAAGCTCGAATATCCACTCCCCGTCTTTTAGACGAACAACGGGGAGAATAGGACTGGGATAGACTAAGAATAGCCTATGGAAGGTCTATATGGGAAGCTCAGGGAAGCATTTGGGAACAGCGAAGATAGCAATCTGCGAGCTTTGCAGTTATAATTGGGATTGGTGGGTGACCAAGGATAGAAGATGCACCATGGTTCTAACCCTTGGAGCTCAATATGCCATTTTCAAAAGACTGAATCAAAACCAAATAGATCGGAGAATGGGGAGATGAAGCATAGCAGCACTAACTGCACAAACATGGAGAGGAATGCATGCACTTTCAAACAAATAATTGGAACCTCCAGGGTTCCAGGTCAAATGACATTACTGACAAAATTAAATTAAGCCAGCACAGACCACTGGTTTTAGTAATTTTAACAATTAGTCTTCTTAGATGGAAGTCATCGTAATATTTCTGTGTCCTTGGTCAGTTCCCTTGTTTTTTTTTAGATCTAAATTTAGAGATACAGCGCAGAAACAGGCCCTTCGGCCCACCGGGTCCGTGCCGCCCAGCGACCCCCGCACACTAACATTATCCTACACACACTAGGGACAATTTTTACATTTGCCCAGCCAATTAACCTACATACCTGTACGTCTTTGGAATGTGGGACGAAACCGAAGATCTCAGAGAAAACCCACGCAGGTCACGGGGAGAACGTACAAACTCCGTACAGACGGCGCCCGTAGTCAAGATCGAACCTGAGTCTCCGGCGCTGCATTCGCTGTAAGGCAGCAACTCTACCGCTGCGCCACCGGGCCGCCCTTGTGTATTGTGTACAACGAATCTCTTCCCCGGGAGGACAGGCATGGCTTGAATTAGGCATCTTGCTTTTTAATACCTTGAGCTGCATTTTGGCCCTTGTCAATGTATTAGCAAGTCCTCAGAAACGAAGAACGAAGGCAAAAATGCTTACCCCTCTTCTGAAGAAGAATGCTTGCTTGTCTTCGTCCATTCCCATTTTCAACATAGCAAGAATAGTTTCCCAGGTCCCCATCCTGCACAGAATCGATCAGTAGAGAAATGGAAACTTCCTTCTCCCCAAGATGCTCCCGAAGAATTCTGGAAAAAAGAAAAAAAATGTCAATTGAACCTGCAGCCCGCATTGCCATTTCTCGCAGCGCCCTGCTGCTTTCCACATGTGAACGCCGACATTTTCCATTTATAGTGCCACGTCTTTGCAGGAGACTTTGATCTTCACAAATGCATGCATAATTTCTAAGATGCATTGGGTGCATTAATACAGTACACACGGCATTTTGCTGAACACTGGAGCAGACTGACTTCAGAATTTATACTTTAATCTTTAAAGATGCAGCATATCTAGACCTTAGGCCCACCGAGTCCACGCCATCCAGCGATCACACCGTACACTAACACTATTCTACACACTAAGGACAATTTTTACAATCTTTACTGATCCCAATTAACCTACAAACCCACACACCTTTGGAGTGTGGGAGGAAACGGTGCACCTGGAGAAAAACCACGCGGTCATCGGGAGAACGTACAAACTCCGTACAGACAAGCACCCGTAGTCAGGATCGAACCCGGGTCTCTGGCGCTTTAAAGCAGCAACTTGACCGCTGCTCCACTGTGGTGCACTGTGCAAGCTGATTTAGAAGAGCTAATCTTAAATCTAGCACATTGTCACTGTTGCCCTGTTTTCTGCACACACCCTTGCACCATTGGCAAATTTTATTGAAGTTGTGTGAAAAGTTCTCGTGTTTCTCGAACATCGTCAAAAGCAGCCCTCAAGCAAGATTCGTTTCATTCATTCATATTTGAGCAAGCAAAAGACAACTGTCAATCGTTTGAGGTATTGCAGCTGGCATCCTTTGCATCGTGAAAAATAGAATTAAAGGAAGGAAAAAAATATGATCCTGGGGTCTGAATGCATGTTGAACTCTGAACAAGGTAACTGCTGATGCTTAGAGACAAAAGGAACTGCAGATGCAGGAATCTTGAGCAAAGCGCAAAGTGCTGGAGTAACTCAGTGGGTCAGGTGGCATCTGTGGAGGGAATGGTCAGCTGACATTTTTGGTCAGGATCCCGCTTGATGTTTAAATTATGAGAAGGAAAGAGCCCACATCCAGCATGAATAGTTCAATTTAGTTTAGATATACAGTATGGAACCAGCCCCTCATCCCACTGAGTCCACACAGACCATCGATCACCCATTCACAACAGATAGACACAAAATGCTGGGGTCATATCGGAGCCGATCGCTCGGCGTGGGGGAGCTGAGATCCCCCCCGATGCAGGAGCTTGATCGCCCCGATGAGGAAGGCCTGCCGCCGGCTACAGGAGTAAGATCGCCCCGTCAACAGAAGGTTAGAGGCCCCCGACCGCTGGAGGACAAAGAAGGGAGAGATTGAACTTTTTTTCGCCTTCCATCAGAGTGAGGAATGTGGAGGAGTCACTGTGGTGGATGTTCATGTTAAAATGTATTTTGTGTGTCCTGTTGCTCTTGATTGTTGTGACTGTATGGCAAATTAAATTCCTCGTATATAATGCAAAACATACTTGGTTAATAAAGTATGATTATGATTATGATGATTGTGACCTCTATAAGATCACCCCTCATCCACCTACGCTCCAAGGATTAGATGCCTCACCTGTTCAACCTCTCCCAATAGCTCAGGCACCTTGAGCCCTGGCAACATCCTCGTAAATCTTCGCTGCACCCTTTCAAACAATAGACAATAGACAATAGACAATAGGTGCAGGAGTAGGCCATTCGACCCTTCGAGCCAGCACCACCATTCAATGTGATCATGGCTGATCATTCTCAATCAGTACCCCGTTCCTGCCTTCTCCCCATACTCCCTGAGTCCGCTATCCTTAAGGGCTCTATCTAGCTTTCTCTTGAAAGCATTCAGAGAATTGGCCTCCACCGCCTTCTGAGGCAGAGAATTCCACAGATTTACAACTCTCTGACTAAAAAAGTTTTTCCTTATCTCTGTTCTAAATGGCCTACCCCTTATTCTTAAACTGTGGCACCTGGTTCTGGACTCCCCCAACATTGGGAACATGTTTCCTGCCTCTAATGTGTCCAACCCCCTAATAACCTTATATGTTTCGATAAGATCCCCTCTCATCCTTCTAAATTCCAGTGTATACAAGCCTAGTCGCTTCAGTCTTTCAACATATGACAGTCCCGCCATTCCGGGAATTAACCTAGTAAACCTACGCTGCACGCCCTCAATAGCAAGAATATCTTTCCTCAAATTTGGAGACCAAAACTGCACACAGTACTCCAGGTGCGGTCTCACTAGGGCCCTGTACAACTGCAGAAGGACCTCTTTGCTCCTATACACAACACCTCTTGTTATGAAGGCCAACATTCCATTGGCTTTCTTCACTGCCTGCTGTACCTGCATGCTTCCTTTCAGTGACTGATGCACTAGAACACCCAGATCTCGTTGTACGTCTCCTTTTCCTAACTTGAAACCATTCAGATATTAATCTGCCTTACTATTCTTACCACCAAAGTGGATAACCTCACACTTATCCACATTAAACTGCATCTGCCATGCATCCGCCCACTCACACAATCTGTCCAAGTCACCCTGCAACCTCATAGCATCTTCCTCACAGTTCACACTGCCACCCAGCTTTTGTATCATCTGCAAATTTGCTAATGGTACTTTTAATCCCTTCATCCAAGTCATTAATGTATATTGTAAATAGCTGCGGTCCCAGCACCGAGCCTTGCGGTACCCCACTGGTCACTGCCTGCCATTCTGAAAGGGACCCATTTATCCCCACTCTTTGCTTTCTGTCTGCCAACCAATTTTCTATCCATGTCAATACCCTACCCCGAATACCATGTGCTCTAATTTTGCCCAGTAATCTCCTATGGGGGACCTTGTCAAAGGCTTTCTGAAAGTCATGGTACACTACATCCACCAGCTCTCCCCTGCCAATTTTCCTAGTTACATCCTCAACAAATTCCAGAAGATTAGTCAAGCATTTTCCCCTTCGTAAATGCGTGCTGATTCGGAACAATCCTGTTACTGCTATCCAAATGCTCCGTATTTCCTCTTTTATAATTGACTCCAGCAACTTCCCCACCACTGATGTCAGACTAACTGGTCTATAATTTCCTGTTTTCTCTCTCCCTCCTTTCTTAAAAAGAGGGATAACATTAGCTACCCTCCAATCCACAGGAACTGATCCTGAATCTATAGAACATTGGAAAATGATCACCAATGCCTCCGTGATTTCTAGAGCCATCTCCTTAAGTACCCTGGGATGCAGACCATCAGACCATGGGGATTTATCAGCTTTCAGTCCCATCAGTCTACCCAACACCATTTCCTGCCTAATGTGAATTTCCTTCAGTTCCTCCGTCACCCTAGGATCTCTGGCCACTAGAACATCTGGGAGTTTGTTTGTATCTTCCTTAGTGAAGACAGATCCAAAGTACCGGTTCAACGTTTTTCCTCTTCACATACCTAAAAAAGCTTTTACTATCCTCCTTTATATTATTGGCTAGCCTACCCTCATACCTCATCTTTTCTCCCCGTTTTGCCTTTTTAGTTATCTTCTGTTGTTCTTTAAAAGAGTCCCAATCCTCTGGCTTCCCACTCTTCTTTGCTGTGTTATACTTCTTCTCTTTTATTTTTATGCTGTCCTCGACTTCCCTTGTCAGCCACGGGTGCCTCTTACTCTTTGGGATAAATTGATCCTGCAACATCTGCATTATTCCTAGGAATACATGCCATTGCTGTTCCACTGTCTTCCCTGGTAGGGCCTCCTTCCAGTCAAATCTGGCCAGCTCCTGCCTCATGCCTCTGTAATCCCCTTTGCTATACTGTAATACTGACACTTCCGATTTTCCCTTCTCCCTCTCAATTTGTAGAGTAAAACTTATCATATTATGATCACTGCCTCCTAATGGCTCTTTTACCTTGAGTTCCCTTTATCAGATCAGGTTCATTACACAACACTAAATCCAGAATTGCCTTCTCCCTGGTAGGCTCCAGTATAAGCTGTTCTAAGAATCCATCTCGGAGGCACTCCACAAACTCCCTTTCCTGGGGTCCAGTACCAACCTAATTTTCCCAGTCTACCTGCATGTTCAAATCTCCCATAACCACCGTAGCATTACATTTGCGACATGCCAATTTTAGCTCTTGATGCAACTTGCACCCTATGTCGAGGCTACTGTTTGGGGGCCTGTAGATAACTCCCATTAGGGTCTTTTTACCCTTACAATTCCTCATTTCTATCCATACTGGTTCTACATCTCCTGATTCTATGTCACCCCTTGCAAGGGAGTGAATATCATTCCTTACCAACAACATCTAACAACATCTTTCCTATAACAGGGTGACCAAACTGAACTTCTGTATATAACTAAAAGTCTCATCTTGTATGTATATATATTTGTATGTATGTTCCCGAAATACAGCCAAAACGGTACACGATAGCGCAACAATTTTAGAGCCTCCTTCCTCACCATTCGCCTGTGGTGTGCAGTATCAAGTTTTGTTATATTTTATAAGTTATTCACTTTATAAACTTTAATAAACTTTATACTGTGAATAGGACAAGTAATTTTGATCTCATACTTCCCTGTTCGGCGTCACAATGGGAACCCAACGGGTCATATATATGATTGTCATTTTGAGATCGCCATTTTGATCTAATACGGCGTCACAATGGGGGTGGGTTGCTGGGTCTGGCAGTGGCGTGCCAGCAGCCCCTCTCCTGCTGCTGGCTGCCGCGATGGCCGCCCGGGGCCGGGGTGAGTGGCTCCCTCTCCCCTTTCCTCTCCCCGCTCACCCGTTCCCGGCCCTGGAGGAGACTCCCTGGCCGTGACAGCCTCCGATATACCCTGGGATCTTGCTGTGCACTTTTGGAGTGGAGGAGGGGAGGGTACTCTAAACTAAACTAAACACTTTACACTTCTCTGCATTAAACTGCATAACATTTCTCAGCCCATCTGATCAAGACCTGGTGCAATTTTTGACAACCATTTTCACTATCAGCTATACTGGTCTTTTGAAGCTTTTGAGTAATAAACAGTCAACAACATTTTACTAGATAGAATTTCTCCTGAATACAAACAATTTACAACAAAAACTAATTTTTAAGTTAGATGCTTTTCATTCCATCTACAATTTCCTGTGAAACTAAAAATGTTGTAAGGCACTCTAAATATCAGAAGCTAAATTGAAAAGCTGTGTTTGCCTTTGATTGTACTTTCAGCCACTATGCTTCAAATCTAGAACATTTGTGAAAGCGCCTGTCGAACAATTGCATCGATTGCTGGAGACACAAGAGACAGAAAAGCTGGAAACCTGAATGAGAACAAACTGCTGCGGGTCAGGCAGCATCTATGGAGGGAAATGGATGGAGGACGCTTTGGGTTGGGACCTTTCTTCAGCCTGATGGAGTGGAAGGGAGGTAGCTGGTGGAAAGAGATGAGGGGAAGGGGCTGGGCAAGTGCTGGCGTGTGATAGGTGGATCCAGGTGAGGCGGGAATGATTGGCAGATGAATCAGGTGGGGGAGAGAATGATGGAGATAATAACTAAGGCCGGAGGTGGAAATAACAAAAGAGTGTAAATGGTGGAATTGGATAAGAGGAGGTGAGGAGTAAAATGTCTGACCAGAGTGAGGAATGGAGGTCAGAAGGGAATGGAGGTAGGGAGATGAAAAAGTGGAGGGATAGGAGAAGAGCAGATGGAAGAGGTAGAGGAGGGATATGGGGGGGGGGGGGGAGAAGCAGTGGGGGGGGGGGGCAGAGATGAGGGGATGAGAAAGAAAGGCGTGTACAGTCGGCACTGAGCACTGGGCAAGTGACTGAAGCTGGACAAATTAGAGGAGGAAGAGTTCCCTGAGTGTAGTACTCCTGCAGTTGGGTTGTTGACTACCCGAGCGGAATATGAGGTGCAGTTCTTCTCGTTCATGTTATCTCACTCTGGCAGCAGGGGGGATCCAGAGTAGACAGGTCGGTATGGGAATGGGAAGGAGAATTACAAATGAGCAGTAATTGGGAGCTCCAACACCAACGTCTCTACTTCCTTTCAAAGGTTTAGGAAGTTTGGCATGTCCCCAACAACTCTCACCGACTTTTACAGATGCGCCATAGAAAGCATTTTATCAGGAAGCATCACAGCATGGTTTGGGAACAGCTCCGTCCAAGACCACAAAAAATTGCAGAGAATTGTGAACGTAGCCCAGACCATCACACAAATCAACCTCCCTTCCATTGACTCCATCTGCACTTCACACTGCCCACCAAGGCCACCAACATAATCAAGGACCAGTCTCACCCAGGTCACTCCCTGTTCTCCCCTCTCCCAACAAGCAAAAGGTACAGAAGTTTGAAAATGCACACTTCCAGATTTAGGGACAGTTTCTTCCCAGCTGTTATCAGGCAACTGAACCATCCACTCACCAGCTGGAGAGGGGTCCTGACCTTCAATGCACCTCATTGGAACCTTCGAACTATCTTCAATCGCATTTTATCTGACTTCAATGCTATATCTTGCAGTAAATGTTGTACCCTTTATCCTTTATCTGTGCACTGCGAACAGCTTGATAGTATTAATGTATTGCCTTTTCTTTGACAGGATAGCACGTAAACAAAAGATTTTCACTGTGCTCTGTACATATGACAATAATAAACTAAATTAAACTAAACTAAACCAAACTTGCCCTGCTGAACAGAGTGCAAGTAGTCAACAAAGTGATCGCCGATTCCTTTCCCCTCCTCCATCTTCTCCGACCATTCATTTCCCATCTCTCCCAACTCTGAGTCTACCATTTTTATAGACAATAGACAATAGACAATAGGTGCAGGAGGAGGCCATTCGGCCCTTCGAGCCAGCACCGCCATTCAATGTGTTCATGGCTGATCATTCTCAATCAGTACCCCGTTCCTGCTCCCCATACCCCCTGACTCCGCTGTCCTTCATAGCTCTATCTAACTCTCTCTTGAATGCATTCAATTGGCCTCCACTGCCTTCTGAGGCAGAGAATTCCATTTTCATCCAAACCCCCACCTTTCCTTCTTACCCACGATTGCTCCCTCAGGTTCTACCTTCCACTACACACCTCGCTCCCTAGTGTTATTCCACCATTTGCACCCTTTAGCCTTGTCCTCCTCCAGCCTTGGTTACGCTCTCCACCCTTCCATCCCCTACTTGACTTTTCTGCAATCAATCCCTCCTCACCTGCATCCTCCTCTCAAATGTTTGCTCATGCCCCCTCCCCATACCTCATTTCTTTCCACCAGTTGCCCTTTGCTTCAACCATCTGCTTATTAACCCCCCCACCTATGTTGACCTATTGCCTGCCATGCTTTGTCCTTTTGTCCTGCCTTCTTCACCCCCTGTACAACTGGTATGAAGAAGGATCTTAACTTTGAAACATTTCAGGTTGGGACCCTTCTTCAGACTGATCCTCCAGCAGTTTTTGTTTGCTTGTGGTACTGTTTAACATTGCAGATCTCAATGGGATCCAACACTTGAACATTTAGATGCAGGACATGTGATCAAAGGCTCTAATTACCTCATGTCACTTTCACTGGCGTGGTTATCATCAAGGTCTTCAATAAACTT
Organism: Rhinoraja longicauda; assembly: GCF_053455715.1. NCBI lineage: Eukaryota > Metazoa > Chordata > Chondrichthyes > Rajiformes > Arhynchobatidae > Rhinoraja > Rhinoraja longicauda. Next base: position 21,417,487 of record NC_135964.1, on the reverse strand, counting down.
CTCTCCCTTCATCCAGTAAATGATGGGGCTGACCTCTCCACCGTAGCCAAAGAACGCTCTGCAAGTGAGATTGGCAACGATGCCTATGGAAGTAGAGCAGAATGAAAGAGACATGTTAGGTACATGAGGAATTTAGGAGATTTGTCCAATCAGCTCTGACAGCAGACACTGAAGCACAGTATTATTGCTGCACAAAGAACATATTACTTTTATACATTGTCTATAAAGCAGAAAAGCATTCCAGGGCATTCACTAGAAATCAATGCTGTGCTTTCACTCGTTTTTACATTTTTAATGACGTTCCCTGTGCAGATAAATCTATCAGCAAAGTCCCTTTAAAGATGGCCCAATCTGTTTTTACTAGGTCCCTTACTAGTGCCCACATTGCCACTTATTTCCTTGTTAATGCTGCACTTGTTTGACTCACAGCATCTCCAAGTATGGGCAAAGAGAGATGAACTAACGTGAGAAGATCCTAGAGTTTTGCAGGTCTTGAAACCCATTTGAAATGTTATTCTTCCCAGGATCAGTAAAACCAAGAGCTAAATGGCATTCTAAACTCTTGGCTCAAACTCTGTTTCTCTTTCACCAGATGCTGCCTACCCTGCTGAGTATTTCCATCAATTTCTATTTTTATTTCAGGTTCCAAGCATCTGCAGTTTTTCAATAAATTTCCATTTGTTGCTCCTGTCGATAATGACTAATTTCAGCGATAGTGGACACAGTGTTGGATGGACGGGAATGGAAAAGCCTCAACCTAACATCTGGAAATGTCCACTGCAGGTTCAAATGGAGCTTGCAACTTTCCAAAACAATGTGTGCTCTGATTTCAGTGTGACCCCAAATTAAACTATATTAAACTAAACTAAACACATTATCTCAGCAACATGGTAATATCAGCACAACAGGAGGCTTCACTGTGTTATTTGTTGAAGCCAAGTGCACCAGATATCACTGCAGGCGAGAGTTTATGTTGGGCGAATTCCTCCCTCAAGACCTGCTGAAGGTGAGCACCATGTCCTCCTTCTCCCTGTATCTGAGCTACTCCTCTTGTCTCCTGCCTTCCCGGCTGCTCTCCATCACTTCTCAGCCCCAAGCACGGCGACTGCATATATTTTCTCTGCAGTCAAACTTAATCATCCAGAGGCCAAATAACAGGCAAAGATAAAAACCCCCAAAGTTAACCAATGTGCACAAATAAATCTATGAGGCAGTCAACTGTATGGTTCCTTTGCTGGGTCTTATTTCACGCTATGCCAGGAGTTACTTGATGAGCTAATCATGAGTTCAATTAACTGCTTGCAAATGTCAATTCCTCATAGAGTTGGATTTTAGCTCTGAACTCTAATCTGAATGCTATTCATTGTTATAAATGGTTCAAGCATGTTCCTCCATCACCAATCAATATGGCAGATGGCACACTATGAATGAATGGACATAATGCAGGTTTAGCAGTTGCTCAGGCCTTGTTTGCAAATACTTAAACTGAGGCCCATTGAGGCAAATCTGTGTGAAGCATTTGCCAAGGCTGAGATATGCTCTCCAAAACAAAATAATCAGGGTCTGGTTCTCTCAATGCCAGTACATTCATTGAAAATAAAGTCAGTAAACATTGTAATGGCAGAGCATTACTGGATTTCTGACCTTTGTTCTAGCCAAGTTGGGCGGCACAGTGGCCCAGTGCTAGAATTGCTGTCTTACCGTGCCAGAGATCTGGGTTCGATCCTGACTACCGGTACTGTGTGTATGAAGGTGTACGTTCCCCCTGTGACCACGTGGGTTTTCTCTGGGTGCTCCAATTTCTTCCCACACTCCAAAGACGTGCGGGTTTGTAGGTTAATTGGCCTTACTGTTTCTAGGCTGTATTTCTAAACTAAACTAAACTAAACTAAACTAAACTAAAACAGTGAATCTTAGAACATGGTTTGGAACTCCTTCTACGTCATTAAATGAGACATCACATCAGAATTTACAGAAGTTTTCTGGAAAACCAATGAATGTTTGTCATTACACTAACCACAATCAAACCATTTTTGATTGATCTTTTAAAAATTTAGATCAGAAGAGTTCTTAATTACTTCCATCTGAAATCATCAATAAGCATTCCTCAAAAAGACATTAGCCTGTCCATGAGATCTTTGTTTCTCCTTAAATATCTGCTATCAGGCAGTGATTGATTTATTGGTTTCAATGGCTCTGTAGTTTTACAGTTTACATCATGTCCAGTAATTGGACTGCAGACAAAGTAATTTCTACATGTAAACAAATGAAACACAGACAAGAATGTCCGTGTGCTGAAGTTAGCAAGTTCAATTTTCATTATGTCCTCTCCCTTTAGGTAAAACAGCACATGCAAAATGTCTTAGAGCCAACTGCTACCAGCCAGCAATGGTACGATACTTCAGATCATAATATAACCAAGACCACTCAATATCATTTAACCAACAAACTTGAGGTAGACACAAGGAACTGCAGATGCAGTTTAAAAAAAAAAAAAGACACAGTAGGTCAGGCAGCATCTCTGGAGAACATGTGTAGGTGACGTTTCACGTCGGGACCCTTCTTCATATCTTGAGCAGCCACATGGCACTTTGAGCATGTTTAGCGTTTGGCTCACCTTCTCCATCACTCCTTTTTTTCCCACCCTCATGCAAGACCTTGGGGTTCGACCAGCCCTGACCCGGGGTCTGATCGCCCGGCGCGGGGAGCTGAGATCCCCCCAATGCAGGAGCTTGATCGCCCCGACGCAGAGGGCCTGACCACCAGCTACGAGAGCCAAGATCGCCCCGACAACGGTAGCCTCGAGGCCCCCGACCGCGAGAGAACAAAGAAGGGAAGAGATTGGACATTTTTTCGCCTTCCCACACAGTGAGGAATGTGGAGGAGTCACTGTGGTGGATGTTTGTGGTAAAATGTATTTTGTGTTTTGTTGCTTTTTATTGGTGTGACTGTATGGCAAATCAAATTCCTCGTATGTTGCAAACATACTTGGCTAATAAAGTATGATTAAGATTATGATGATGATTACAGCTGGATACCCAGGAGGTGAAAACACAAATATTTAGACTTTAGACTTTAGAGATACAGCATGGAAACAGGCCCTTTGCCCCACGAGTTTGTGCCGGCCAGCAATGACCCCGAACACTAGCACTATCCTACACACTAGGGACAATTTACAATTTTACCGAAGACAATTAACCTGCAAACATGCATGTCTTTGGAGCATGGGAGGAATCCGGTGCACCTGGAGAAACCCACATGGACACAGGGAGAATGTACAAACTCTGAACAGACAGCACCTATAGTCAGGATCGAACCCTGGTATCTGGCACTGCAAGACAGCAACTCTACCGCTGCGGTTCTGTGCCGCCCTATTAGTCTTGACCTTCCTCGGCAAAATACCATCTATAAATCTACAACACATCCCTGAAGGATGCTCCAATGGAGAAACAATCAGTGTTCGAGGGAGCATGAAGAATGTACTGGATTAGGCAGGATAATATTCCCGGTTAAAGTCACACCAGTTTCTGATGAGTGTGGAAAGTGCAGACACAGGTCACCTCACGGCCAGATTAGTCTTCCTAGTGTGTACAGAATATGTAAACTGCAGACAATATACAACGTATTTCAAGAACAGGCAATATGACCAAACTGGAACTATACGCTCTTGAACCAAGGATTGATTCTGGAATGACCTCACTCAATGGACTCATCGGCCCATGAACTCCCTCAGTCCAGCAACACTGACAGCATACTCATGCATGAAGGACTCTTAAGTCTAATTGCATTCCAGTTGCAAGACTGCAAACAAAATGACTGGCTGCACTGGAAGGAACTTTCACAGACGTTTTCCCAGGATATTTTCAGTGGAAGCTCACTGGGTCATCTGGAGAACAGGCCTTATGTGGCTGTTTACGCTGTTCCGATGATAATTCAGAAGCTGCCATGAATTATTGGAAGAGAAAGTGAAGATATTTTTCTGACCAATTTCTTGGACTTTTACTCCAACTGTGATATTTGTTGCAATGAATGGCCATCAACATGTTTCTCAAATCACTAGGTTTTATTTTGAGAATAAAAGTTTATAGCATACATTAATGTGCCAATCCTGTGTTAACACTTGAGAATGACATTTTTTTTTATTATTAAGCAGGAATTAACTTGGGAAATGCATATTACCACAAAACCACTTCTGTCACGTCTTTGCTGGTCAATGAAGTTTGCACGCCGAGTGATATAAATCTAGGTTTATGTCACTATTTAGAGCTGGCAGGGAAACAGTGGGAAGGGGCAATGGTTCCCATGGTGAGTAAACAGGATGAGTCATTTGGTGAACTTTGCAGCAAGGATGTGTGTCATATCTGGTAATGTGAAAGAGAAGCATAGAGGTTGGGAGTTACAGTTATATATGATGTTGGTGAGGCCACATTTAGAGTACTGCATTCAGTTTTGGTCACCATGTTATAGGAAAGATGTTGTCAAGTTTGAAAGGGTTCAGTGAAGATTTACCAGGATGTTGCCAGGGCACGATGGGTTGGAGCTAAAGGGGGAGATTGAGCAGGCTAGAGCTTTATTGCTTGGAGTGCAGGAGGATGAGGGGTGATCTTATGGAGGTATACAAAATCATAGAAACATAGAAAATAGGTGCAGGAGTGGGTCATTCGGCCCTTCGAGCCTGCACCGCCATTCAATATGATCATGGCTGATCATCCAACTCAGTATCCCGTACCTGCCTTCTCTCCATACCCCCTGATCCCTTTAGCCACAAGGGCCACATCTAACTCCCTCTTAAATATAGCCAATGAACTGGCCTCAACTACCTTCTGTGGCAGAGAATTCCACAGATTCACCACTCTCTGTGTGAAAAAAAACTTTCTCATCTCGGTCCTAAAAGACTTACCACTTATCCTTAAACTGTGACCCCTTGTTCTGGACTTCCCCAACATCGGGAACAATCTTTCTGCATCTAGCCTGTCCAACCCCTTAAGAATTTTGTAAGTTTCTATAAGATCCCCCCTCAATCTTCTAAATTCCAGCGAGTACAAGCCGAGTCTATCCAGTCTTTCTTCATATGAAAGTCCTGCCATCCCAGGAATCAATCTGGTGAACCTTCTCTGAACTCCCTCTATGGCAAGAATGTCTTTCCTCAGATTAGGAGACCAAAACTGTACGCAATACTCTAGGTGCGGTCTCACCAATGCCCTGTACAACTGCAGCAGAACCTCCCTGCTCCTATACTCAAATCCCCTCGCTATGAATGCCAACATACCATTCGCTTTCTTCACTGCCTGCTGCACCTGCATGCCTAGTTTCAATGACTGGTTTCAAATGACACCCAGGTCTCGTTGCATCTCCCCTTCTCCTAATCGGCCACCATTCAGGTAATAGTCTGCTTTCCTGTTCTTGCCACCAAAGTGGATAACCTCACATTTATCCACATTATACTGCATCTGCCATGCCTTTGCCCACTCACCTAACCTATCCAAGTCACGTTGCAGCCTCCTAGCATCCTCCTCACAGCTAACACTGCCCCCCAGCTTCATGTCATCCGCAAACTTGGAGATGTTGCATTCAATTCCCTCGTCCAAATCATTAATATATATTGTAAATAGCTGGGGTCCCAGCACTGAGCCTTGCGGTACCCCACTAGTCACTGCCTGCCATTCTGAAAAGGACCCGTTTATTCCTACTCTTTGCTTCCTGTCTGCCAGCCAGTTCTCTATCCACATCAATACTGAACCCACAATACCGTGTGCTTTAAGGGAGGGATTAGATCAGGTAAATGCACAGTAGACACAAAATGCTGGAGTAACTCGGCAGGACAGGCGGCATCTCTGGAGAGAAGAAATGGGTGGCGTTTCGGGTCGAGACCCTTCTTCAGAGTCTGAAGAATGCAGAAAGTCTTTTGCTCAGAGTAGAGGAATTGAGAACCAGAGGACAAATGTTTAAGGTGAGGGGGAAATATTTAATATGAATCTGAGAGGTAACTTTTTTTATACCCATCGGTGGTGGATATATGGAATGAGCTGACAGAGGAGGTAGTTAAGGCAGGTACTATCATAACATTTAAGAGACATTTGGACAGGCACATGGACAGAATGGGTTTAGAAGGCTATGGGGCCTGTTTCTGCACTGTATCTCTAAAGTCTAAAGTCTAAAGCTAGTTTGTCATATTCCTTCCCAGGCATTTCTGTACATTACAGAATCAGTAGTCTTGCTTTGATACCAAGAAGAGCATGATCTATCCGAGCGGTAACACGCTACTGCGCAAAGGTTCTCTTGCTGGTAAGAAACTGATAGACCTTGTATTCTTAAACATTTGGCCCTGTGCGTTTATAAGAAGGCCACTGCCAGAGTGTTAATTATGGCCGTGAGTCACTGTGAATGGATGCCATAACACCAGTCTCGGAAATTTATTTTGAAATCATTTCTTTGATTATGGATCTCAACAGCTTTAAATAATCAGCTTCAAGTGTGTGAGCAATTGTGCCTGAGGTGACCCTCTGATGACACATGCTAAATCTTTCTGTCAGTTGAGACAAATCAATTTGCTTTTCACTTCAAGCTCACGGGTGATCTCCCATTTCTTCAGGGTCTGTTATAATGTTCCGTACTTGCACAGCATCAGAGTTTAGTTCTTCATTCATCCTGACTCCATGTAGCCTCATCAAATAACTTGATACCTTCGTGAAGGGAAGGATCTGGGCTGGAAGCCGTGTCCAGTGTTGTGGCTAAAGCTGTGCAAAATGTGCAAGAATCTTACTGTAAAGAAAAGGAAGGTACAGGAGGCTTTTGTACAGAAACAAAATACTGGTTTGAAACTGGGAAATGTGGAAATGTGGAAATAAGTACCAAAAGCAGGAACACTGTCAGATCCTCCTAGCTTTACCACACATAATAGTTTCTGGTGCTGGGCTTATCTACTGGTAGATTTAATAACCTGGTGCCTGCAACATATGAGTGGGAAGGAATTGCAGATGGCGGTTTATACCAAAGATAGACACAGAAAGCTGGAGTAACTCAACGGGTCAGGCAGCATCTTTGGAGAAGTGGATCAGGTGATGTTTGGGGTCGGAACTGAAGTCTGAAGAGGGTTCCGACCAGTAACATATGTCTGGATTCCTATTCTCGCTATAAATAATGTCAGGAGCATAATGAATCAATGGCAACATGGAGAGCTGGTAAAACACATGCATTTTATTCATGCCTCTCTCTATCTACACTGAGTACAAGCTCTCAAATCATACATATAAAGCCATGTATTTACACTACACTCCTATCCTGTTTTCAAAAACAAGTAATGCATATTCTCGCATTATTTGTGGTTTTTAACACCTCTAGGGTTTTTGGAGTGCCTTTGATCTTGTGAAAGGACCTTATTCTTTTGCTTATACTTCTTGACTTGAGGAAGATATCACAGCTGGAAGATTTTGCCATTCTGAAGAAGGGTCCCAACCCGAAGCATAACATATCCATGTTCTCTGCAAATGCTGCCTGACCCACTGAGTTACTCTAGCACGCTGTGTCCTTTTTTTTTAGAAGATTGTACCCTTCCTTCCATAGCCTGAGCTACAGGGATATTTTGAGCAGGCTAGGACTTTATTCCTTGGATTGCAGGAAGATGAGCGGAAAGAGAGGTGTAGAAAATCATGAGAGGAATAGATCGGGTAAATGCACAAAGTCTTCTGCTCAGAGTAGGGGAATTGAGAATCTGAGGACTTAGGTTGAAGGTGAGCGGGGAAAGATTTAATAGGAACCTGAGGGGTAACCTTTTTACGCAAAGGGTGGTGGGTTTATGGAACTAGCTGCCGGAGGAGGTAGTTAAGGCAGGTACTATTATAACATTTAAGAGACATTTGAACAGGTACATGGATAGGATAGGTTTGGAAGGATATGGGCCAAACTCAGGCAAGTGGGACTAGTCTTGATGGGGCACATTGATTGGCATAGACAAGTTTGGTCGAAAGGCCTGTTTCCATGCTGTATGAATCTACCTGGACCATCCGACCTCACCCATAGACCAGTCCTGAACTACTACCTACCTCATTAGAGACCCTCGGACCATCTTTGATCGAACTTTACTGGCTTTATCTTGCACTAAACATTATTCATGTTATTCCCTTGTATCTGAACACTATGAATGGCTCGAACGTAATCATGTATTGTCTTTCCGCTGACTGGTTAGCACGCAACAAAAGCTTGGCACTGTACCTCGGTACACCTGACAATAAACTAAGTTAATTAACTATGTCTACATTGGCCCAAATTCTTGAACGCATTTATGATCATGTTATTCATTGATCAGAATAAGTATGTTTCACAGAAATTCAGTGAATCCTCTTCTAATTCTGTCTTTGTTGTTGTAGCACATTCATCATCTATCTGCCCAGCATCCCATCTTGAAATGCCATGTTTGTTAGATTGTGCAGACACACGCTATTGATTAAAATGCTTTGCTCCACAATTCGCCTTGGAAATCTGCATCTCTAAATCATCTCCCTTTATCTCTCTGCTCAAGAGTTGGTCTAATTCAGCTCAATGGTGATCTGAATCTTCCACACATTAGTAAACTCAGGAGGGGTAACAATCTATTGTGGAATGGGATGTTAGTTTTGTAGTTCCGAAAGACATTTACTAATAGTAGATAGACACAAAAAGGTGGAGTAACTCAGTGGGACGGGCAACATCTTGAGTTACTCGAGAGTTACTCCAGCTTTTAATGTCTATCTTCGGTTTAAACCAGCATCTGCAGTTCCTTCCTAGACATTTACTAATAGATGTAAATCGGACAAACAATACTTGATTCTTCACCACTTTGACAATTCATACCAATCTCTTTTGTGTACTATTTGATGCTCGATAAAATAGGAGGAAGCTTTGTCCCATTTTGATCCTTAAAGTGTTCAAATGTAAATGAACCAAATCTACAATCATCAGCTGAGACCATCGTCTGGTGACGATGAAGTGATCGGAGGGAGAAAGGTTTGAGTGGGGGAGTGAATTCCAGTTGATGATTCATTGGTAGTTGGAAAAGTTGAGAGAGGGCAAAAGGACAAAAGGGGGTGGGGGTGGTTTCCAAGAGGAAGAGGATTATTGGAGATAGGGGAAAGGATGATCAGTAGGGGATGAGGAGACATTGCCAAAGAAATAGACACGAAGGTCGAGGAAGAAGAACTCAACATCATGTCGGGCCTGGTACTAGTCTCTGGTAAGCCTTGATGTGGGAAAATGTCTTTTGATTACACACTCTGTTGCAGGGCAGGACTGCTCCTGAGCTGAGCCAATGAGTCAATCACATTGATGGCCCTTCAGCCACTAACCGGGCTGATGTTAGTGAATCTGATGGCTTTTTTCACCAATGCTCTTCGTTTACGGTTGTCACCGCTTTTCCTTTTTGATGAAATTCCAGATTTATTCAAGTGTTTTAATTTCTCAGGTGCAGAGGTGGCAGTTCAACTCTTGCCTCTCTATCAACAATAGACAATAGACAATAGACAATAGGTGCAGGAGTAGGCCATTCAGCCCTTCGAGCCAGCACCGCCATTCAATGCGATCATGGCTGATCACTCTCAATCAGTACCCCGTTCCTGCCTTCTCCCCATACCCCCTCACTCCGCTATCCTTAAGAGCTCTATCCAGTTCTCTCTTGAAAGCATCCAACGAACTGGCCTCCACTGCCTTCTGAGGCAGAGAATTCCACACCTTCACCACCCTCTGACTGAAAAAGTTCTTCCTCATCTCCGTTCTAAATGGCCTACCCCTTATTCTCAAACTGTGGCCCCTTGTTCTGGACTCCCCCAACATTGGGAACATGTTATCTGCCTCTAATGTGTCCAATCCCCTAATTATCTTATATGTTTCAATAAGATCCCCCCTCATCCTTCTAAATTCCAGTGTATACAAGCCCAATCGCTCCAGCCTTTCAACATACGACAGTCCCGCCATTCCGGTCTTGTGACAGTCAAATTTGATTCCCATCTCCCTGTCCCTGTCCCTGCCTTCCACTGCAATTGTCCCCACTGTCAGCACCCTCCCCACCCCCTGCACCAGTAATAAATCTGTACTTTCTTGTTTGTACCAAAATCAAATTCAATTAATTTAATGCGAGTGATTGCTGGTAATTCGGTGAATGTGAACAAAATCATTCCTCTTTTTAAAAAAGAGCACGTTGATAGATGTTAAGCATCCTTCGGTCTGTTTCTTTTGTCTATCCCGTTTTCTCAAATCTATTAATACTTTCAAATTTAATGAGGCGCCGTGGCTGAACGTGATATTTTATTGCCAAAATTGATGATGTTCTTCTTTTGACAAATAAATAGCTGTACTGGGCAACCGATCAATGCCAACACCATAAATGAAATAGCGCGAGCAGCACATTGCGCTGATGCAGATGATTCATAGCTTCTGTTAGCATCTCGCATGGCAAAGTTCAACAGAAGTTTATGTTGAAACATTTAACAAAATGGTCTAAATCTGAAATACAAGGAGCCTATTCTGTCAGTAATTAAAGCGCAAGGCTTGTTATTCTTTCCCCCACTCTGTCACCGTCAATGGCAACCTTGCTTTTTATAGCAACCTGCTAAGTTTCTGATGTCACGGGTCAGCAGCTAAGTGGAGCAGAAGGAATAACATGTAGCTGGCGTTAAAAAAGTGTGAAATGTGCATAAATGCAGTGTTAAGGTTAACAGCTTTAGTAGAGATTAAAAAAATTAATAATAATAATAATAATGATAATAATAACGATAATAATAACAATAATAACAACAACAACAACACCAACAACAACAACAACAACAACAACAACAACAACAACAACAACAACAACAACAACAACAATAATAATAATAATAATAATAATAATAATAATAATAATAATAATAATAATAATAATAATAATAATAATAATAATAATAATAATAATAATAATAATAATAATAAGAAGAAGAAGAAGAAGGGTCTATTTAGAAACGTATGATTTGTTCATGCAGAGTGAATTTGGCATGGGGTGGGAGTAGAGGGGAGGGTGGGGGGCTGAACAGGAGCAGAACTTTAATGCTCTTGAAAATTCAGTACGACAGTACTGCAGATGCTGGAATCCTGGAATCTAAACTCCGATTTATAGCCTTAACATTCCTTGAAATCCTGAGCCAACAAAAAAAACCTGTTGATATCTTTCAGAATGAATTGGCTTATCTGGACACATGGAGTGAATGAGGGACACAATGGGAAAAAAACATGACAGCAGAATTTATTGAGGGAAGTAGACAAAAAGGATGAAGCATTGCAGCTGAGGTTGGCACCAGAGTTGAAATGAAAAAGGTGAATCATAAAGCAGTGACAAAGTGATTTCACTCACAACATTTTAAAAGGCTCTAGATTACAGGAGGATAAGAAAAACAAAGGCCTTAAACATCTCATTGCTGGTAAGTCCTGGGAAAGTGGGTTAGCATGGGAGTAACACAGATAAAAATGCTATCTCGTAGGAAACCCTGGGTGTTGAAAAAACAAGGCATATGAGACTGCAGATGCTGGAATCCTGAACAAAAAATAGATCGCTGGAGGAACTCAGTGGGTCAGGCAACATCAGTGGAAGGAAATTGACAGAATAGATTTCTATTCCCATTTTCACACAGACCTTTCTATTCCCATTCCCACACAGAACTTTCTACGGTTGCTAAACATTTTTATTCTCCTTCCCATTCCCACACAGACCTTTCTGTCCTATGTCTCCACCATTGTCAGTGTGAGGTTAAACGCAAATTGGAGGAGCAGCATCTCATATTTTGCTTGGGCAGCTTACAACCCAACTGATATGAATATTGATTTCTCTCACTTAAGGTAGCCCCAGCATTCCCACTCTCTCTCCATCCCTCCCCCACCCAAGTCACACTAGCTTCTCATTTTCACCCAACAAACTAACAATGGCCTGTTTCTTTATCATCGTTACTTTTCTACATATCTTTTATTCATTGTTCTTTATCTCTCCACAACATCGTCTACATCTCTCGTTTCCCTTATCCCTAACCAGTCTGAAGAAGGATCTCGACCCGAACCGTCATCCATTCCTTCTCTCCAGAGATGTTGCCTGTCCCGCTGAGTTACTTCAGTTTTTTGTGTCTATCTTCAGAATAGATTTTGTGCTGGGTCTGAAGAAGTGCCTTTACCTGAAATTTCGTCTGTACATTTCCCTCCACAGATGCTGCCTGACCTGCTCAGTTCCTCCAACAGTTTGTTTGCTGCATAGGAAAATAACTTGCACTGAAAGGTAAAGGACTGGCTAAAATTCATTTGGTGTTTATGACAGATTGCTGGATGTTATTATGGATGAGGATTGAACTTTGAACTAAATAATTAATAGTATTTGAAAACAATACATGATACATACAATGATATGTATCTTGGATTATTGACATCATGCTTAGGCAAGATTCGTAGTCCAAATTTTCCTAGTCTGAGCGCAGTTTCACTTGGAGATAGAAACTAGTGATTGATGAAAATAAACTGTAATGTCAGAAGAGGTTTTCTTTATACACTGAAGGGATTATAACTTCTCCTTCATCATTCCCTCTAAGTAAATATTTCTTTGAACAATCAGTGCAGAGCACAGGAAGGCGGGTAATTATTCCAGAGCCGTGTTTCGTTATTATAAAACAGCAAATCTAATCATCACTTACTTAGCCACCCCTTTCTTCGTAGTTCTTCAAGGGTATAAGCAATATTGCAGTGTTTTAATTGTGTGCATGATAAATGCCAGCTTACTTGGCGGTTTTGCAGTCATGTGTGACATGAATTTGTGACACATATTGTTGTAAAAATGTTAGCTATTAGAAGAAAAGTGGTAAAAATAAATGAAGCAAGCAGCAATATAAACACCTTACCATAATCGTATTTCATACAATGGTACTTAAGGAGGCATTTACACCACCAGTTTAGTTAGAGTGAGCTAATTTCAGTTTTCTCCAATGTAAAGCTAGCTGTGTCTGTCTGGAGCTATTCTGACCTCAATGAACTAAAGCAAGCATGGTTGGAGGGATATCTGTTCCCATGGGGGCTGAGACTATACCAATTCAGTCTGATTCAGTTTCCAGTCTCTCCCCCCCATCCCTCCCCCACCCTAGTTCACCAGTTTCACTGTCCTGATGAATTTTAGATTGTATGCCTCGTTGTCACCTTCCCCTTTGCAAACAATGAATTCCGCTACATTTCCTTGATCATTGTGTAGGAAAGAACCGCAGATGCTGGTTTAAATTGAAGATAGACACAAAGTGCTGGAGTAACTCAATGGGACAGGCAGCATCTCTGGAGAGAAGGAATGGGTGACGTTTCGGGTCGAAGAAGGGTCTCGACCCGAAACGTCACCCATTCCTTCTCTCCAGGGATGCTGCCTGTCCCACCGAGTTACTCCAGCATTTTATATCTTTCCTTGACCATTGTATACTTTGATCTGTCATTTTCACACATTACCCTTCCATAGCTCTAATCGCCCTCTCCCCTGAGTTTGAAGAAGGGTTTCGATCCGAAACAACATCCATTCCTTCTCTCCAGAGATGCTGCCTGCCCTGCTTACTCCAGCATTTTGTGTCAATCTCCAATTCAGTTTGATGCTGGTTAATGTCAGTCCTATGCAGTATTATCTAGTTTTCAAAATGATCAGCAGGGGAAAGAGAAGAAAAAGTAGTATTCAAACAGCGCCAGAGACCTGGGTTCGATCCTGACTATGGGTAGAGTCTGTTTGTTCTCCCTGTGACTGCATGGGTTCCTCCGGGTTCTCCGGTTTCCTCCCACACCCCAAAGATGTACAGGTTTGTAGGTTAATTGGCTTCAGTAAAATCTGTGTAGGATAGTGTTGATGTGCAGGATGATCACTGGTCGGCACAGACTCGGTGGGCCGAGGGGCCTGTGCAGCACTATATCTCTAAAGTCTAAATATAGCATCTTTTGTGACTTCAGGGCATGCTAAATGCTTTATAGCCCATGATGTATTTCAATGGTGTAATGCAAGTACAGTTGCCAATGTATTCACTGTAAAATCCCACAGACTGTAACGCAAATAAAAGACAAGCTGGTTGAGGGATAAATATCAGCCACACGACCAGGAACAATTGTGCCACTCCTCCTTCATCCTATGCATTGAAATCTTTTACTTTACTTTACCTGGTTTGGAGGATGTTTGTTTATGGGGAGAGATTGGATAGGCTGGATTTGTTTCCCCAGAGCAAAGGAAGATGAGGACTGAGTTGATACTGTATGTTCATTAGACATAGGAGCAGAATTAGGCCTTCCGGCCCATCCAGTCGACTCTGCCATTCAATCATGGCTGATCTATCTCTCCCTCTTAACCCTATTCTCCTGCCTTCTCCCCATCACCACTGATACCTGTACTGATCAAGAATCTATCTATCTTTGCCTTAAAAATATCCACTGACATTCCCTCCAGAGCCTTCTCTTATGGCAAAGAATTCCACAAGAATTGCACTAGCATTATCCTATACACTAAGGACAATCTACAATTTTCTACCAAAGCCAATTAACCTAGAAACCTGTGTGTCTTTGGAGTGTGGAAGGAAACCAGGGCACCCGGAGAAAACCCACGCGGCCACAGGGAGGGCATACAAATTCCGTACAGACAGCACCTATCGTCACGATTGAACCGAGGTCTCTGGCGCTGTAAGGCAGCACTGTGCCACTGTGCCGCCCACACATTGAATCGCACCCAAACAAAATATTATCACTGTATTTTGGTATGTGTGACAATAAGAAACCTATACCAAAACCAACATCTGATCATCACAGAAAAACTGGTTTTATTAGCCGTTATAGTTCTGAAGGCAGACATATAAACTAAACTAAACTAAACTAAAATTGCTCTTCATTTTGACTTTTGTTGATATTTAATTGATGGGCATTCATTGACTCTAGTACTGGGAGGTATCAGAAATGCTTGTGAAATAATTAAACCTGTATTGTCCATTTGTTAAAGGTCCAATGTAATCTCACTGGGGTATTTCAAATCTTACTAAGCATGGCTTTAGTTGCATTGCATTGCCCATTTGAAGCTTCAAAAAGCACTGAAAATACTACTGAAGATTTCTTTATCAGATTTTTCATTTATGCTGAATGTGGAGTGCATGAGTAAGAATACTTAATGCTGCCGTCTCCTTGAGGACATGTGTTTGGCTCGGATAGGATTAGAGCACCTTTCCTTGATACATATCATGGAATGAAAATTGATCTGCGAGAAGAATCTATGTAGATGTGGATGATGAGTTTTATGTGAACGCAGCTGAAATTCTTCTCTAAGGTTCACCAAAGGCATTGTTGCCATGCAACCTTGTGACAAACATCGTTACTCAAGGCACAATAACAAAGAACACTTATTTAATGCAGTTTAACAGCTGCTACCCCAAAGCACTGGAATTGTGCAGCTAAAAGCAAAATACTTCATTTTGCCATGTTCTTTCGTCTTTGTACGAGGAGTGATTGTAATTTGGAACTTGCTTTCAGAAGGGGTGGTTGAGCTGAACATCATAGATATTCATTTTATCTTCTGCTCACAGCAACACAGGAGGCTATTAATCCCATGAAGTCCATTGCAACTACTGAAAGAGTAATCCCATAGGTTCCACTCCCCCTCACCTTACTTCTCTCTACTCCTACATCTTATTCTCTCTCATACATGCCCATCAACTCCCTTTCAAATCTTTTTGTTTCCATCAGTATAAAGTAAGGGGTAACTAACTTACAACAGCCAATAAATCTAAGACACAAAGTGCTGGAGTAACTCAGTAGGTCCGGCAGCATCTCTGCGGAAAAAGAATAGGTGAAGTTTTGGGTTGACACCCCTCTTCAGACTGAGGGTCAGAGGGGGAAACTAGAGACATGAAGAGGTTCTGAACAAATCAACGCCGGCATCGATGACCAAGGAAAGATGGAACCGACAATGGTCCATTGTTGGCTGTGGATGGTGATAACGAAGAGATATATGGAGGCAACAGTGGAGCTAGCAGGACGACTGGGATGAGGAAGAGGTGGTGAGAGAGGGAATGCAGGGGTTACTTGAAATTAGAGAAATCAATATTCATACCAGCTGCCCAAGGGAAATATGAGATGCTGAACCGATAAATCTACCCGCAAGTCTTTGTGTGTGGGTGGGAGGGGGACAGGGAGTGTAGGGGGTGAGGTGGCAGAAGGAGGATGAAGCTGGTGCACCCAGGGGAATCCTACATGTTCACAGAGAGGATGTGAAAACTCTACATAGACAGCACCCTGGGCGGCACGGTAGCGCAGCGGTAGAGTTGCTGCTTTACAGCGAATGCAGCGCCGGAGACTCAGGTTCGATCCTGACTACGGGTGCTGCACTGTAAGGAGTTTGTACGTTCTCCCCGTGACCTGCGTGGGTTTTCTCCGAGATCTTCAGTTTCCTCCCACACTCCAAAGACGTACAGGTATGTAGGTTAATTGGCTGGGTAAATGTAAAAATTGTCCCTAGTGGGTGTAGGATAGTGTTAATGTACGGGGATCACTGGGCGGCACGGACTTGGAGGGCCGAAAAGGCCTGTTTCCGGCTGTATATATATGATATGATATGATAGGATCAAACCTGGGTCCCTGGGGTTGTGAGGAAGCTAAGGGCCAGGGACACTTCCTTCCCAGCGGTTATCAGGCAACTGAATCATCCTATCATCAACTAGAGAGCAGTCCTGAGCTGCTATCTACCTCTATGGAGCCCCCTGGACTATCTTTATTCAGACTTTACTTACTTTATTTCCACAAAATGTTATTCCCTTTATCATGTATCTGGACTGTTTTTCTCAAAAGTTTTTCACTGCACCTCTGTACATGTGACAATAAACTAAACCTGAAACTGAACTGAACTGTGGATGGTTCGATTATAATCACGTATAGTCTTTCCACTGACTTGTTAGCATGTAACAAATGCTTTTCACTGTACCTCGGTAAAAGTAACAGTAAACTAGACTAAACTAAGCTAGATCTGGTCTGAAGAAGGGTCTCGAACTGAAACGTCACCGATTCCTTTTCTCCAGAGATGCTGCGTGACCCGCTGAGTTACTCCAGCTTTTTGTGTCTATCCAAGCTTTTGAGTCTATGGCTCCCAGTGTGCTAATTGCTCTCACACCTACAAGGAACCCTAAGAACTTGGGATAAACACAAAATGCTGGAGTAACCCAGCAGGTCGGACAGCATCTCTAGAGAAAAAGAACAGGTGACATTTCGGGTCACCTTGTCTTCTTCTCCATCTATTCAACGTTACCTAGTATTGACTACGTCACCTATACTTTTCCTCCAAAGATGCTGCCTGACCCATTGAGTTACTCCAGCATTTTGTGGCTATCTTCTGTATAAACCAGCACCTGCAGTTCCTTCATACAAATTCAGGAACTTAGGATCAGAATTGCCTATCTCATAAAAGGCAACTATGCCAATCATCATTATGGAAATATATTTAATTACATTAAAACTTTAAAATCTGTCTTAAATATGAAATGCGTTCGGGATGCACGGATTTTTGCCATGTTTAATTACTGCAATGTTTCATCAAATTTAACTGTGCAAACAGATTCCACATCACTGAATTATGACTGTTTTGCAAAAGGTATGGCTAGTCATTAATGAATAAAATTATTTTTACCTATAAAAGCAATAAATTTACTTTTTGGCACAAACAGCAGAAGCTGTAGGAAATTTTGACTATGATTAAAAAGGAAAATAAAATCAATCTATCTGATGGTATAGTTTATCCTGGACATAGTTAATGGATTGTTTTTTAAAAATTTTACTTTGCTTATTTTAAATGGGTTAATACCTTTGCTAAAACAGAAAAAAAATGTAATTTGGTGTCAAAGGGTTATTTTTTCCGAGCACAAGTTCAATCCTTTTGCCCTTTCAAGCCACTTTATTCAATATTTTCCATCAAAATGCACATTATGTAAATTGAAGGAGATTTATTTGACTAATGGTGTTGCCTGGTAACGTGAGTGCTAGATTTATCGAATGTTTTCACATGAAGATCGCAAGGCAGAGGAATGCAATCATTGAAGACTGAAGATGTGATTGTCTAACCACCCTCACGCACTGCGCACCCACTCCCTCCCCATCCTTCCTCCTCACAGTTTGTGTTTTGTGAATTATTTCCCACCATTGTTTTGAATGACTGAAGATTTTGAGATCATAAGATCATAAGTGATAGGAGTAGAATTAGGCCATTCAGCACATCAAGCCTACTCCACCATTCAATCAAAGCTGATCTATCTCTCCCTCCTAACCCCATTCTCCTGCTTTCTCCCCATAACCACCGACACCCGTAATAATCAAGAATCTATCTATCTCTGCCTTAAATATATCCACTGACTTTGCCTCCACATCCTTCTGTGACACATAATTCCACAGATTCACCACCCACTGACTCAAGAAATTCCTCCTCATCTCCTTCCTAAAAGAGCATCCTTTAATTTTGAGGCTATGACCTCTAGTCCTAGACTCTCCCACTAGTGGAAACATCCTCTCCACATCCACGAGATTACCTTGTGTGATTTGGGAAGGAAATATTACGATTAATAAGTGCCTTTAAAGGCAATGTCTGTGTTGCAGAATTACAATGTGATTTATGAGAACAAAACATCACGTCTTTTAGAAAGTTTTGAAATATACAGTCTAGTTTTCACAACGGCAAAAAAGAGTTCTTGAAATGAAAGTCACCAGCAGGGGCTGCTGTCCAGCTTTGAAAAGCCTTAAATCTGAGCACTGGATGTGAGCAAATGCTGTCAAAGTGAATTTTATTTCAGCTGAATTGTGTACACCAAGCATTTTTCCACAAGGCTATCCTTTTTCTCCTAAAGCCAAAGACGTCCTGACAACATCAATATGCAGGTTGATCATACGATGTAATGGAAAATACTATCCTTGTGCAAAGAAAGAAAATTCATGTGGAAATATCAAGTTCAAACATTTAAAAAAATCTTAACTGCATTTGCAAAAATTAAAAACACATTATTGTTTTTATGTAGGAAGGAAGTGCAGATGCTGGTTGACACCAAAGATAAACACAAAATGGTGGAGTAACTTAGCAGGTCAGGCAGCATCTCTAGAGAATCTCAAGGATAGCGGAGTCAGGGGGTATGGGGAGAAGGCAGGAACCGGGTACTGATTGAGAATGATCAGCCATGATCACATTGAATGGCGGTGCTGGCTCGAAGGGCCGGATGGCCTCTTCCTGCACCTATTGTCTATTGTCTATTGTCTATTGTCTAAAAGGAATCGGTGACGTTTCAATAGACAATAGACAATAGGTGCCGGAGTAGGCCATTCGGCCCTTCGAGCCAGCACCACCATTCAATCTGATCATGGCTGATCATTCTCAATCAGTACCCCATTCCTGCCTTCTCCCCATACCCCCTGATTCCGCTATCCTTAAGAGCTCTATCTAGCTCTCTCTTGAATGCATTCAGAGAATTGGCATCCACTGCCTTCTGAGGCTGAGAATTCCACAGATTTACAACTCTGCCTGAAAAAGTTCTTCCTCATCTCCGTTCTAAATGGCCTACCCCTTATTCTTAAACTGTGGCCCCTGGTTCTGGACTCCCCCAACATTGGGAACATGTTTCCTGCCTCTAATGTGTCCAACCCCTTAATAATCTTATATGTTTCAATAAGATCCCCTCTCATCCTTCTAAATTCCAGTGTATACAAGCCTAGTCGCTTCAGTCTTTCAACATATGACAGTCCCGCCATTCCGGGAATAAACCTAGTAAACCTACGCTGCACGCCCTCAATAGCAAGAATATCCTTCCTCAAATTCGGAGACCAAAGCTGCACACAGTACTCCAAGTGCGGTCTCACTAGGGCCCTGTACAACTGCAGAAGGACCTCTTTGCTCCTATACTCAACTCCTCTGGTTATGAAGGCCAACGTTCCATTGGCTTTCTTCACTGCCTGCTGTATCTGCATGCTTCCTTTCAGTGACTGATGCACTAGGACACCCAGATCTCGTTGTACGTCCCCTTTTCCTAACTTGATACCATTCAGATAATAATCTGACTTCCTATTCTTACCACCAAAGTGGATAACCTCAGGTCGAGAAACCAAAACCTATTACTTCTCTCCAGAGATGAGGCTGAGTTACTCCAGCATTTTTTATCTATCCTTGTCACTTGTTAGTTCTCTGAGGTATATGTAGCGCATATCATTTTTCGGCATTTTTGGTGCCATTACTCAAAGTCCAGAGTCCGGTCGTCCCGTGTGCTTGATGTACAGTAGCAGTATTTGCATAAATCAGAAAAGTGTTGTATGTAACTGGATTTATAGAGCAATCATGGGAACTTTAATCTGGATTAGACTGATTGTCTTCTTCTATAGTCTTCTTCTCCCTTCTACAGCCTGAAGAAGGGTCCCGATCCGAAAGATCACCAATCTATGTCCTCCTCAGATGTTGCCTGACCAACTGAGCAACTCCAGCATTCTGTGCCTCCTTAAACCTGTTCTGAACAAGGGGTTCTGACCCAAAATATTGACTGATTTCTCTCTCCATAAATACTGCTTGTTCTCCAATATAACCACAAATATTGATTGTGTTTCTGCCTCTGCCGTTACGTAGTGCCAAAGTAAGATTGCACCTGAAGTAGTGTGTGTGGTCTTGGTCTCCTTATCAAGAACCTGGGTCTCTGGCGATGTAAGACAGCAGCTCTACCGCTGCGCCACCGTGCCGCAGTCCTACTTCCTTTCTCAGGTAGATGCAAGGCACAATCTTGTCGAGCTGGGCAATGATTCCCCCATGTTTATTGTTCAACGGAATGATTAGATCTGATTATCTGATATTTGGGTGTTTGGGACTGATTATCTTTGTGTGAGTTTGTTATTTCAACAAGGGTGGCATGGTGATGCAGCGGTAGAGTAGCAGCCTTCCAGCGCTTGCATCGCCAAAGACCCGGGTACGATTCTGACTACGGCTGCTGTCTGAACAGAGTTTGTACGTTCTCCCCGTGACCGTGTGGGTTTTCTCCGAGATTTTCGGTTTCCTCCCACACACAAAAGGTGAACAAGGTTTTAGTTTAATTGGCTTGGGTTTGTATACTTGGTAGAAGTGGAAAGAACGAAAAGACAGACAGACCGTTGGCAAGGCTGCCATTGCTGACGGCGCCACCTGTTGGAGCTGGAGTAACTCAGCGGGACAGGCAGCATCTCTGGAGAGAAGGAATGGGTGATGTTTCGGGTCAAGACCCTCCTTCAGACTGGTTAGGGACAAGTGAAACGAGATTTATAGATGATGAAGTAGAGAGATAAAGAACGATAAATGAAAGATATGCAGAAGAGTAATGATGATAAAGGAAACAGGCCATTTTTAGCTGTTTGTTGGGTGAAAATGAGAAGCTGGTGCAACTTGGGTGGGGGTGGGATAGAGAGAGAAATCAATATTCATATCACTGTGTTGTGAGCTGCCGAAGTGAAATATGAGATGCTGTTCCAATTTGCATTTAGCCTCACTCTGACAATGGAGGAGACCTAGGACAGAAAGGTCAGTGTGGGAATG
This sequence comes from Rhinoraja longicauda, assembly GCF_053455715.1. Classification (NCBI taxonomy): domain Eukaryota; kingdom Metazoa; phylum Chordata; class Chondrichthyes; order Rajiformes; family Arhynchobatidae; genus Rhinoraja; species Rhinoraja longicauda. The sequence goes on along the minus strand of NC_135964.1, from coordinate 21,395,943 downwards.
GGAAGGAGAATAAAAGTGTTTAGCTACCGGGAGATCAGGTAGGTTCAGGAGGACTGAGCGAAGGTGTTCAGCGGAACGATCGCCCAGTCTACGTTTGGTCTCGCTGATGTATAAGAGTCCACATCTTGAACAACAGATACAGTAGATGGGTTTGGAGGAAATGCTGTCATGATGCTTCGAGAGCTTGCCCTCGGCTAGAGCTTTGAGTGCTCCAGGCAAATAATTGCCTGAAGTTGAAAAGCAAGAATCCTAGCAACACATGTGCTCCACCAGTTTCATACAGATGGTAGGTCAACTTAAGCAGCAAATCTTCATGCCCAAATGACTGTCGAAGACATGACACACAGTTTCTATGGACAATTTTTGTGGGATCAGCTGTGGGCTTTGAAGCCACCAGGTTAAATCTTCCCACATCTTCTAGATCTCATCTAGCCAGCCCCACTCCAGTCCCAGACTGACCTGCGGCTACATGTTTATTCAGAAAGATGGGCTAGACCATCCATATCCTTGTATTGCTATCAGATCTAGTAGGTTGTAGCTCACAGTTAGCATTGACACTGATCCAAGCCCACAAGGGCTTTGGGCTTCCAATCACCGACTCCTTCTGCAAATTCATATCCATTTTGCACTGCGATGGAACAGAACCCCTCCAACCAGGGTGTGCCAACAAAAACTAATGCAAAGTAGGAGCATACGAAATATATTCTTTTAAAACTGAAATGGGCTCCAAAATTGTCCAATATTGTCAGCAACTTCTCCAATGCTCTAGAGAGCAAAAAACATGTTCAATGGTGCAGTCCATAAAATGTTAGCATTGAAAAAAATGACAAACCTCAGACATTGCAAAGAACAACAAATCTAGAAGTGGGGAGAGAAGTTGAGTGAGATCATCAGCCCCCACGTGGCCTTGCGAAAGGACTTGTCTTGGTATTGTGTTGGTATTGGACTTGTCCTGGTGCGGTAATGGACTAATACTGTGTGTTTGTGTTTAGTTAATGAGTGGAAATAATCAAAGCTATTTAACACAAAATTGCAACTGTAATTGCTGACGAGAGTACAGATGCATCACCTTTGCTCCCCCTCTGAATTTCCCATATGCCACCATCCCTCCTTATTTGGTTCCACTATTCACCTTCCTTCCTTTCATATCAGTTTCCAGCATCTGCAGTCTTATCACTCATCCTCTGTCACTATCTCCACTCTTTTATCCTCCAGCAAACTCTTACCTGCCGAACAAACCCTTCTCACCTGTATCCACCTATCACTTGCTAGCTTTTGCTCCACCCCTTTCTCCCACTATACACTGGCTACTTCCTTTCCACCATTTTGGTCCAGATGAAGGGTCTCGACCTGAAACATTGACTGTCCATTTCCCTCCACAGTTGCTGCCTTACCAGCTGAGTTCCTCCAGCAGCTCTCCTTAGAGTCATAGAGTCATACAGTGTGGAAACAGGACCTTTGGCCCATCTTGTCCACACCGTCCAACATGTTCCTTCTACACTGGTCCCACTTGCCTGCATTTGGCCCATATCCCTCTAAACCTATTCTATCCGTGTACTTGTCTAATTGCTTCTTAAACATTGCGATAGTCCCTGCCTCAACTACCCCCTCCGGCATTTTGTTCCATACACTCTCCACTCTTTGTGTGAAAAAGTTACCCCTCAGATTCCTATAAAATCTTTCCCCCCATCACCTTAAACCTATGCCCTCAGGTCTCCTTCCACATATTTCATCTTGTGCGCAAAATCGCAATGTCTGAGTGATGGTATTAAAGAGCACTAAAGTCGTTCATCCAGAGGAAGGTACAAATATTAGAGCAGTTTTCTCTTGGAGCAGAAGTGAAGGCTGGGGTTTCGAAGCTGAGTTTGAATGAGTTGGATGACTGGGAGAATCACTGTTAAAGATAAACACAAGTCAACTGCTCCGCATTTGTCAATTCAAAATATCAAATTGCTTCAGCTGACAGAAAAAATAATCCTCAACACACAAAGTAAGCATCAAAAATAATCCCAGTAGCGATTTCTTCACAGAGGGATAAGTTGCACAGAAAAAAACCCCCCATAGGAACAAAGTCTATACAATATGTAGTGTAAGCAATGCATAATTGTGTATGTTTAGCATTTCTTCTGTCAGTAGCCTTGACAGAAAGCAGACAAAGTATGTTCAGTGCATTGATGCGACCATTGACATAGCAGCACTTTGTCCAATTATGGGTGAGGATTTAAGTAAGTTCAGCTGAGAACCACTGACACAGAACAGTTAACGTGAAATATATCTCCAAGAAAGTAAATTCTACTAATGCTCCTCTATCCTTCCCCCCTTCCTCTCTCTAGTCGTTTAACCACTTCCACAGTTCACCACATTGTACTTCTCTTGAGATCACACCTTCCCAAGCCAACACTGGCTCTACCAGGGCTCCGTCCTGCCTGAGGTCATTTGTTGCCGGCCCTGATATGGCCTGGTCTTATCTCCCCCACCCCTCCACTCCCTACTTTCAATCTGAAGAAGAGTCCCAACCCAAAACATCACCTATCCATTTTCTCCAGAGATGCTGCCCGACCCGTCGAGTTACTCCAGCATTTTGTGTCTATCTTTGGTATAAACCAGCATCGGCAGTTCTTTGTTTCTACATTTAGACCACATGAACTGTTTAGTACATTGTAACTGGGCACAAATAAAATGATGAATGATTGTAGCTTATTATACTGATCGGCCAACATTGCTTGGCAAAAATTAAAGCTGTACTGGAAAGTGGTGCTTAATGTGGATGCTTCAAAATCACACTTAGACAAACTATTGTGAAACTATGCAGAAATATTCAAGGGCACTTTACAAGGACTCCTGGTGGAAAATCTACCCTATGATTCTACCTGCCCATGTGCATTGAAGAACCAATAGTTTTCAAATTGGTACAAAAGTGAGTTGTAGTGAAGGCAAGCCGGAGTGACTGGGCAACACCAAAGTCAGTCACACTTAACACTGTTCCAATGCAGTGACTGCAAGGTGGCATTGAACCAAGCAGTGATGATGCACTGCAGTCATTGCCAGCCATGAATTCCTTAGAGCAGAACTGGCAAGAGCCGTAAATGGTCTTTAGTACACGCTGATTTCACTTTATTATCCAGCATCAAATGGTATGATGGAGAGTTTGGTGACAATTCTCCAAGCACTACTGAAAAAACAACTGTTCCAGGAATGCTCAAATTCAAAACGAGATATTGATAAGCACAATTTCTGCTGAACTAGATCAATGCCACAAACCATAAAAGGTCGTATTTGTTCTGAGATACTAATACTAAGAAAGCTCAAAACTCAAATGAGCTTAGTTCATTCAAACCTGGAAGGGAGAGGTAGAAGAGAGGCAATGGATGCAGAGAAAGTCATATTTACAGCTCGTCTTGGAGAGAGACAGGGGCCAGAACTAGGGGCCACAGTTTAAGAATAAGGGGTAGGCCATTTAGAACGGAGATGAGGAAAAACTTTTTCAGTCAGAGAGTTGTGAATCTGTGGAATACACTGCCTCAGAAGGCAGTGGAGGCCAAGTCTCTGAATGCATTCAAGAGAGAACTAGATAGAGCTCTTAAGGATAGCGGAGTCAGGGGGTATGGGGAGAAGGCAGGAACGGGGTACTGATTGAGAATGATCAGCCATGATCACAGTGAATGGTGGTGCTGGCTTGAAGGGCCGAATGGCCTACTCCTGCACCTATTGTCTATTGTCTATTAACAATTGAGGGAATGTGTGTGTGAACACCACTTTGTGAATGTGACATTCAAAACAGAGTATAAACAAGGAACTGCAGATGCTGGTTTATACCAAAGAAAGACACAAACTGCTGGAGTAAGTCAGTGGGTCAGGCAGCAAATCTGGAGAAAATGGATAGGTGACACTTCAGGTTGGGAAAGAAGGTCCCGACCTGAAATGTCACTATTCAAAACAGAGTTAAGGAGTATTGTTCATTCTTGGTAGGAGATATCTTGTAAAAATAGAAAACAGACTTTGTAATGCACATATAAGTTTCTGTGTGGTAAACAGGAGATTATTGAAGGGTAATGTGATCATGAGTGTATTCAAGAAGTTAATCCAATTGAAGCAGCATAATAGTATTGATGTGAGTCAAGAACTTGTCAGGATAAGAAGTCAAAACAATGGCTATAAGACAATTTCCTTTGGTGGCAATAATGAAACTCAGAAAACCCGTCAAATGCTTATTTCCATAATGTGAGAGTGAATTACTCTTTCTTTTAAAGAGTTTAGTTTAGGTTAGTCTGGAGATACAGCATGGAAACAGGCTCTTTGCCCCACTGAGTCCGCACCGACCAGCGATCCCCGCACGCTAACACTATCCTACATACTGGGGACAATTTACATTTATACCAAGCCAATTAACCTACAAACCTGTATGACTTTGCAGTGTGGGAGGAAACTGAAGATCCCGGAGAAAACCCACGCAGGTCACGGGGAGAACGTACAAACTCCGTACAGACAGGCACCCATAGTCAGGATCGAACCCGGGTCTCTGGTGCTGTAAGGCAGCAACTCTACCACTGTGTCACCACACCGCCCAGTAAAGCTCGGCAGGGGAAGCTATATAGTGTATGTTTACGTGTACTCTGCACAATTTGAGAGAGTGGAATAAACACGATGCAAGTACTTTAACCTTCCTCTTTGTCCTTTAGGTCCATTCTATTCTTGGCATGACATAGAACAGCAACAGGGATCTGCAAAATATTACAATACTGTATCTAATATACCAATAATATATTAAAATCAGTATATCTATATTTTTAAGCTTTACACTTCTTATGCATAACGCACAGGTACATGGAAAAACTACTTTAAAACAGCATTTGCTTTTGGAGTTGGTTCCTGATTTCAACCAGAACACTTCAAGTTTCCTGAACATCCACTTTATCCGAAGCAAACACCAAAAGAAAGAATATCTGCCTTGGGATTTCCATTTCCCACTAGTTTTGATTTGAATAATACATAGGCAAAACACAGAAATGAAAAATAAAAATAAACAAAGTACCTTGTGGTTTTATTCACCAGGAAAATGAGATGAAACGTAAATAATACACAAGGCAGTTCAGATATGTGGTCCCTTCCGAGGCAGTGCCTTCTGGAACCTTTAGCGGATAACTGAGTAGGTGAATTATTGGTTTCTAGTTGTGCAAATCTATCGGCAGTGAACTAATCTTTATATGAGCTTATTCACCACTACAATACATTTTTTTCAGGGTTTAGTGATCTTTCTTTCCAGTCTCAGCGATCATTAGCAAAGTTCGGAAAACAATTCAGGGTATGGAGATTTTGGTTTCTCAGAATGTTTTAGTTTGCTTCTAGCAATTGAAAAACGAATTTCAAAAGCATCAGTGATCTTATCAAGCCAGCCAAGACAAAACATGGTCTGAAGAAGGGTTTCGACCCGTAACATCACCTATTCCTTCTCTCCAGAGAGACTGCCTGTCCCTCTGAGTTACTCCAGCATTTTGTGTCTATCTTCACACATTGACCTTCTGCTTCTTCACAATATTGCATTGAATTGAGCCTGAAGAAGGGTCCTGACCCAAAACATCACCTTTCCATGTTCTCTGGAGAAGCTGCCTGACCCGCTGAGTTACTCCAGCACTCTGTGTCTTTTTTCGTAAGCCAGCATCTGCAGTTCCTTGTAGGTACATTGCATTGAACGAGTTGGATGTGTAGAAACAGAATTTTATTTGCAAGGCCTTAAACACTCTATTACTGAAAAATATCATCTAAGCATTATGTTTTTGCTGTTTGTGAGCCCTGTGGTATACTTGGCTGTCTTGTATCCTGCAGTCCACACTGACTTGTTTTTAAAAGTACTTCAACTAGTGTAAAGCTGTTGTAGGAGCCATTTACGCTTAAATTAGTTACTGTCATTATATAATGGCCATGTTTAATATTTCTCGTTTCTGTCTTTTTTGCATGCTTGTGGGTGTGGTTTGATGTGTGGTGGGGAGTGTCTACATCGGAGGAGGCTAGCGTGGCCACGGAGATTGGGGGTCAGTTTAGTCTCGGAGGATGGAGAGAATACAATTTTTTAACCATGACCACATGGTAACGACCACGCGGTAACGAGCACGTGGTAACGACCACGCGGTAACGACCACGCGGTAACGAGCACGCGGTAACGACCACGTGGTAATGACCACACATTAACGAGCACGCGGTAACGACCACGCGGTACGACCACGCGGTAACGACCACGCGGTAACGACCACGCGGTAATGACCACACGTTAACGAGCACACGGTAACGACCACGCGGTAAGACCACGCGGTAACGACCACGCGGTAACGACCACATGGTAACGACCACACGGTAACGACCACGCGGTAACGACCACACAGTAATGACCACATGGTCTCGACTGTATTGTTTGAAGAAGAAACAGTTGATGAGAACGAAAAGTTATGAATTATTCTTTTGATTTGTGCTACTTTAATAAAGACCAATTTATCAAGAAACAGCGTTTGGATGATTCATTTTTTCTATCTCAGAGTGCGGTGTATGCGTAAGCTATATCACCACATCCCTGAGCAGTAATGGCTATCGAAGTTGGACTTTGAGAAAGTATAGAAACTGCCATTACAGTTGTGAAGTGCCCTGTATGAATCAAATTTGTTTTTCCTTTTTGAATTCAATTCACATCCCTGCTGGTTTTTCCCATCTGAAGCAGGTAAGTTAACAAGGAGTTCAACAGAAGGACATTAAGTGCCTTAGAAGATGCGATAGTGAGTTATATTTTCTTTTTTCATTCCAACTGAGCCAAATTCAATTTGGCCCACACTGCTCCCCTGGTGTGCTTATCTTAGAATGCACTTCTGTCAAATTTGGTTATGCTTTTCTGGCAGCTTGTTAAGTTCTATAAACCATAGTCACCAATCAAACAGAGCCAACGTTTATGCATAAAAAAAACCCCAAAGTGCTATAGTTACTCAATGGGTCAGGCAACATCTCTAGAGAACATGGGTAATAATAATAATAATAATGCATTACATTTATATAGCGCTTTTCAAACACTCAAAGACGCTTTACAGGGATTTCTAGAACATAGAGAAGTGAATAAATAGATAAATAAGTAAACGAACAGAAAAAGGAGACAGAAGGTGAGGAGACAGAAGGTGAGGTGAGGTGAGAAGGGTAGGAGAAACTTTGTGTTGGGCCCCTTCTTCCCAACCCGAAATATCGCCTATCATCATTCTCCAGAGATACTGCCTGACCTATTAAGTTACTCCAGCATTTTGTGTCTTTTTTGTAAATCAGCTTCTGCAGTTGTCTTTATCTCTAACCTTTATGCTCTCTATTAACTGTGTAACATCTAACAGAGCGAAAGTCATATGCAGAGACAGATTTGGCATACAAAAAGTGTTGCTTTTCTTATTGTGCAAGAAATTTGTAGAGGTGACAGACAAATTCTCTGAGATGATGATTTAGATGAGAACAGGTGGAGAACAAGGAAACATCTAAAACCCCCAAGTGAAATTAATTCTAAATAGTAACATTGATGAAATCATAACTCCATGTCACCTGTTTCTACATTCTCATGAATCTCAATTCATAATTACACATAAAAGATTGAAAATGATTAATGGCAAGTGAACTTCAGTTAATGTCTGCAGTATTTCATATATTCTTTTTAAATAGCACTTAGACTTCAAACTTTTTTTTTAATATGGTGCTGCCACTATTTTCAATCACCTAAAAAAGTAGTTGCTGCTGAATTGTTGCACTTGATGAATGTTATTTTTCTTCTCCAGAATAATATGATGTTCCAGCTTTGTGCTTGACCTTTGCATGCAAGACATTCGCTTAAATTGCTGCTGCACTCCCTTCACAAGAAAGGATGGCTGGCTTAGAATTGGCCATGTGTAATGAGACAGGATTAACTAATAATCTTCAATTTGGGGATCTGCTGAGCAAGAGGAGAAGACATAATCTGATAGAGTTTCATATTCAATTTGAGAAGGAGAAAGTAAAACTGAAACTGGTGTCTTCAACTTCAATCGTCTTTCTTCTGAGGCAGTAATTTAGCATTAGGGATGACGTGTTTGCACTCTGATTCTGCAAGTTCGGTGGTAACTAGTGAGACTAATATGGGTCCTTCAGTTTATATTATAACACATAAGCAATTAAATAATAAGGATAGCAAAAAAAATCATATAAGGAATTACAAACAGCCCAATACGGAGGCCAGAATTGCACAGTCAGCTCCATTGGACGGGTTATATATCACTTGCATGCCTGACACTAAACTCCCGAGTGCTCAATAGTTTGGGTTGGATGGTGGTTTGTAAGATAGTGTTGTTTCTGCCTTTCACACTGGGCTGAGAATATTATGTTCTCTGGTCACTTAGCCTTGATGTTGCAGATGCTGTCCAAAATGCTCCATTTATATTTGGAGTGGTCATGGGATTGCTGGAAGTCAGTGGGGAAATGGCATTTTGTTCCCAAGGAAAAATCAAAACCATCTTTGAATCATTTCCTTCGTCTGCTTCCCATGACAGAGCTCAGAATAGAGTGTTAGTTTCAGGGGTTTAACGTCAGATAGGCGAATGATAGAACCTGTCCAATGGAATTGACTGAGTGCAATTATGGCCTAGATGCAGGTTATGTGAAGATATTGATATTTATTTGCTAACCCCGCGGCGAATTTGGAGGATTATTGCAGAGCTATATTACCTACATTGATAGTATCTCCCTAGTGCCTTTTCTGTGTCTCAGAAACTTAAATAAACAAAATTACAAAGGTATGACAGCAGAGTTGGTTCAAATGGAGTCTGAAAATAGAATAAGATGTAAGATGGTACGCAGGGAATGGCAGTCTTTTGAAATGGCATTCCACATTTTTCAGGAAAGATCTATTCTACTGAGAATTAAAGACTCTCTGAAAAGGATTATCCATGGTAAACAAGGGTGGTTAAGGCACAAAAAGCTGGAGTAACTCAGCGGGACAGGCAGCATCTCTGGAGGGAAGGAATGGGTGACTTTTTCGGGTCAAGACCCTTCTTCAGATTGAAGAAGAGTCTCGACCCAAAACGTCACCCATTTCTCTCTAGAGATGCTGCCTGTCCCGCTGAGTTACTCCAGCTGTTTGTATCTATCTTCAGTTTAAACCAACATCTGCAGTTCCTTCTTACACAAGGGTAGTTAAGGATTGTATCAAACAAAACCAAAAAGCAAGCAAAACTATGAAGGTCAGTTCCTGTCTGGAAGACTGGAAACATGCTGGCTACAAATAAAGGATGACCAAAAGAAATCAAAGAGTGAGAAATTAGCCTTTGAGTGAAAGCTCTCATGAAATATGAAAACAAATCAAAAGGGAAAGGCAGCAACTAAGGTCCCTTTTGGAGGATAAGAGTTGTGAATTAATAATGGGAAGCAAAGAAAGAGCAGTGATGGGGAGCACACTAAAGAGCAGTGATGGGGAGCACACTAAAGAGCAGTGATGGGGAGCACACTAAAGAGCAGTGATGGGGAGCACACTAAAGAGCAGTGATGGGGAGCACACTAAAGAGCAGTGATGGGGAGCACACCAAAAGGATCTTGCTAAATGTTGAAAACTCGCGGGACAAAGGCAAAGGAAAGGCAAAGATATCACCATCGCTTAGGAAAACAAACACCTGGGAAACTAATGGGACTGGAAGCCGAGAAGAGTCAAGTCAAGAGGTGCTTTATTGTCATTTGTCCCGAAACGGAACAATTAAATTCTTATTCAATTCATTAAAGTCCTCAGGTCCTCATCTTGGTGCTCAAAAATAAGAGACTGCAAACAAATTTGTTGGTGAAGCAAATATAGGGGGAAAGCCAAGGTGTGAGAAGAATGCACAATCTGCAAAGGGTTATGGAAGTGGGCAAAGAATTTGACAGTGGAATACAGTTTGAGATGTGTGGTTATTTACTTTTTAAGGAAGAAATGCTTAGATGGAGGGAGGCAACAAAATGGAATGGTACAGGAGATGTGGGTGTCCTCACACATAAAACACCAACACAGGCCCAGTCAGTAACTTGGAAGGTAAACACTTTAATTCTCTTTCCCATTCCCACACTGACCTTTCTGTCCTAGGTCTCCTCCATTGTCAGAGTGAGGCCCAACGTAAATTGGAGGAACAGCATCTCATATTTCACATGGGCAGCTTATAGCCCAGTGGTAAGAATATCTATTTCTCTAACTTCATGTAACCCCGGCATTCCCTCTCTTTCTATCCCTCCCGCATAGAAGTTGCACTAGCTTCGCATTTTCACCAAACAGCCTGTTTGCTTTATTATTGCTATATCATGCATATCTTTCATTCACTGTTCTTTATCTCTTTACATCATCGCCTATATCTCTCGTTTCCCTTATCCCTAACTAGTCCCACTGAGTTACTCCAGCTCTTTGTGTCTGTCGTAGATAAGTGATATGTTGGCTGACATTGTGAAGGGAATAGTGAATAAAAGCAGGGACATCATGCCCCTAACTGTGCAACTGATTACAATCCCAGCTGACCTCAATGTCTTTTTTGAAAGTAAAACTTTGATGTCTGCCTTTGCTTCTGCATTTTTTTTTTTCACTGTGCGTAGCTGGGAGATGAAAAGCAAGATATTCTGAAACAATAGGCAAGCGATATTCATTGATTATCTGGACAAGCTAAAGATTTCTCATCATTTATGATCCATGCTGAGGCAACAAGAAAATTAAGCGAGATGCTTATGATTTCAAAATGGTTTAAAAACCTTATAATCGGCTCAGCTTTGAAAGAGATAATTAAAACAGATCAATTATTACATTTTTCATAAGGAAAAATAATTGTGAATTCTTAAAATGTGGCATGTGTCCAAGTCACCCTCTATTGCACTACTTTGGTGCCTGAAGTGCTGCTAACAATCACAAGTAAAATCAATGCGTTACATTGCATCTTCATGGTTAAGATTGACTATTTTAAGCTTTATTAGCTGCCTTCAAAATTAAACATGCCATTTTTCACCAAAAGATTGTTTCCAATTTACAGAAGAGCAGTGATGGGTCTGAGGGTACCATGCATTACAAATCTCTTGCACTTTAAATTGCCTGTAAATCAATTGTGATTTTACCTTTCTTAGTTTGTGCCAGGCTCAGCGTTATTGCTTATAGCTGAATATCAGCCTCAAAACCATCCATCACACAGTTATAACCTCGTCCTAGATTCCTCACGTTGAATATAGGGCTTATCAAATTGGGTGGAAAGTGTGCTTGGTTTCTGAGTTACATTCTCAACTCTTCCATAAACTATTATTGGATGCCTTCTCGACCTTTCTTGTAAATCTGTGGCTTGGCTTCTCAACAATAAATGCTATCAATCAATATAAGCGCATCAAATTTATGAGCTGCAGCCCCGAGAAACTAAAAGTGAGATTTTTCCTCACCTTTTCTCTCATTCTCCTTTTTATCTGTTATAATTTTTATGCTCTCAACATGAACTCAATTCTGAACTCAACAGAAGAAAGAGATAAACATCAAATCTGTACAAAACCCCTTAAGGTTTCAACATACTGTAAATGTTATCTTTAAGACAAGGCAATGCACACTCTAAGCTAAGGATATGGGGAGTTTGCTGTTTTAAAATGAATTAACTACCAGTTTTATTCCTAGAATAAGTACATGACTGCATATATATATATGTATGTAAAATGCATTAATATAGTTCATTGTAATTTTGATTGTAAAGTTACTTTGCGATGCTTTTGGGCACATTGAAATGAATGCATAATGCACTGGGAAGTCAACAAGCACTACAGATTCAGTATTTATTGCTCTTGAACTGCTTGCCTGCTTCCCCGAGGACCTGTTCAAGGTAGTGAATTACCTTAAGAGGAAATCACAAGCCAAAGCTCCATTCTGGAGAATTACAGCAAGAGCAATTTGTACCCTGCCAGCACCACAACCAGCATCGATATGCAATAATCTGCAGCTGGATTTGTGAAGGCACAATGGACAGCGGAGTTCAAGTGGGCAGATTCGAATTGATTCCTTACATTCGTGACTAAACAGTTCACTCCACACGATGGTTCACTGACCGGCCCAGTCAAAAAGCAACAAAACTCATTTGACCTGGGCCAAGCAATTTGCAATGACATTTGATTTGCAAACTCACTGCCTCCTTCACTTAAAATGGCACATATCATAATTGACGTCACTTGGAACAGCACACTTTCAAAATGATTCAATCCATTTAATTCCACCACCTCTGCCTCCATGAGTTACTTTAAAAATTGTTTTGTATTGGCCAAGTCAAAATTTAGTTTAGTTTAGGGATACAGCGCGGAAACAGGCTCTTCGGCCTACTGAGTCCGCACTGACCAGTAATCCCTGCACATTAACACGATCCTACACACACAAGGAACAATTTACACTTATACCAAGCCAATTAACCTACAAACCTGCATGTCTTTGGAGTGTGGGAGGAAACCGAGGACCTCAGAGAAAACTCATGTGGTTATGGGGAGAACGTACAAACTCCGTACAGATAACACCCGTAGTCATAATCGAACCTGGGTCTCTGGCGCTGCAAGTGCTATAAGGCAGCAACTTTACCGCTGTGCCACCCAAATTCTTGATTTAGTTATACAGTCTCAATTTTTGGATTATATCTGGAACAGATGCCCCACTTACTTGTCCCAGTTGATTTTAAGGCTTCCATTTTCTACAGAAAACAGGATCCCACTCATATGACCTGGTCTTTCATTAGTTTACCAGCAGATTAGCTGATCATTCATCCTATTGCTTTTTTCATTATTGTGCTGTGCATTTAACCAGCACAAAGGTAAACCTAACTTTATGGCTGTGGTGCACATTATATCTCTTGATGCACGAAACATGTTACCGAATTGCAAGTTGTTTTGTAACTCAGCGGGACAGGCAGCATCTCTGGAGAGAAGACATAAGTGATGTTTCGGGTCGAGAAGAATCCCGACAACAGTCTGAAGAAGGGTCTCGACCCGAAACGTCATCCATTTCTTCTCTCCAGAGATGCTGCCTGTCCCGTGTAGTTACTTCAGCATTTTGGATCTATCTTCGGTTTAAACCAACATCTGCAGTACCTTCCCATGCAAGTTGTTTTGTGTTCTCTTAATATATTGGAGTTACATAAAGTTAAACCTTTACAACATTTTGACAGAAAGTGGCTTAGCATTACTGGAGTAAAAGATATATTCTCTATTCTTCTTTTCAGATCTGCAGACAATACTGGGATCTGGTTGAAAGAACCTTTCAAATAATAGCTTTGAATTTGGCTCAATTCCAAATCCAGAAGGATAATCCAGAAAGATTGATTTGTTTGCAGCTGGGCAGCATCCCAAGACACACCCCTGATTAAATTCTCATTTGCACCAACTCATGATGTGATCGGTGGCCATGATCTGGGGAAGTAATGTTTCACTTTATCGCAGTCAAACCACAAATCATGATTTTCAAATAGCCTAGGTCCAGGTACACATAGCACAGTGCAAGCGAGATGGACAAATCTTTCCCATTTTTTTAAAGACTTACTAGCCTAGAAATTACATTATTTTAGTGTAGAGTTTAGAGATACAGCATGGAAACAGGCCCTTCGGCCCACTGAGTCCATGCCGACTATTGATCACCCATTCACGCTAATTCGATGTTATTCCACTTTCTCATCCACTCTGTACACACGAAGGGTAATTTACCGAGGCCAATTAACTTACAAACCTGCACATCATTGGGATGTGGGAGGAAACTGGAGGATGTGGGAATAAACCCGCGCAATCACAGGGAGAACGTGCAAATGCCACACAGACAGCACTGAGGTCAGGATCAATTCAGGTTCTCTGGTGTTGTGAGGCAGCAGCTCTACCAGCTGCACCACTGTGACACTCAATGCCGCCCATTTCGTGGTACAAAAGAGGTAATTTTGTCAAAATGTCGGCTGCGAATTGCAATTGTCACTTTGATGGATGAACATTGTAAATTGGGAAAATACAGAGTTGCTGTTTGTGCAAGTGGCCATTCACAAGTGGAGCCCACAGCATGGATAGGGTGATGTTTATCATTTGTCATATAAAATGTTTGCAATAAAACGCAAAAGCTGCAGCAGCCATTCATCAAAAACAAAAACCTTATCCTGTGTCATTGCCTTCATTACCTTCCATGAAGGACCTTATTACCTCTATGGGGTACTTCCTGGAAGCTGAAGGAGCAACCCCTTACAGAAAAACACACTTGTAATGGCTTTTGTCTCAAGGTTTCTGCAAGTATCACGCCAGCACTGGGGCACTGATCACTATAAGTCCCGCCCAGGAGTCCTCATCCAAATTGATCATTACAAGCATTTGGTGTTTGCACCACAATGTTTCACTTTGATCCCCATCGCCAGCAGAAAGGCCGGGAGAGGCCATTCCCCAGCATCACTGGTAACAGCTGGGTCCAATTAGCTGGCATCAGATTGACCATTCCTTATAAAACCTAGGTATTCCAGTCATAGGAGAGAAGGGAGGGGAAGAGGGAAGAGGGAAGAGGGAAGAGGGGAAGAGGGGAAGAGGGGAAGAGGGGAAGAGGGGAAGAGGGGAAGAGGGGAAGGGGGAAGGGGAAGGGGAAGAGGGAAGAGGGAAGAGGGAAGAGGGAAGAGGGAAGAGGGAAGAGGGAAGAGGGAAGAGGGAAGAGGGAAGAGGGAAGAGGGAAGAGGGAAGAGGGAAGAGGGAAGAGGGAAGAGGGAAGAGGGAAGAGGGAAGAGGGAAGAGGGAAGAGGGAAGAGGGAAGCGGGAAGAAAGTGGGCCGCCTCCTTGCGAGCTCTGATCCCCTGTTGCAGGTTCAAGGAAGACTCGGCCAATGGGACAAATATGAGACTACTAGCACTACACTGTGGTCCAGATTGGACTGCCGGGAAGATGCCTCAGACAGCCAATGCCTCTACTGAGGCTGACTGAGTGGCTGGGGTAAGCCTGAGATGCCCATGGACAATGAGGGACTGCGCCCACACATAGAGGCAAAGACTGAGCTGCCAGGATATGCCAGAGGCTGCCAGTGCCTCCCCTTCAAGCCCAAAACTGCGCTGCCAAGATACACTTGATACCACCAGCGCCTGCTCTTGAGGTAAAGGTGAACCTTCGGGAGAAGCCTGAGATCGCTGCACCTCATCCTCCAAGACCAGGACTGAGCTGCTGGGGCAAGCTCGAGACTGCCAGTGCCACCGCACATGCAACCTGGTCATGAGGACAGCGCCCCCATGTGGTCCTGGACTTTCTTGTCACTGTAAATAAAACATGTCACGCGAGTTACCCCTACTGTGTCGGATTGGTCTCTGCCGAACCCGGCGTCATCCCTGACGCCACAATGTAAATGTGTATATAAATTACAGCAATCTAATAGATAATCACCACCTGCAGGGAAAATAAAGCTAAAAAACTTAATGATGCCACATGTGAGTCAGGCAACATCCTGGAATAATTGCATCATTGAATCTCTTGTGATTTGCTGAAGACATTTCCATGGCACAACCTACGCTCATTTATAGGCTTTGGTGACTAAATAATCCTGTAATTTTTATTCATTTGATCGTAAAAGCCTACCACCTCTATTCATTTTGAGGTAATTGTGGGAATGGGGACTGGACTTTCTAGCAGGGGTTTACTGGGGTGTTTTGCCCTCTGATCAATACCAAGTTAACTTTCCATGAGAAGGGAAAGCTCTCTGCTTTTCCCCCAGCAATGCCTGGTATGGAAAATTGATGGATTGGCAAATTATCATTTACCCTCTTTTTATATAAAGGCACATCAGAATATTGTTGCTATGGTACTCATGTTACTGTAGCAACGTTGCTATTATTTCTTGGTTTAAGATTGTTCTCCCTAAAAATGTATGAAAGCAAAGTGTCAATGATTTCATGAAAATATTTGACAAGCTTTCCTTTCACTTGTGCAAGGAAATTGAGCCAAGAGAATTGATGATGCTGTGTGTGAATCATGCAACATCTTGATATAATTCACACCTTTGCATCTTGTATGTGCAATCATATCATATCATATCATATCATATATATACAGCCGGAAACAGGCCTTTTCGGCCCTCCAAGTCCGTGCCGCCCAGCGATCCCCGTACATTAACACTATCCTACACAATTTAGGGACAATTTTTACATTTACCCAGCCAATTAACCTACATACCTGTACGTCTTTGGAGTGTGGGAGGAAACCGAAGATCTTGGAGAAAACCCACGCAGGTCACGGGGAGAACGTATAAACTCCTTACAGTGCAGCACCCGTAGTCAGGATCGAACCTGAGTCTCCGGCGCTGCATTCGCTGTAAAGCAGCAACTCTACCGCTGCGCTACCGTGCCGCAATCAACAACAACAAAAAATAGTTTAAAGAACAAGTTTTTCTGAGACTACTTCCTCAGTGTTCAAGTCTGTGATTGATCATGACGTTCTATAACAAATATTCTTAGTTTAAATGGATTGTTCTCTTTGGGCAAATCATTCTATTTAGGCAAATCTTAGGTAAGTTGGCAATGACTTTATTTCAGAGATACAACGCAGAAACAGGCCCTTTGGCCCACCGAGTCCGCAGCAACCAGCGGTCACCCCATACACTTGCATTATCCTACACATTAGGGACAATTTACAATTTTACTGAAGCCAATTAACCGATAAACCTGTACATCTTTGAAGTGTGGGAGGAAACCGGAATACCTGAAGAAAATCCACGCGGTCATAGGGAGAAAGTACAAACTTTGTACAGACAGCACCCGTAGCCAGGATCAAACCTGGGTCTCTGGCACTGTCACCCAGCAACTCTCTTACTATGCCACCGTGGGAAGGGCAAAAATCTGTGACAACCTTATCTTCATTTGATTTCTACCTATGATCACTGCCTGGTTAAACAAATATGAGAGGATGAATGTGTCCCATTTCTGGCCACATTGAATTTCTAATGACGGTCAGTGGAAGTGGGGTGTGATAAGTGTTACCACAGTTAAGGTTAGATGTATGCTTCAGAAACCATGTTGTGTGTGGGCCCAACTAACTGGAATCAAATGGCAATCAATACCAATATGGGGCCATCAGTCACAGGATAATCGTTTTTCTAGAAAATCTCTAGCACCTTTAGCTGTACAGACTTTCACACCTCAACAATTGATCAGAAAGAATGGGTACACTTTGTATCTTCCACTTTGCTCTTTCTTTTGTACTTGAGTTTGACTTAATTGCATTTGTGTGTAATATTATCAGATCTTTGGATGGCATGCAAAACAATGTGCTTTTCAATGTGTGTCTCTGAATATGTGACATTAATAAACCTAAACATGATCGCTGATTACTGGATTTCTGCCAGCATTGTAAAATAAGAGTCTACTCCCTCTTTTTAGTCATTATCATTCCATAGTGAAAAGTCTGTGCAATTAATTACGTATTTATCCAACTTACTGGAATGGTTACTTGCCACCTTACGGCTAGTTCCCGATATCCTTGAAAGTATGCGTAAGGTTTATTTAAACTAGAGCATCCAATTTTACTTGACTTTGTTCTTATAAACCAAGGCAAATCATGCAAGATTCAATGGCAGATCCTACATTCATACTGTGAATTATTAATCTCATTGTGTTCTGATCAATGCATGTCAACTTGTGCTCTGTGATTGTCTTGGAGCAGGATGTCCTGAATTAATGTTAATTAGCACGTTTCATGGAACTGGGAGGTTTTGTACTGTTTAACGAGTTCTCTTTCTTCCATCACCCAACCCCTTCCAGTTAATTTATTCAGTTCTAGCACCACATGCTGTTTGAACAAAATTCAATTTTCACACAAGCACAAGTCTTGCTACAAATGGTGATGATGACTCATCCATTTGCTATCTTGATGAAAAGGTTGGCTTTGATCAGCCATGATCACGTTGAATGGTGGTGCTGGCTCGAATGGCCTACTCCTGCACCTATTGTCTATTGCCATTGATGGGTTCAGAGATGAAATGCTTACGAAAACTGAGTTGTAAAAAATCGTACACAATGCTCAGTATTTATCAAGAGGATTAACAATAACCAAATTAAACTTCAGTCCCTACAATCCATTGCTGGACATTTATTCCGTGGAAGCTTGAGGGAAATATATTTTAGATCTCAACACATACAATACCCACAAGTAAGGTAACTTCAATGAGCGAGAGATTATTGTGTTTTGTGTTGTCTGTCAAACACCTCAAATGCTAGATCTCAGAAGTTACTCAGCTATGTCCTAAAATGTCCTCGCAAATACCAATTTACAAACAAGTTTCAAGAAGTGGTTTGGTAATTATTCAGTGTCACAATGAAGAATGTATGGTCCCATAACAAGCTATACAGTAGTCCATAGCAACATTTAAGTTGCACATGCAACTTGTCCCACCTTCCTTTATTGAAGAGAATAACCAATGGTGTACCCTCTTCCCCTCTGGTGTACTCTAAAATCAATCTTGAGCATTCCTTGTCATGGGGAATTTCAGATTCTGAGGACACTCTGAAATGCACACTCTGGGTAAAGAACACCTCATGATGGATCATTTCACAATGAAGACGAGGCAAAACATTAATCTACTATGGGCAAAATGAGGCCCTCCTTCCCATTTCTGTTCATTCTTCAGATCACAATGCAAAACCTTTCCCATTTCTTGGGTTATGTGCTTCCACTACAAATTCATTGATTTTCCAAATAAATATAGCCATAGTGAGAATGCATAGAATTCTTGATAAAGCCTTTAGAAGTCGGTATCATATGGTTGGTAATTGCTGACTTAATAACAATGAGTGTGTGCCATCACTTTACTGAAGAGCTTTCTCACCACCCAGCTGAAAATTAATTTAATCTGTTCTCAGGCCTTTATGATGCTATTGATTTGTGATGATATTGAGTAAAAATTCTTTATGGAATGCAGCCAAATTAAAAATTAGGAGAGAAACTCTTGCAAGAGCGCTGGACAGGAGTTGTATCACTGCCAAAGTTTGGAACTTGGTTCCAAAACAGATGATGCACGGAATTCAATCTCTCAATCATACCAATGCTCTCTCACCCTGACCTGTCCTGTCATAACTCAGTACATACTACTGCAATTAAACCTGTGGTACACGGGTAGCTGAGTTGAGACGCTGTGATCGGAAGAGTACTTTTGATCACAGCCTGGCCTCGTCCTGCCAGCAGAGTTAAATGTAATTATGAGTATCCCAATTCAGGAAATCCCTGCATGGGGAATTATGAAAGTGCTTTTACTCCCACTTTACAAAGCTAGAAAACTTGAGTGGGATTCAAATTATTCAAGGTCCACCCCATTTCAAAAGGTGAGCTACTTCTTTCAACGCTGGGTGGATGCAGGTTGAGGGAAGATGTTTTTTTTGTGATGCTTCTTTCACCCATTGTTCTTTAATTTCTGACAATTGTTTGATGTTGGTGTTCCCAGGCTTTGACACAATAAATTAGGTTGGGCATTTAATATAGAGGCAGACTTTCTGGCATGTGATAAACAGTACAGATATGCTGGTCAAATGCTATTGTTCTTAAAATGGTACTGTGCAATATTGCATACAATAAAGAATCTGGCATGCAAATGATGTTAAGACATATTATTCATGTAACCAAAATGTTCTTTCAACTATTTCAAAAATAAACAAAAAGAATTGCATGTTCTTCAAAGTCATTACATTATTTAATTGCACTGTACTTAAATAAGTATTTTTCTGAATCTGCATTTATCCCAAGATATTTTAGGGAATTTGCGATAGATGGATTTCATATTCTTTAGACATTGCATATGTAGAATAATATATATTTTAAAATTCCACCTGTTGATCTATTATCCCAAATGAAAATGATCAAAATTATCAATTTCAAAGGGCACTTAAAACATGAATGTCGAAAGTTAAGATGACAATTACTACCCATGTAAGCTGCCAGTATGCTTTTCTTTATCACTGGAAAACCATCTGTCCAAATAAACCAACAGGCAAGTCAATCTCTGCCTCATTCACTGTGCGGTAGTTTTGAAGAGGATTTGACAGCCATTGCAATTTCATGGACTTAGAGCTATGTGAGATAAAGTATCTTGCTACTATTAAATTGGCGACTATTTCAAGTTTGTAAGTCAGAGTTTCTGTCTGCTGGTTATTAGCTGTGAGCATTAAACATTGACAGTAAAAATGTATTTGACTGAGAAAACAGTCGTATCTTATCGTATGCCCTTATCAATTCTGAAAATGCAGCTTTAACTTCAATATCTATTCTATGCAATTTTATAATTCATGACTATATCACTAATAATTCTATGAATTCTGGCTCAAAATCCAATACTTAGGCCTAAAGTTACAAGTCATTGCAGTATGAATCCACAACACTGATAAGAAAGCACATTAAAAGCTCACCTCCTGGTGCCTCAAGTTCATTTGCTTTCATGCATCACTTTTCAAAAGGTTCTGTGAATTCAGTACCTTTATCTTATCAGGACATTGCCTGGATAAAGACAGCACACTGAAATTCAGTTGTGAAAACTCAAATCACCAACAGGGAATTAGTTCTCCACATTAATTTACTGCCATCTCCTCTACCTGAATGGATATTTTAAAAAGTAGGAAAGTAGGCTGTTGATTTGCCATTATCAATTTACTTTCTCATGCAAAGCCAAAATCAACCATAACCAACATTAGCTTGAAGAAGGGTCCTGACCCGAAACATCACTTATCCATGTTCTCCAGAAAAGCTCCTGACCTGCTGAGGTACTCCAGCACTACGTGTCCATTTTTTTTGTAAACCAGCATCTGCAGTTCCTTGTTTCTACAAAATCAACCCCTCTTGGCCTCAACTGGAGGGCAAAACATTTACAGGAATGATAAAAAATAATATTGGGGTGGTGGTGGGGATGCGATAGTCACATGGAAAAATGACAGATATGCAGATGAGATTAGTTTATCTTGACATCATGTCCAGCACAGATATTGTGGGGTGAAAGGCCTGTTCCTGTGCTGATGTTCTATAATCTATGTTATATTATTTGTGAGCAAATTATTCCAAGATCTCAGAAGTCAGCAACATTAACAAACAAGTCTGAAGAAGGGTCTCGATCCAAAATGTCACCCATTCCTTCTCTCCCGCTTAGTTACTCCAGCATTTTGTGCCTACTTTCCTTTAAACAAACAAGTAGTTTGTATGAAACAGTTTGAAACATCAATGGGAAAAAGATAGCTTTTTTAAATCATCACTCCGGAAGTTAGTTAGGACAGGTCCAATCGAAAGAAATAAGCCCTACTAACACTAAAAGTGTATCTATAAAGAAATATTGAAATGAAGGGAAAAATGTCCTTGTTTTTGTTATCCTACAGTTTTTGATAACCCTGCAAAATCTGCCTTGCTATGAACTTTTTTTAAAGAATTGTTGATAGATGTCAACTACCCACAGATTTCACTTGGCAGAAGATAAAGTTCGATCAAATTCCTTCCATAGCTTCCAAGGTGATTTAGCAAAACTCCAGGATATCAATTTAACATGACAACCGACGTTATTCAACCCTGACCAGCTAGATTGTACAGATGACATTTCCACACTCCCAGCAGCATAGGAGCCTTCATACTCCATAAAATATTTCATCATCGCTGCCTTTACTTACACATGTTGAATTTAATCATTACATACACGTGAGGATTTTTGACAGGATCAAATTTGCTAAACTGCAGGATGTTTGCAAATGTTGACATCAGTTGAGCACTTTCACTGAATGAACTCAAAAACAAAGAACATCAATAACAATTTATTTTTGAGAATCTTTGAGAAAGTCAACCCATTCTGATCATAGCTTAAGTGGAGCTGCAGAACAGAATTTGCACCAAACCTAGACAGAACCGTGATTAGTAAAATAAACATACAGAAAACTATCAGCATTACTCAGCACATGAGTGCCAAAGACAAGCTGATAGTTTGGCGACTATTTTCAGCCAAAAGTATTAAGTGGATGAATCCATCTCTGAGTGCTCCTGTGGTTCCCAGCATCAGAGAAGGGAAGTTTCAGCCAACTAGATCCACTCCATGTAAGATCATCAAATAGCTGTGAGTAAAAGGTACAGCAATGGGCAGCACAGAGGTGCAGCAGTAGAGTTGCTGCCTTACAGCGCCTTGAGAAATAAATTGCTGTCCCTTCATTGTTGAATCATGAAATTCCCTACTCAATAACAGAACGATTACAGTGATTCAACTTTGCAGCAATTACTACATTTCATATTCAGTTGAGTGTAAGGTTCTTTGCAATATTATAAGGCTCTGAAAAATGCATATACACAGTGATCCGTCTGCAATGAAATAGTTTCAACCCCTATACCTGAACCTCGATGTCGATCCCATAAAACTGTGATTGATACGATATTTTTATTTTGAGTTCAGCATAAAAGCTATGAATTGTGCCCTCTGCTTTCAACCTGACATCCAAGGAAAATCATCCTTATACTGGGTTTCATCATTTGTCAGCCTTGGACTTAGAATAGTGCAGCACAGGAACAGATCCTTCGGCCCACATATGAACTTATGAACCTTCCTCCGCTGCTTATATATTGTCTGCTGCTTTCCTCGTTGGCTGGGGAGTATTTTGGGACATCAGATTGTGAAAAACATCCAGTCTCATCAACATGGAAAGCGTGCTGCACAAACTGTAATGATATTTATGGCAGCGTTTGCTTTGTTGTGTCGACTGTGATTTCTTTCTTCTGCCCACAGCACTTATCTTTTGTCCCGCTACGTCTTTGCCACCCACCTGCAGTCATTCCTGCTTGCTGCATAAACATCTCTCAAAATTCTCTCTGCACTATGAAGCAGCTGCTTGCGCTTCAACTACATCCTCTGTACTGTGGGGGAGATTAGGTCTGGCAGCAACAGCAGAATTCCATGTACGTGCAGAATGTGCAATATGTTTCTCTCTGCTTGTTGTGTAACTTCAGCATTTTGCCCATCAACCATTTCCAATGGTGGTGCGAGCAGTTAAAATGCAACGATATCAAATTTGCAAACTTGAATTAAATAGCTGGAGACAGACACAAAATGTTGGAGTAACTGAGCGGGTCAGGCAGCACCTCTGCAGAGAAGGAATAGGTGATGTTTTGAGTCGAGACCCTTCCCCAGATTCAAATAACTGGGCTGTGGGGAAAGGGGTAGCAATGTGTCCAGGCATGAAGATAAAGGCTAGCATGAACACATCCTGATTGTCATCAATCAGAACTCAACTTCACTCTGACCTTGGCCTCTATTGACACCTTATCTGACTCATTCTGTGCAAGCTGCTTAATACATTAACTCTGTTTCTCTCTTCACAGATGCTGCCCGACTTGCTGAGTGTTCTGATCATTTTCTATTTCTATTTCATGTGGAACCATACAGTTGGAGTTGGGACAAATTACAGGCTCAACAAAGAGCAGATTCATTCCAAGTGATAAAGTACAAACCAATCTTGCAGATACTCATGATAGCTCCAGAACCACTGACATAGTTTATAGTAACCAGCACATATAATCCATTGTTGTGTATTGCTATATAAATAATTGTCATATAAAGTGTAAGAAGGAACTGCAGCTGCTGATTTACACCAAAGATAGACACAAAATGCTGGAGCATCTCCGGGGAAAAGGAATAGGTGACGTTTCAGGTCGAGACTGATGAAGGGGCTGATGAAGGGTCTCGACCTGAAAAGTCACCTATTCCTTTTCTCCAGAGATGCTGCCTGACCCGCTGAGTTACTCCAACATTTTATGTCTATCTTCATTGACATATAAAGGTAGGTATGACTTCCAAAACCAAATGCATTTATAGTACTGGAGGAATTACTGAGATTGTTTCGACTTAATGATTTCCCCTCAACTTTTATCAACTTTTGTCATTTCTTCATAAAAATTGTAGTTCCTCATCCACCACTAAAAAATTCCTCAACTTCACTGCTCTTCCTTTATCATATCTACCCTCAACCTGAAAATTAATTTGCAATTTATGCAGAGTTTTGTGGAGTATCTTGTTGATGCAGCTATAGATTGCCAGAAAATATTCGGTGGAAAAACTTACAATTTATATTTGAAATGTAAATTGCTACTGCCGAGCTTTGGGAAAAAAAAAGTTATTTTCTTTTCTACTAATTAATGTAAATGTTTAAATCAATGTGAATTGGAGCCGAAGATAGACATAGAAAGCTGGAGTAACTCAGCGGGTCAGACAGCATCTCTGGAGAAAAGGAATAGGTGACGTTTCGCATCGAGACCCTTCTTCAGACTTAGAGCCAATGGGAGCATCACTGATAAATGGTACAAACCAGTTTATAAAGTGATTGTTTTTCTAAATTATATTGTGTTATTCCGTTTTCCATGTCGAGCATGAATGACTTTGTTGTTTTATTTTCACAGTGTATTGGTATAAATGATTATATGGGCTCTTTATTGCCGTGGTACCTTATTGATTTAATTGTATGTCCACAAATTACTTCTAATGCATTTCCATTTACCAGATGCTCGAAATAAATGTATTTTATCAAAGCAAGCAATTATGGGGGTTGATGCAGGGGAAAAAAAGCCAGGTAAAAAACAATTGAGAAAAATAATTATACAAATGTCATTAAAAGAGAAGGGATCAAAGGATTTTCCTCAGTTATTACAGATTGTTGAAACTATATGGAATGTTGAAGCCAAAAGGCCAAACCAGTTTACTGTGTGCGTGTAGCTACCTAGAAAAGTCTGATTAGTTAGGGTTAACAATTATAACTAAAGTCAGTAAATTATAATCTTGCTAGTAATACCCAACTGTATGGGTAAAATTTAAGTTTAGGAAGACAAAATTAGTTGGACTTTCAGTATTCCAAATAATTAATAGGTCATTATATAGATCAATGCAGTACTTAGTAATATGCAGCAGTACTTGGTAATATGCAGCAGTACTGAGAAATATACAGCGGTACTGAGTAATATGCAGCAGTACTTAGTAATATTCAGCAGTACTTAGTATCATGCGGCATTAATGAGTAATATGCAGCAGTACTTAATCGCAAGCAGCAGGACTTAGTAACATGCTGCATTATTGAGTATTATACAGCAGTACTTAGTAATATGATGCAGTAGTGAGTAATATACAGCAGTACTTGGTAATATGCAGCAGTAGTAATAGCAATATTTTTAACTTCTTCTGGGATGATGTAACAATGTGCACAAATGTCCATTTATTCAGGTTCAAATCAGATTACACATGATTCAGTTGAATATGGATTAAAAATGACATAGTGGCCTGACCACAAAGAATCAATGAGTTACCAGTGAGTTGATTTCTGCTTCAAAGCTATAACTGATTCAGAGTGATGCATTATGTGTATGCAAAACAGCAACTGCAACGTGTTTTTTCAGAAGCAGTTATCGCTATTAAGCCGATGGCCAAGGTGTTGCGACAGGGTCAGTGACAGTGAGGGATGTGGATGAAGCCAAACCAGTGGAAATGTGTTGTTTGACTGTTTTGGACTCCAGGTCACAGACATTTTCTGGCTGCATGATTTCCAGGTCATGGATATTTTGATGTGACCTTCAGAAACATTTCTGGAGGCTTGAAGTTACTGCAAACTTTCAGCGAGAAGAGAAGTGTCACTGTCGGCTCTGAAGGCAGAGTTTTGGTGAGCTCTTCTGACACAAAAAGATCGCACACTGTCGCATTCAAGCTGTGGATGTTTTGGTCTTCTTCACAGATATGCCAAGGGAACAGGAAAATGCACTGAAATGACTGTTTTCAGGATCTGGTCCAGGCTAACAATGGAACAGAGTAGCATTTAAAGTGGACTGAAAAGGACCCATGATCGCTCATCCTCCAGCTTGGAATTTGGTGGAAGCCATGGTCAGACAGTTTCCCAGGACAATCCAGCTCATACCATGCCAGCCACAAACCCGGACATGTGGTTCCCACCCAGGCTGCCATCATCTGCAGAAACTGAAAACTGGAAGGTCACCAGACCAGAGACTGCAATGGACGCAAGTGATACAATCTGTATGGGGTGGTACTTCCACTGAGCATGCCCCAGTCACTCTTCCAACCTCTTACAGAAGGGAGCTGGTACAAGTCCTCAGAGAACAACTCCCCTTCTCCTGGCGAGGCTCCAGTCGAGAACATCGCGAGTGCAAGGAAAGAAGATTGCAAAAAGTGGTGTCCATCATGGGTACTGACCTCCCCACCATCGAAGGGATCTACAACAATCGCTGCCGCTAAAAAGACAGCCAGCATCGTCAGAGACGCACACCACCCTGCTAACGCTCTCACTTCACTCCTGCTATCTGGAGAAAGATATAGGAGCCTGAAAAATATAACGTCCATGTTCAGGCACGGCTTCCTCCTCACAACCATCAGGATATTAAACGCTACAACCTCCAACTAAGCTCTCACCTATGTAGATTAGGGGGCATTTATTTTGTCTTTGCACTATGATTACTATAATTATTTGTTTGTTTATAAATACAGTATATATACAGTATATATATATATATATACAGTATATATATATATATATATATATATATACAGTATATATTTATATATGTATATAATATATAAGGGCGGCACGGTAGCGCAGCGGTAGAGTTGCTGCTTTACAGCGAATGCAGCGCCGGAGACTCAGGTTCGATCCTGACTACGGGTGCTGCACTGTAAGGAGTTTGTACGTTCTCCCCGTGACCTGCGTGGGTTTACTCCGAGATCTTCGGTTTCCTCCCACACTCCAAAGACGTACAGGTATGTAGGTTAATTGGCTGGGTAAATGTGAAAATTGTCCCTAGTGGGTGTAGGATAGTGTTAATGTACGGGGATCACTGGGCGGCACGGACTTGGAGGGCCGAAAAAAGGCCTGTTTCCGGCTGTATGTATATGATATGATGATATGATATTGCTATAATTGAAAATTGAAAATACTATATATACAATATTACTATAATGATTTGTTTGTTTATATAAACAATTATAGTAATATATATTAATGTTTGTTTGTTTATATTGCAATCCTCGTTAATAAATAATTATCTACAAAATTATCTGTTTGTTTATATGGGTTTTACAGAGTACTATGTACTCTATGTCATCTATGTACAATGTACTGAAATATCTATTGTGCAGCAAGGAAGAAGTTCATTATTCCGTTTCCGGACACATGACATTAAAACACTCTTGACTCTTGAGAATCTGTTTGAGGCAAGTTATCAAGCCCCATTTGCCAACCGCCAGTCTCCTCTCCACCATCAACGGAAGAGGAGACAGCAGATGGCTAGGGACCGGCAGGTCGTGAAAAGAAAGAAAATGATTAAAACATATGTCTCCAAAATGCAAGATGGCTGCCAACAGCTCCTGAGAAGAGCGGCAACAAGCAGCAAATATCTCAATCAGATGGTGAAGCAGCACAAGGAAGCCAGCAACCAAGGTACAAAAAGATAGGAAAGATATCCCAGTTACCAACAGCCTGGGAAGCAAAGAGGGCATGATTTCTTATCTCGGCGTGCTGGAACAGAGAAAAGATCAGTGTGATGTGACCTTGTTTTTACATTACAGTTGATTTAAAGAGTACATCCACTAATTTGCAGAGTGCTAAAAGTACTGCATGAGGTGCTGTGGCCCAAGTTTTCATTGTCCAAGTCAAGGTTGACCTGCTGCTTTTGCAAGAGTGCATTGTTTTTTTATGGATTGAAAATATATAGCGTGGAAACATGCGCTATGGCCCATCAAGTCTATGCTGACCTTCGATCACCCATTCACACTAGGTCTATGTTATCTCACTTTCGCATCCATTCCCTACTGCATGAGGAGATCAGTGTGATTTGACTTTGTATTTACATTGCAGTTGATTTAAAGAGTACGTCCGCTAATTTGTGGAGTGCTAAAAGTGCTGCATGAGGTGCTGTGGCCCAAGGTTTCATTGTCCAAGTCAAGGTTGTCCTGTTGCTTTTGCAAGAGTATGTTTTTTTTATGTTTGATTGAAAAATACAGCATGGAAACATGGCCCACTGAGTCCACGCTGACCATCGATCACGCTAGTTCTATGTCATTTCACTTTTGCATCCATTCCCTAAACCATGAGGTGCAATTTACAGAGGCCAATAAACCCCAAAACGTGTATGTCTTTTGAATGTGGGAGAAAATTGGAGCATTTGGAGGAGACCCACACATTCAAACTCCAAAAAGACAGCACCCGTGGTCAGGATCGAACCTGGGCCTCTGGCGCTGTGAGGCAGCAGCTCAGAATGAAATACTAATTATAAAAAAGCTGATTTTGTGTTGGAAGCAAGAAACAATGGTACACCAGGACTCTCCCATTAAATGTGTTGCTTGAATTTTTCACCTTTTATAAAAAAATGTAAAAAATAGCATTTGCCTTATTAAAACCTGATAGCCTACTGCTTTATAAAAACTTTCTTCACCACACAACAGGGATAATCTTGGCTTTTATATTGGTGCTGTATAAACTTTATAATGAGAAATATACTTATGGGAGTTGTTCCGTCAGTTCACAGAATAGTACTCTGCCTTGCCTGTCACCATAGTCGGAGATTAAAATTCTGAACATGGAGATGGTTGTGGTCTTTTTTTCAACTGGCACAGTCTTCTCACGCACTCAACACTGTTACTTCAGTCAATAAATGCTCTTATCATTTCTGCTCCACAGTTCCCACCGACATGCCAATCCTGCTGTTCATAAAGGAACCAACAAGAACTTCAGCCAACAGGGTGATACCGCCTTAATCTTTTCCTAATACCTTAAGAACCTGATTAGCTTGGCAGTGCAGAAAATGGTAGCTTTATGTACAGGTATGAATGTCAGACTGCAGCCATCCAGTTTGCTAAGCGACTGACTCCAGCTAATGTTCCTAAAGTGATTGCAGCAATCGTTATCACCACAGCATAACAGCAGACCAGCACAAAATAAAACAATCATCGAGATCCAACCTTGGAAAAAGCTCTCCAGAAAATAATAGTCAAGCATTCCGGGGATAAATTACCAAGCAATCTTTACGGATTACAGATGGATTAAGAGAGAGCCCAAACTGAGAACAACCAGGGTCTTGAACTTCAGTTGTACAGTGGCTGTTGTTTTGGATTCCACTAATGTTGCATTGGTTTCAAAGCAATGGCAAATGCATGGGGGCAGGCAGTTGGTGTGCAAGTCTTGCCAGCTGCCATGTTTGGTGGGCATTAGTGCAAGTGATGCCAGGGGCCAGTGGAAGTTTGCAGATCATCTTATCAGTCAATCAACTGAGACCAAACTCGAGATCAACCCTTCAGCTAATGTCTTTTAGACTTTAGACTTGAGAGATGGAGCGCAGAAACAGGTCCTTCGGCCCAGCGAGTCCACACTAGCCAGCAATCACCCCATACACCAGCACTGTTCTACACAATAGAAACAATTTACAATTTTTACCAAAATACAAACCTCCACATCTTTGGAGTGTGGGAGGAAACCGACGCACCCACAATAAACCCACGTAGTCACAAGGAAAACATACAAACCAAGTACGGACAGCACCCATAGTAGGATCGAACCTGGGTGTCTGGTACTGTAAGGAAGAAACACTACCAGGTGGCACCGAACAATGGCTGCCTCGCCAACGGTCTGTCTCATCTTTTTCCTTTGTTGTTTTTAGTCTGTTGTTAAATGTATGTTTTAGTGTACCTTTGTATTGTATAGTTTTGTATATGTGGGATGTGCGGGGTGGGGGGTGGGGGGTGGGGGCGAGGAAACTTTTTTTATCTCTTACCCCGACGGAGATGCGACTTTTTTCCATATCGTATCTCTGTCTGCGCTGCGGCCTAACATCATGGAGCTGGTGGCCTCTTGCTGGGGATCGACCTCGGGAGCTCCAACCGCGGGAGTCTGCGGACAACATTACGGAGCTGGCGGTCCCTTTGCCAGGATCGACCTTGGGAGCTCCAACTGTGGGAGCTTCGACCGCCCCGATCACGGGAGCTTCGATCGCCCCAATGCAGAGCTTCGATCGCCCCAACTGCGGATGGTTCGACTGCCCCCGCCGCGGGAGAAAAAGAGGAAAGAAGACTTTATTGCCTTCCATCACAGTGGCGAATGTTGTGGACCGCTGTGGTGGATGTTTACCTTAAATTTTATGTAGTTGCGTGCTTGTTGCTATTTTTGCTATGACTGTATGGCAAATCAAATTCTTTGTATGTTGCAAAACATAACATTTACGATTATGATTACTGCTGTCCCACTGTGCCGCCCCTAATGTCACATGTTAAATATGCATGAGAACCTAATATTTAGGAAAGAGCCAATGTCAGTGTAATTAACATTAATTATCAATTGCTTACAGTACGGTTGCTGATGGACCTCTACTGCCTGTCGCTTCATTGAATTGATGGTTTGGGATTGCCAAACATTTTTAAAGTTGCTGAAGCTTACAGGAGTTTGTACATTCTCTCTGTGACCATGTGGGTTTCCTCCGGGTACTCTGGCCTCCTCTCACATCCCAAATCTGCGCAGATTTGTGAGGGTAACTAGCGCTCTGTAAATTGCCCCAAGTGTGTAGGAAGTGGATGAGAAAATGGGATAACATACAACTAGTGTAAATGGTTGATTGATGGTCATCGTGGACTCGGTGGGCAGAAAGGTCTGTTCCCATGCTGTATCAGTAAACTAAACTAAACTAAATGGAACCAAACTAATCTAGAGTTGAGTTTAGTTTACTGTCACGTGTGCCGAGGTGCAGCAAAAAGCTTTTGTTGTGTGCTAACCACTCAGTGGAAAGACAATACATGATTAGAATCGAGAATCGAGCCTTCCACAGTCTACAGAGGCATGATAAAGGGAATAACATGAATAACGTTTATTCCAAGATAAAGCCAGTGAAGTCCGATCAAAGATAGTTTGACGGTCTCCGATGAGATAGTTCAGGACTGTTCTCTGGTTGTTTGTAGGATGGTTCAGTTGCCTGCCAGGAAGAAACTCCCCCTGAATCTGGATCTGTGTGTGTTTCACACTTCTATACCATTTGCCTGACGGGAGAGGGGAGAAGAGGAAGTAACCAGGGTGCGATTTATCCTTGATTATGCTGGTGGTGTTACTGAGGCAGCATGAGGTGTAAATGGAGTCAATGGAAGTGAGGCTGGTAAACTAATCTAAACTAAACTAATGATGAGCCAGGTGTTCGGCTTGCAATAATCAAATGTGCCCAGCGATGACTGCATTGGTGGTCCTTCCCTTGGGAATGCAGCGGTAATAGGTGAATAGTTGAATATGGGGCATTTAGAATGGAACACGTGATGAATAGGGGGGCTTGGAGTGTAGAACAAGTTGGCGGAGGAGGGCAAAGTCATTACCACCTTCCTGCAGTGGTGACTTATTATCATTGTGGTCTATAGGAGTGGACACAGAAGTGCTGACTGGTTAAGCACAGAGCAGCTGGCACTTCCCGCACAAATGCCGGAATGATGGCTTCCACCACCACCAGCTGCTGCTATTACTAGAAAGCACCTCCCATTTAAGCAGCTTAAAATGATGCGAGCAATCATCAACTGCTCCCCTGGTGACGTAATAAGCCAATGATGAGCATGATAAGTGCTGACTGCAAGCTGAAATTAGTTTAATGAGCAATGATGTGGATGGTTACTGTTCCCCGCAAAAGTAGAACATATCTGTTAGCAAAAATCTCAAGCCAAAGATGAATGCACCTTCCATATTCTTTACCGTTTTCTTTCTGTAGTAGTTTAGTTTGTGTCACGTGTACTGACGTACAGTGAAAAACTTATTTGTTGCTTGCTAACCAGTCAGCAGAGAGACTATATATGATTACAATCGAACCATCCACAGTATAGATACATGATAAAGGGAATAACGTTCAGTGCTAGATAAAGTCTGATTAAAGATAGGCCGAGGGTCTCCAATGAGGTAGATAGTAGCTCAGGACTGCTTTCCAGTTGTTGGTTGGATGGTTCAGTTGCCTGATAACAGCTTGGAAGAAACTGTCTTCAAGAATGATTTGTTATCAGGTTACAATAACTTTAGATTTGAATCTAATGGTCACATTGAGTATTCTGCCTGCATCAGGATGAACCAGCAGTTTATTCTTATATGACAATCCTCACACCCATTTTCACTGACTTTTGAATTCAGTCCACATAATAACAGTCGTTTCCTCACATTTGTGTGTCTCATTTTCGACGTAAGGAGTGGAATGAATAAAATGAATCTTTGAGGCAGTGTCTCGGGGGATGCAGATGAATTACATCGCCCATGGTTTTGTAGGTCCATGAGGTGGCTGGCAAGGTCAGAGTGAGACCTAGAGATTCTGTTGGAGGTGCCTGAAAGTGGGGATGGGCTGATTGATCTTTTGGGAGGTTCACTGTGCTCCAAAGCTGTATGCATAAAACATTACGGATTAGCTTTGCTTCGCACTGCACTTCACTGAAGTTGGGAAAATAGCGAAGTTATACCTTTAATGCAACAAGTACACAATGACTTAATATGCTGTTTCAAGTGTAATCACGTATCACCATGTTCCTGTGGCTTCCTGTTAAATGGTTTTGATGGGTTGGCTGAGCTTTTAATTACTCTTCTTTTACTTTGGCTGCACACTGGATTTTTTTCGGTGCATGACTTTGTATAACACAAATCCATTCAGTAAATGGATTAAAATAGATAGATTTAAAAAAAAACTGTAACAGCGTTCCTTTCTAGAGGCAAAAGAATGTCAGTTATCATCTCTGGAGAGAAGGGATGCTCTCAGCGGCACAGGCAGCATCTCTGGAAAGAAGGAATGTAATAGAATGAGTTACTCCAGCACTTTGCATCTATCTTCGATTTAAACCAGCATCTGCAGTTCTTTCAAAGTCAAGTCAAAGTCAAAGTCAACTTTATTGTCAATCCTCAGCCAGTTTACACAGACAGAAAATCGAAATACCGTTTCCCACAATCCCGAGGAACAAAGTGCATAAAATTAAGTTAAAATTAAAAAGGCATTGTATGTCAATTATAGTTAACATTTTGTTTGCAATGGACCTGAAACCATGAGAAATGTAAGTAATCTATTTAAGTGCTCTCTGTCTTCTTATGCTGGCTCAGGTTAAGTTACCTACACCCTTACTCCTTTTGCATTTCTTCAGCAGCTAAATTGCCTTCTAATTAACCACAATGGCAAACAAAAACCCACTCCAGACCAGGAGTGTAAAGCCTGGGTAGAAATGTGTCACACAGATATAGAACACTAGACCAAGTGGACCCGTTGGGCCCAAACCTTTCCTGCATTGGTGCAGCACCCTCTCCGTCAGAACAGTCTGAAGAAGGGTCTTGACCCGAAACGTCACCCATTCCTTCTCTCCCGAGATGCTGCCTGACCTGCTGAGTTACTCCAGCATTTTGTGAATAAATACCTTCGATTTGTACAAGCATCTGCAGTTATTTTCTTATATATAAACTTAATGATGGTCGCGTGGTTACACTACTTGAGCATTAAACGATACATGGCACAGGCATGCTGCACCTAATGTAGAGGTGGGCTAGCCTTTCCTCCACCTGCCCATTTTGTATCAATTAATCAACTGCATTATCAAGGTGAGTCACACTTCAGTGACTCCCTCTTCTCCCCTCTCCCATCAGGCAAAAGATACAGAAGTGTGAAAACGTATACTTCCAGATTCAGGGACAGTTTCTTCCCAGCTGTTATCAGGCAACTGAACCATCCTAACACCAACTAGAGAGCAATTCTGAGCTACTATCTCCCTCATTATAGACCCTCGGACTATCTTTAATCGGACTTTACCTTGCACTAAATGTTATTCCCTTCATCGTGTATCTGTACAATGTTGATGGCTCGATGTAATCATGTATTGTCTTTCTGCTGACTGGTTAGCAAGTAATAAACGCTTTTCACTCAACCTTGGTACACTTGTCAGTAAACTAAACTAAAGTAAACTAAACTAAATTAAGCTAAACTAAGGTGGGTTAAGACTGTTTATTCCAAAACGATTAAGATCCCAGAAAAAAAGATACAATGTGCTGGAGTAACTCAGTGGGTCAGGCAGCTTTCCTGGAAAACATGGATAGGTGACATTTCAGGTCAGGGCCCTTCTTCAGACTAATTGTACATGGATGGGTGAGCTTTCTGGTCAGGACCAACATGGATAGGTGACGTTTCAGGATGGGACCTTCCATTTTATCCCCCTCTGTCCAATCTTTAACCAAACAGGACTGCCCTGGCAGACCCATTGTTTCTGCCTGCTCCTGTCTCAGTGAACTCATCTCCACCAACCTTGATTCCATCCTATCCCCTTTGTCCAGTCCCTTAACTGCCCCCCCCTCCACTTAATTCCCAGAAGTTGCTCTCAAAGTCCGCTAAATGCCAGGTTTGTGGTCGACTTTAGTTGAGCATCACTGTTACTAATGTTCGGCTGAAGCATTTGAAATGAAAATTAAATATACAAATCCATAATATAAATACATGAATCCATAATAGGTTACCACAGCTGAGGTATTCATTTTTGGCATTATGCCTGTACATTGTATGCTTCAATAAAACCAATGAAAAGGAAAACACTCTGGCTTGTAGGCAAGTCAATATCATTTGTATAACGTCCAGGTAATTTGGAATTTTCCCATCATGTTATTAGAGAGCTCCTTACATTTCCACTTGAGAGGACAATTTTTTGATGAAATACCTAATTATATTTCTAAAGTGATTTTGAAATAAGTTCCGACATCAAAAAACTCATATCTTTTCTGCCTAACTATTTCAAAGGTTGAACATAAGATAATGATCCAATTTCAGGTGCAGCCTCCTGCATGAGAATTTCACTATGGTTTCTTAAAATTTGCCTTTTCCAAAAATCAATATTTTCTCTTCAAGTCTAATAGTATTTTGTTTTCGTACTTATTTTTCTCGACTGTTTAGTTCAGCAGAGGATGAAAACTGCTTTTATGTCTGTTTACATGTTTTTTCATTATTTTTTCCTTTGTCATGATTAGTAATGTGAAAGCTCTATTTTCAATACTAAGTCATTGTTTATAGAAGATCATGCTGGCTAACTGGGTTTTCCTGCTAATCAGAGATTGATACCTGTTAATATAGAATTCCAATGTATTAATGTCATATAAACCTGCTCTTGGTCCACATGCCCCTAACATACATCACGTCTTTCCTATACTAATCCTATTTAACAGCACTTGGACCCTAGCCAGCCGTGACAGTTTAAGTGCTCATCCTGATGTTTCTTAAAAGATGTGTGAGAACCTGCCTCCACTATCTTCTCAGCCAACACATTCTAGATTGCAACCAATCTCTGGGTGAACAAACTTTCCTCAGATCCTTTCTGAGCCTTTTACTCCTCATCTTAAACCTGTATCATTTGGTTTTTCACACCTTTGTGTGAAAAACTTTCTTACTGCCTACTGTGTTCACGCCCCTCATGACTTTGTGTACCTCTGTCAAGTCCCGCTCATCTCCAATGGAAACAATCCCAGTTTATCTAGACACAGGTAACTGCAGATGTTGGTTTACAGAAAAGGACACAAAGTGTTGGAGTAACTCAACAGGACAGGTAGCATCTCTGAGGAATATGGATGAAAGGGTCCCGACTGGTAACGGCACCTATCCGTGTTCTCCAGGGATGCTGCCTGAGCCGCTGAGTTACTTCAGCACTTTGTGCCTTTTTTTCCCCAGCTGATCCAATCTCTCCTCGATTCAGCGGTTGAAATTAGTCTTGGACTTGATTCAGCGTCATTGATGTACAAGTTTGTTCATCATGATATGAATAATAATGACATAATCATGTAGAATTAAGTACATTTTCAGCACTGGCTGATGCTGCTTGGTTCACTGTGGTACTGTTTTGTTTTTCAGCAGACTATAGTGAAGGTTGCTGTGCATTAACTCTTTGGTTGTACAGCTCTCCCTGTATCACATTCGTACCCACTTTTTGATTAAAAAATGCAACGGATTATGCTCATGGGGAAAATAGTCTATATTGTCACAACTCTGCCTCAATAAATCCCTCCTATTTCCACTCCTCCTCATTAATGCCTGTAAAAAGAGAGACTTCCCTAATATCTGAAAGTAGCCAATCCCTATTTATTTGCAAAAATAATCTTTACTCATGTTATAAACACAGTTCATGTAGAAAGGTTTGAGTACACCTAGAAGGATTTAGAAGGATGAGAGGGGATCTATTTTCTATTTTTCCATGTTACATCTGGACTTCACAAATGAAATTAAACAAATCAATACTGATCGGTCTCTAGAGTTTACATGTCAGTTCTATGATAAAAATGGGATCAATATTTTAGACAATCCTTCGCTGCCTTTTTCCATAATAGAATAAAATTCATTTACTCTTTTATCTGCAGTCCTTGCTGCTTTACCGAAAATCCACAATGCTGTTAACTCTTTTTAAGCATACAGATGCCCCCCAGCCTACGATGCTTCGACTTACGATATTTCGTCTTTGCGATGGTGCAAACAGCAGCGACCCGTAGCGAGCCGCAGCTCGCTTCCAGCCACGTGATCAGGCGTATTAAATGCATTTTGACTTATGATATTTTCGGTTTCCGATGGGTTTCTCGGAACGTAACCCCATCGTAAGTTGAGGAGCGCCCGTATATCTACCACATACATTTTCAAGGACTTTCCAACTTGATCATCTACAACTTAATCATCTACAACTTTCAGTACTTTGCCAATGAATGCATAAACTGACCTAATTTTTCCACTCTGCACACATTGCCTTGCCCTTGCCCATACCACCTATCCATCCATTCTGCTAGCCTATCTGTGTCCTTCCGATGATTTCACAGCCCTTGCCCGCTGCTTGCCAAATCAACTATTGTGCCATCTGCAAAAAGTATCACTCTTGCTCTTCATCTCTATTTAAATCATAGACACAGTCACATACATATCTGGCACCCATGTCTGTACTCCACTACTTTCAATCCTTCTTCAATTCAAATAAATCTAAACCCTAACATTTGCTTCTCTTTTCCAACCATCTTTCTGTCATAATGCAGCAGTTCCTTTTGGTCCAGCTATCAAGTTATTTGCAATAATCTTTCTTTGATATCTTCTGGTTTTCCATATTCAATGAAGGTAATGAATATACACAAAATGCTGGAGTAACTCAGCGGAACAGGCTGCATCTCAATAGACAATAGACAATAGACAATAGACAATAGGTGCAGGAGGAGGCCATTCGGCCCTTCGAGCCAGCACCGCCATTCAATGTGATCATGGCTGATCATTCTCACAGTACCCCTGGAGAGAAGCAATCTCTGGAGAGAAGGAATGGGTTACATTTTGGGTTGAGACCCTTCTTCAGACTGAGTTACTCAGTTAATTCAGACTGTTACTGAGTTAATTCAGACTAATTAGCTTGGTATAATTATAAATTATCCCTAGTGTGTGAAGGATAGTGTTAGTGTGTGGGGATCACTGGTCGGAGCGGACTCGGTGAGCCAAAGGGCCAGTTTGCACTATAACTCTAAACTAAACTAAGAGGACTGAACCACAGTCATGTGCATCCACTAGGTTACATTCATCTGTGTAATCAGTTATTTCTTAAAATAAAATCAATTTAATCTGCCAAATATTCTTACTAATAACATATTCATACCATCTGAACTTCATTACCCCAAGTAACTCTGAATGCTCACTAATTTGGTCCAAAAGTGAACTTCAGTAAGACGAGGAAACCAGTTGCAGCAAATGGTGAGACATTATATGAACTGCTTAAATTGCTTTTCTACTTTCTTCAATGTAAAAGCAAACCAAATGGAATGCTTGAGATGGATAGCTGTTTAATGTTAGACGATGCCACCATAGTTAAACGAATTATGGGCAGTGATAAGTCAAAGTATAGGATGGAGCTCGATCATCTAATTGAACAGAGCCAGAACAACAACCTTGCTCTCAACGTCAGTAAGATCAAGAAACTGATTGTTGACTTTAGAAGAGGAAAGTCAAGGATCCGTTGATGAATCTATCTTCATCAACGGGTCAGTGGTGGAGAGAGACAACAACTTCAAGATTCTAGGCATGCATATTTCTAAAAATATGTCCTAAGCCCAGCACATTGATGCAAACATAAAGGAAGCCCATCTACGCCTCTACCTCCTTTGCAAAATTGAGGTGATTCGGTATGTCGACGAATACTGTCTTGAACCTTTCCAGGTGTACAGTAGGGAGCATATTGACTGGTTGCATCACGGCCTGGTTCGGCAACTTGAACGACCAGGAATGAAGAAAATTACAACAATTGGTGGACACTGTCCAATCTATGATGGGAACTGTCCTCCCCATCATTGAAGGGATCTACTGGAGGTACTGTCTCAAAAAGGCAGCCAGCAACATTAAGAACCCACACTACTCTGACCACACTCTCATTTCACTCTGCCATCAGAAAGAAGGCATAGGAGCTTGAAAACTGTGATCTCCAGGTTCAGGAACAGCTTATTCCCAACAACCATCAGGCTCTTGAACACTACAAACATCAACTACGCCACGAACTATGAACTATCTTGATTGCCCTGGGGACTTTGGGGTTTTGTTTTGCACTCATGTTATTTAAAAAAAGTTATTGGACTGTGTTTACTGACCTTTTATGCTGCTGCATGTAAGAATTTCATTGTTCCGTTTTAGTACATCTGTCAATGAATCTCTCTTGAATCACGCCCAGCATTACAACCATCAGAGTCATGAGCATGTACAAATGATGAAGAGAAAGCTTACTTCAAGGGGAATTAGAATGAGTGAGTTTGCAAACTTCTCGTCTACATTGCAAGGGAAATGAGTTTGACTTTAAATTAAAACATTTGAGAAGTCAAGCGGGTGTTTGAAATCTAGCGTCTCAGTCAGTTATTGATTGTGCTCTCTCATCAGACCAGCTTATACATGAATTCTGATGTTTTTAGTTTACATTAGTTTAGAGATACAGCGCGGAAACAGGTCCTTCGACCCACTGGGTCCGCGCCAACCAGTGATCCCTGAACACTAGCACCATCCTACACACTGGGGCCAATTTATACCAAAGCCAATTAACATACAAACCTGTACGTCTTTGAAGTGTGGGTGGAAACCAAAGCACCTGGAGGAAACCCACGTGGTCACAGGGAGAACGTACAAACTCCACACAGACAGAACCCATTGTCAGGATCAAACACGGGTCTCCGGCGCTGTAAGGCAGCAACTCTACCGCTGCGCCACCGTGCTGCCCTAAATACAAATGCACACATATTCCCACTGATAAATATTTTTGAGGTGTACCATAAGTAAATAAAAATATAAACTGAATTTGTGATAACTCTTCATTTCATTTTAGTTCCCTAATGGTGGAGAGGTACAAACTTGCCCTCAGGAGCACCCCATCCTTGCTGTGTGTGTGGCAGGCCCATGATTGCAAATTCAATGTCTGATGGAATAAGGATGAAGAATTAATTCCCAAGCATGATACAGCGTGCTCCATGTATTACTTTCAAATGCAAAGAGGTTATGTTATGGACCAATGCCAAGGAAAATGCTGGTGGCACAAATCCTGCCAAATAAATTTAATGGTGAGAAAACAGCATGTTAACTCACCTCAAAGTTTGTGAGTTTCATATTGTTTTCACACTGGAGGCATGTTGGAATAAACGCTTTCACTACATGACATCAATTGTGGTGTTCTGCCAATCTGTTGGTTGTCATAGCAACAGAGACACCATCCAGAACCCAGAATTTAAAACAAAAAGGGTAAATGCAATGTATTTTCTTGAATGCATCCATTCAAAGTAACCCATATAGTTCGAGTAAATCTTGAAAACGATGGTGTCATTATTTTATCAGAATCTGGTCTCAAATGATAAGCCTTAAACACACGATTATTTTACAATTGAACTATTTAAACACCAAATCCAAATATGTCAAAGGTAAATTTAACAAAGCGTAACAAGAATATATTACAGTCATTCATTCCTGCCTTTACACCTTTAGGTCATTAGGTTGCTGGCTCATTGTTTTTTTTTAAAGAGAAGGAAATAATTAAATAATTTGAGCTAATTGATCAGGAAATTTGAACTGTGAAATGTTTAGGGCAAACTACCTATAAATTGTTGCAATCTGCTATGCC
This sequence comes from Rhinoraja longicauda, assembly GCF_053455715.1. NCBI lineage: Eukaryota > Metazoa > Chordata > Chondrichthyes > Rajiformes > Arhynchobatidae > Rhinoraja > Rhinoraja longicauda. Next base: position 21,355,853 of record NC_135964.1, on the reverse strand, counting down.
GGTTTGGAAAACATTGTGTGGAAGACCCCACCGACAAACTAATTGCACCCTAAGCTGAATTAGTTATGAATGGGAGTTACCAGTATCTGTGTGGGAAGGAACTGCAGATGCTGGTTTAAACCGAAGATAGACAAAATGCTGGAGTAACTCAGTGGGACAGGCAGCATGCAGTCTGATGAAGGGTCTCGACCTGAAACATCACCCATTCCTTCTCTCCAGAGATGCTCCCTGCCCTGCTGAGTTACTCCAGCATTTTGTGTATATTACCAGTCAGTATCTGTGCTCATTTCCAAACCTTCCAGTTGACTTAATAAAGTAAAGTGGATCTTTTAAGTGGATTGGCAGATTGTTGGCGTTTAGGTTGAGGGGGGACCTCATTGAAACCTACAGAATAATGAAAGGCATAGATGGAGTGGATGTGGAAAGGATGTTTCCACTGGTGGGAGAGTCTAGGACCAGTCATAGCCTCAGAATTAAAGGGCGCTCTTTTGGAAAGGAGGTGAGGAGGAACTTCTTTTGTCAGAGGGTAGTTAATCTGTGGAACTCATTGCCCAAGAGGGCTGTGGAGGCCATCAGTCGACATTTTAAAGGCAAAGATAGACAAATTCTTGATTAGAACGGGCATCAAGGGTTATGGGGAAAAGGCAGGAAAATGGGATGAGGAGGCAGAGATCAGGCATGATTGAATTGCGGAATACTCGATGGGCTGAATGGCCTAATTCTACTCCTATAACGTGAACTTGTCAAGATTCTACGTAGTTGTAGTAAGACAACCTTGCTCCATAATACAAAATCTAAGGCCCGCATACGCCATGCTTTCTTCACTACTTGCTGCAGCTTCATGTTTGCATTCAATGACTGATGTGCAATGACCCCAGTGTCTCTTTGTGAATCATCATTTCATCAATACTCAGCCTTGCCATTTTTCCCTCTCAAGGTGATAACATCATGCCTAATATTGCTTCCACCATGTATTTTCCCACTCACTTCAATTGCAAAGATTTTAACTATCTCTGGTAAAAGTCTTTGACTTTCTTTTTTCTTCCTGTCTTTAATCAATCCAAATTGCTCAACTTGTTCGTGGCCACATCTCCTGGCTCGTGTTCATGGACGAATGACCTTGGGATGCATCTCAGTGTAAAACGTGCTGTACTTTTCTCTGCTAGAGTTTTCATCAGGATAACTGACTTTGGGTAGTAGTGTAGATAGATCAACATTGATTTATTCTCCGGGTGGGAGTGCAGGTGTTCATGATAAAATCAGGTGCAGAATGGGATGTGTGGTGATGTTATGAGGTGGGGGGTGGAGGTCTGGTGATGTGATCTGATGGAGGTCTAATGATGTCAACAGTTGGAGGGTCTGGAGATGTCCTCAGAAAGTACAATCTGTTGATGACCAGTGGAGGGTGGGGTTCTGGTGACGTCATCATGTGGAGGGTGAGGTGTGGTGATGCCATCAGTTAGAAGGTTGAGTCAGGTGATGTCATCAGTTAGAGGGTTGAGTCCACTGATGTTATTAGTTAGAGGATAGACACAAATTGCAGCATCTCCGGATAGATCTCTGGACGTTTCGGGTTGAGACCCTTCTTCAGACTGAGAGTCAGGGGAGAGGGAGACATGGAGAAAAGGTGTGAAAACGAGACATCAAAGATGAGGACCCTGATTAAATTTTATCTCTGTATCCTTCGTTGGCATCTTCTAGCTTTCCTTGATCTGCATCTCCTTTGATGTCTCGTTTACACATCTTACCCTTCCTTATCTCTGTGTCACCCTCTCCTTTGACTCTCAGGCTGAAGAAGGGTCTCGATCCAAAATGTCACCCATTCCTTCTATCCAGAGATGCTGTCTGTCCCGCTGAGTTCCTCCAGCATTTTATGTCCATCTTCAGTGTAAACCAGCATCTGCAGTTCCTTCCTACATATTATTAGTTAGAGGGTGGAATATGGTGATGTCATTAGAGGGTTGAGTCAGCTAATGTCATTTCTTAGAGGTTGGGGGTTCTGGTGATGTCATTAGTTAGATGGTTGAGTCAGGTGATGTCTAGTTGGAGGGTTGTCTGGTGATGTCATCAGGTAGAGGGTTGAGTCCAGTGATGTCATCAGTTAGAGGGTTGGAGTCTAGTGACGTCATCAGTTAGAGGGTGGGGGTTCTGGTGATGTCATTAGAGGGTTGTGTCTGCTGATGTCATTAGTTGGAGGGTTGAGTCTAGTGATGTCACCAGTTAGAGGGTGGGGGTTCTGGCAGCGGGTGGAGAAGAAGCCGGAACCCATGGACAAGGTCGCACATGCAGTGTTTGCATTTCTTGACAATGCAGTGGACATTCCAGGCCAGAGGCTTAGTCATGGAACTGCCTCCTGATTTTCAAAGTGTCGATTCACGGCGGGTGGACACCCCTTCCTGCCCGCAATGATCCGTAGCAGGTCCCCAGTCTACAATCTGGCCGGCGTACAACAGGACACTTCAACCAACCTTGAACACTCCAGCCACCCGCCACCCACTCCACCCCTAGGAGCAAAGGCTCTAACCCCATCAGTGGTGGAAAACAGGAAAAACGCAGGGAAATCTAAAGTAGGTCAGAATAATAAGTAAATGAAGAGGTGGGAGATGCTTTGGGCCAACTTTAGAGCCTGCAATTTTTATATTGGAGATTTTGTTTCAGGAATGCAATTTAATTCTGCCAAACACACAGTATCTATTATTAACCGAAAAGGTCACAGACCCATATTTTCTGTTATCCTTGATTTTGCGGAGCTTTGCAGACGCTGTTGCCATGGCGACTGCAGAGGCTGTTCAGACCTGCCATCGTAATTGTGTTATTGTAAAATTTCTCCCACCCACTCACCCTCCCATCTCAACCCCTCACACACAGCTCTCAGGCACAATTGTTCCAGATTTAAAGCTTATGCTGAATAGTTGACAGGAAAAGACATGGAAGAAAAGAGAATTGTTTTAACTTTTACAATTATCTCTTAAAATAATTAAACCCAGGAAAATAAATATCAGGAAACAATTTCTACAATAATTCTCACCTGCCGAGCCTTTATATACTGTAAATAGATGTTCTTCAGTGTACTATGATTATACTTATGGGCTGTGGTCAAGTGATTTTATTCATCATTTATTCCTCTCAATTGTGCTGTGTTAATTGTACTTAAATATAATTGTTGCTTTGTTTACTCTGTCCGGCTGTGTATCAATAACGTTTACTTATTCAGAACCGATGCATGAACAAAATATTTAAAGCTAGTGACATATTTTTTTACAATAGTGGCATTTAAGAGACTTTTGGCTAAGCACATGGATGGACAGGGAATGGAGGGATATGGATTATGTGCAGTTAGATAACAGATAGTCTTGGCATCATGTTCAACACAGACATTTTGGGCTGAAGGGCCTGTTCTTGTGCGGTACAGTCAATGTTCTCTGTATTTCTCTGTCACTTGGGGAGTGACTAATATAAAGCAATAAGACTGAAAATTTTACTGTGCAAATATATATTTTTTAATTGAGCATGCTATCATAGTCACTAGAAGTAAGTGCCTATCTTTGCCTAAAGAACCAAACTCACAAGTAAAAATTTTACAATGTTTGTTTCTGAAAGTATTTAAAAACACCACGGCTATGTTCTAATAATCGTCTATGTAATTGAAACTCCATTGAGAAATAATTTAGCGCACCAGTTACATTTATTTGTTATATCCTTGTATTAATCCTTTCAATGCATTTCAATGTGCTAAATTGAATACTAAAACTACATTGAACTCACAAATTTATCAATCCATGTTGTAAAATGTCGTCTTCCAACTGATTGTCAACTCCTTTGTAACTGTTTTTCTATTTTAAAATCTCTCTTTATAAAGTTCTTAAGTGAGTTTATTGATGGATGTGGTGTTGCAAGTAAAACCACTTCCATCTTTGCTGTGGATCTCAGAATTTTCAGGAGTGGTATAACATAAGTTATTTAGAGTTATTTCCACATTCCCCCAATTAAGTGCCTAGGTTATGTAACGATAATATTCCTGTTTCCAGCAAGTGAGATGGTAAATTGATGTCAGTAAAACTTTTTTGCCTCCAGGCTTTTGGGACCTAGCAGTGGGGTTAAAGCAGTTCATCTCATCGCCATCCACAAGCAAAGTGGTGACACAAGTTGAGAAATCTGTGGCACACTCTTAAGAGCCTCTCCCACTTAGGCGATTTTTTAGGCGACTGCCAGCGACTGTCATAGTCGTAGCAGGTCGCCGAAAAAACGGGCAACTGGATCCCCCCTACGACAATGTCCACGACAAGCTACAACAACCTACCACCTAGTCAAAGTCAAGCGACGGCACGCTACCGACATCCGGCGACCCAATCGTCGCGAGTAGGACGTACGACTGCGCCTACGACAACCTACGACCACACAGGCGACAACCTACGACAACCGAAGTCAACCTATGCCCACCCGCGACAAGTTACGACAAGCTACGACCCAATCGGCGACAACTGAGGACAATTCACGTCATTTTGACCTCGGGTTTTGACCTGTCGCCGGTTGACATAGGTAATCGCCAATGGAATTCACCGAAGTCAGCACCGGCGGCAACGTACGTCACCTGGCAACAACCTAGTACAGCACCTACATCAGGAGATATCAAGCTACGCTCATTGGCGTCAAACCTACTGTCGCCGAACAAATTTTCAACATTCTGAAAATCCAGCAGCGACCAGAAAGACGCTACGACTCTTTGGAGACGATTACACGACCATACAGGAGACACCTCGGCGACCATGTTGCGACAGCCTAGTCCCCTGTAGTCGCCTAAAAAATCGCCTGAGTGGGACAGGCCCTTTATGTTCCTGATGCCAATTGCTGTCAGGCTCCAGCAACAGGAAGTGACAAAGTTAACTGAACAGCCAATCATGCCGAGGAATTCTTACAGATAGTAGAAACAGGAAGTAAAAAAAGACCATCAGAAACTACTTTCAATGTCTGATTGGACCCAAAATAAGAATAACATAAATCTACAGTCAAGATAGAGAATGAACAAGAGCTAAAAAAGTAATTATTTTAAAGCTATTATGTTTTAGAATAGATATGAGAAAATTACAGCCCACACAAAGAAGAATCCCTCCGTGTCAGAGAAATTGGAATAATGCATAAATTTAGTTCAGTATCAATTTGGTTTTGTATGCCCTTAAAAACTCACTTATATCTAATCATAGGGTAGTACTGTAAGGATATATCACGGAAAGGACACTTGAGAAATACTCAAGTTTTCACCATATTTGATTTAGTTTAGTTTAGAGATACAGCACAGAAACAGGCCCTTTGGCCCGCCGAGTCTGCACCAACCAGCGATCCCCACACACTAGCACTATCCTACACACTAGGAATTTACATTTATACCAAGCCAATTAACCTACAAACCTGTGCGTTTTTGGAGAGTGGGAGGAAACTGGACTTCCCAGAGAAAACCCATGCGGTCACAGTGAGAACGTACAAACTCCATACAAACAGCACCCGTTATCAGGATCGATCCCGGGTTTCTGGCGCTGTAAGGCAATAATACTTCTGCGCCACCATGCTGCCCCAACTGATCGATATGTAGGTGAAGTCACCAAAAGAGCACACTCTGAAGGGCGCATGGAATCAACGTTAGCTGATGGGGTTTTATGTTTAACACTATGCAATGGTTCTCTTCACAGCTTGCTGTCAGATTCATGATGTAAAAGTTGGAAAAACCTGACTGGTTTGTGTTATAATAGACATATTAAAAATTTGCATTTGATGTAAAATTTTGGAAGAATGGTGAGTAGTTAGTAGAGTTCCTCTTGGAAAAGTTCGGTGAAGGGAGTGAGTTGAATTCATCTATGTATTAGATGAATTTTAATGATGTCAATTGAGATGGGGTTGATTTTGATAGAGAGGACATTTGTGGCCAAAAGGCTTGAAAATGTCAGAACTTTTGGAATGTCAGTTTTGTTTCAGAAAAGTGAAAGGGATAGTGGACTTTACAAATGGAAGCACTGAAAGGAAAAGGAGGAAAGTTACATTCAACCTCAATGAAATGGTGCGTAAACTACAGTTAAGTATACGTAAGTGCTGAAGAGGGTAGAAGAAAAGATGGGCTGGAATAATGGCGGAGATGAAATGCCAATTACGAGCAGTGTCTAAAGGCACTCACCTGCTCTATTTTTCACAGAGAAGGGTGAAATGTGATTTGATTGAAACATTCAAAATCAAGAGGCATCCACAGTGAGTGAACAAGGAAATTGTTCCCGCTGAGAACCAGTATCACAGGTTTAAGAGGATAGTCAAAAGCTAAGGCGAAAGGTGGTAAAGCTCTCTCAAGTGGTTGTAATCTGGGGCTCAGAGTCCGAAAGGTTGCCAGGAAATGTCAATCATGATTTTTAAAGAAGAATTTAATAAATAGTTGAAGGAAATCGAAACTGCAGGCTTTAGGATAAAGAGCCTGGGAATGGGAGTAAATGGATTTGTAATATAAAGAGTTGATACATTGAATGGTCTCCTTCCATGCAGTAATGATTCTCTGGGCCAAATCTTAAATAGAACGTAGAACAGTGCAGCACAGGAACGTCCCTTTGCCCATAATGTTTGTACCAAACATGTTGCTAAGTTAAACTGATCTCATCTGCCTGTATATGATCCATATCCCTCTATTTCCTGCACTTGCACGTGCCTATCTAAACACCTCTTTAACGCCACTATCGTATCTGCCTCCACCAACCCGTGGCAATGCATTCCAGCCCCCCACTACTCTCTGTGTAATCTTGCTGACTGCAGTTGACACTTCAGCAGTGAAGGCTTCATGGCTTTCATCATCACATCTCACCAGAATGCTGCCTGAATTAGAGGGTATTAGCTACAAGGAGAGATTGGACAAACTTGGACAGTTTTCTCTGGAGCATCAGAGGTTGAGGGGAGATGCAATCCAAGTACATAACAGTATGAGAGGCGCAGATAGGGAGACAATCAGAATCTTTCTCCCAGGGTGTAAATGTCAAAGTCTGGAGTGCATAACTAGAAGGTGAAAGTTTAAAGGAGTGCAATTTTTTTTACACTGAGGGTGGTGGGTGCCTGGAACATGCTGTCCGAATTGGTGGTGGTGGAAGCACATACGATAGTTGCGTTTAAGTGGTTTTAAGGTGAGATGGAGCAATCTGTGTGATGACAAGGTTCTGGGTGTCAGAAGTTAAGTTCCTGCCCCCATTCTGCCCTGATGGCAGCTCAGACAACTCACATTGTCAACAGAGAGAGAGAGAGAGAGACATTTGTAGTATCAAGCTTTACATAATAAATATATAAACACACACAAAAGTGACAGTGACACAAGGAACTGCAGATCTGCAAAACTGATAGATTCACTTAAACATTGATTAAAATAAAAATTAAGTTAAACAAAATAATGTAGGGAGAACAGAGAATTAGTGTACAGGTGATTGTTGGTTGGTGTGGACTCGGTAGGCCGAGGGCCTGTTTCCACGCTGTATCGCTAAACTAAATTAAAATAAAAATATTAACTAAACTGAAAAAAATGCTGAATTAAACACAAACAAAAAACACTTTAAAATCACAAACTCCATTCAAATGAATAGTCAGAACGAACAAACAATCTGCTGGAAGAACTGAGTGAGTCAAGCAGCATCTGAAAGGGGTAGAAACTGTTGACTTTATGGATCAAAATCCTGTTCTGATGCAGGGTCTTGACTCGTAACGTTGACAATTCCTACTTTCCCACAGATGCTGCCTGGGTAGATTCCAGTGCCTGTAGTTCCTCGTGTCTCCAGCAGACAGGGCTGATGAGCCAGCTGTTGTAAAGCTGAGCGAGCAGGTTGCAACTCCACAAGTTCGATAATGTCCCCAGACTCTCTGGGGAGAAGGAATGGGTGATGTTTCTGGTTGAGACGAAACGTCACCCATTCCTTCTCTCCAGAGATTCTGCCTGTCCCGCTGAGTTACACCAGCATTTTGTGTCTATCTTCAGTTTAAACCAGCATCTGCAGTTCCTTCCTACACAATACTTAGGCCAGTTCAACTCTCTAAATAATTTGGTGTATGTCTTTCTCAATAGAACCCGGGCGGCACGGTGGTGCAGCAGTAGGGTTGCTGCCTTACAACGAATGCAGCAGACTCAGGTTCGATCCTGACTACGGGCGCCGTCTGTACGGAGTTTGTACGTTCTCCCCGTGACCTGCGTGGGTTTTCTCCGAGATCTTTGGTTTCCTCCCACATTCCAAAGACGTACAGGTATGTAGGTTAATTGACTGGGTAAATGTACAAATTGTCCCTAGTGTGTGTTGGATAGTGTTAATGTGCGGGGGACTCAGTGGGCCGAAGGGCCTGTTTCCGCGCTGTATCTCTAAATCTAAAAATCGAAAACTCCATAATCCTGAATTTACTTCAGTGCTGGAATAAAAGCTGATTACAACCGGATATAATGCACTTTAAGTTATTGTGTTATCACAGTTGGAGTCTCACGTAGACAACACGTGCAACAGAATCACAATAGCTCGAGCCTCATTGCAAAGCGAAAGTGGATCAAACCCAGGAATGTTGTAATTTCTGGTGCGTGCCAAGCTGGGCACACCATTAAAACAGCAACCCAGAATAGATTTCAGCTCCTCTCTGACGCAGTTAATGAATGTCTAATTTATTTTGTGCAACGTACATTACATCAATGGGAGATCTGAAGACCAAACCTAATTCCATGAACAGCTACATTTACATTTGAGGGAGCATGGTGCTCTTACAGCGTCAGAGTCCTGGGTTCAATCCTGACAACAGGTGCTGTCTGTATGGAGTTGGTACGTTCTCCCCGTTACTGTGTGGGTTTTACTCGGGTGCTGTGGTTTCTTGCCACACTCCAAAGAGGTTTGTTGCTTAATTGGGTTCGGTAAAATTGTAAATTGTGCCTCGTGTGTAAGATAGTGCTAGTGTACGAGGATCGCTGGTCAGCATGGACTCAGTGGACCAAATTGTATCTCTAAACTAAACTAACCTAAACTAAACATTTAGCTCTTTCTGATGGGCTGCTTAACGATGCTGCAAACTGATTTAGATACAGACTGCTGATAATTTCAACTTTCAGAATCCTGAAAGACTTTGTCAAACTTAACTGAAAAAACAGAATTCATGGCCATATATATTGAAATATTGCTTTTATTCTAGTATGAAGAACAGACATTATAATTCTACACCCCACCTCTGTTTTGTTGGGAAAATGGCGATTTGCCGGAGGCTATTTTGGCAGCCTCCTGTTGATGGCAGAGAACTGCAAAGAGCTCACGTATCCACTTTCTTGCTTAGAAAATGATACACTGCAGAAATGCCAAAGAGGAGGCAGGAATTTAAGATTATGTTGTTCAGAACACTTATGTTGTATTTTTGTCATTTTTTTGAACAGATTATCCATTGCACGTTGAACAGCACCAAAACAGAACCTTAACAAATCTTCACTGAAAACTCGCCTTTAAACACTTCATCTGCCTTGTTTTTAAGTTTCTGTTTTTCTTGCTTTTCTCTATATTTAAGTTGTAGCATCACAAAAAAAAATCATGCTCAAGTGGCAAGGGCTGATGCACATGTTGTCTGTATTTTCACTAATGATTTCCATTCATAATAATCTTCAATAATATCTGTAATAATATGTAATAAATAAAAATCTAATTTAAATGTACTAATACCCATTATGGCTGAAAAATGGACAACGCAGAACTCAGAGTAGAAAGATTATGAACAGTCTTAAATTCATCCTTGAAATTCGTTTCAATTCTGTGCTACAATTACTAATCAAACATCTTATTGCAATGCATTGGGTATCATCATGAAGAAGGATTGAATACATAAAAGCAGGCCAACATGACCTCCTAGCAATCAGTGATATGGAAGCAGGTCTCTGCCGTTTCTACTGGATTCTAAGCTCAGGCAATGTTTAGCATTATTTCTTCTTGGTGTTCTCCTCCTGGTCACTGCAGGCTCCATTAAAACATACAAATGTGTCAAAGGAGAAGGTGGCACTCGGCCACTTGAGCTTGCTCCATCATTCAGCATGATCAACCAGAGGATAGATGGAGATGCACAAGAAGGAGACAATGGGAGCAAGTTCATAAGTGATAGGAGGGCCATTCGGCCCATCAAGTCTACTCTGCAATTCAATCATGGCTGATCTATGTCTCCCTCCTAACCCCATTCTCCTGCCTTCTCCCCATAACCTCTGATATCCGTGCTAATCAAAAATCTATCTATGTAGGAAAAAAACTGTAGAAGCTGGTTTAAATGGAAGGTAGACACAAAATGCTGGAGTAACTCAGCGGGTCAGGCAGCATCTCGGGAGAGACGGAATGGGTGACGTTTCGGGTCGAGACCTTTCTTCAGACTGAAGAAGAATCTAGCTATCACTGCCTTAAATATATCCACTGACTTTGCCTCCACAGTCTTCTGTGGCAAAGAATTCCACAGATTCACCACCCGCTGGCTAAAGAAATTTCTCCTCATCTCCTTCCTAAAAGAAAGTCCTTTAATTCTGAGGCTATGATCTTTAGTCCTAGACTCTCCCACTACTGGAACATATAATAATAAAATCATAACTGATTTTGTACACAACACTGCAACAACCTTTGATCAAAATGCTGATATTACTCTGTAATTGATTATAGTATTGATCGAAGAATGATGATACTGGGATGGAGTAGAAAAATGTCATGATATTTAACAGGAAAGAACACTTCCTAAAGCTTCATTTAATTAAAAGAGGAAATGTTAAGGGGGCAGTCTAGGTTGGGCTGGTAATGAGGAGTACCAAAGTTTAAAGAGGGAAAAGGTTTGCAGATACCCATTATAGTGCAGTGATACTTTAATACTCAGCTAACAATTGCCACATTATTAGAAAGGGAGACTCCATTTAAAAAAATTATAAACATGAAAAATGTAATTATGGGCGCCAACATATCAAGTGAACTAATGAAAAAAGAATCAGGGGAGACGGAAGGAAAATGTTTCAAACAAGTAATAACTGAATAGCAGCAATTAAAGGATTATGATTGTTTAATGTCTTCAGTAAGTGATCTTTAAAAAGTAATGTAGACTGAAGAAATTCACACATTTCATTTTTCACATTGTTGCTAGGCATTAATCTATGTTTGGTAAATGACGAACGCCATGTTTACAATATTTTTTGAATATGATTATATTTTCAGCTGTGTTCATAAAACTGAACCAGGTTAGTTTCCTAAAATGTATCTATTGTAAATGGATCTAAAATGTAAATGTATCTAACATGTATCTAAAAGGACTATTTTAAAATTTGCTTTTATTATTATATTGTAATATATTTACTGCACAGGTTCATTGAAGATTATGTCTGCCAATATGGGAAAATAATCTTTAGTTTAGTTTAGAGATGCAGCATGGAAACAGCTCCTGCGGCCCACCAAGCCCACGCTAACTATTGATTACTAGTTCATACTAGGCACATGTCCTTCCACCTTCACATCCACTCCCTACACACCAGGGGGAATTTACAGAGGCCAATTAACCTACAAGCCTGCCCGTCTTTGGGATGTGGGAGAAAACCAGAGTACCTGGTGTAAACCCACACGGTCATAGGGAGACCAGTGCAAACTCCACACAGACAGTACCCAAGGTTAGGATTGAATCTGGGACTCTGGCGCTATGAGGCAGCATCTCTATCAACTAATGTTAATCTGAGGATGACTTTGACTTGAATTGGTCAATGTGTCCAAAACAGAAACCCTTAGAAAATGCCCAATACTGGATATTGGGATACTGGAAGTGGGGTGTGGATAGAGCTGCAAACACACTATGCTGTTAATAATGATGGCTTTCAGCACACCCACAGCGGCACCTCTACCCAAAATCAGCCTGATATGAATTTCTATGATTAAAGACTGAAGGAGAGACACTACAGCAGTTGCTAAGTAAACCACAGCTGCATATTTTTTGGCAGGAACCTAGAACGTATCCCAGCTGAACCTCAAGATGAACTGCTGTGTTATATTTCAGTCCGCAGGAGATCCATGCAAAAGTGCAATTATCCCACCGTCACTACACTTCCATTCTGTCATCACTATTTTAAAACAGAGTAATCTTAAAGTTCACCAAAGTGTCTGGCCCAAGATTTATCCCATTAGCAACATCATGAAAGCACATCATCTGGCTATGTGTGGGATCCTGCTGTGCACCAATTGTATAATGTGCTCCTCCCTTCACCGCACTGCGTGAGTGGCGTCATCGTTGCTCTTAATTTTGGAGATAGGTTGCTAATTCCACGGACAAGGTCATTCATCGACCTCATGTCCGTTAATACACAAGATAAAAATGAAGCCATCATTCATATTATCCATTCATCCTCTGCTCATTGGTCTCCTCTGTGCTGGAGAAACCGCTCTGTTTTCATCAGGAGATATTGCTGCAGTTTCGGTCTTGAGTCTTGAGATGTACTTTGCAGGCATTTAAAAAAAAAAAGATTCTACGGACTGTTTGCTGTGGAACACTATTTAAACAAAAGTTAGCCGATAGGTTGACGTTACTCTAAAATACCCTGTTGGCATTGACATACTGTGCAAAAGTTGCCCTTGTCTCCACCATTACTAATGGACAGAGCAATGTCCGTGGACACAGTGCAACACTTCAAAAGCACTCCACTGATAACCAGAATCTGCAGTTCCTTGTTTCTGCACTTCATTGTTTGCAAGTGCTCGATAATTCAAGGCTGAGAAGTATGATATTTGTGCATATTCTTTTATTCATTGATATTTCGAGCCATACAGCATGGAAACAGGCCCTTCAGCCCAACTTGCTCACGCCGACAAACATGCCCCACCTACTGTATAAGGTGAGAAGCCGAAAGTTTAATGGAGACGTGTGGGCAAGTTATTTTTACACAGAGTACTGGGGGCCTGGAATGTATTACCAGGGGAGGTGGTGGAGGCAGATACGATAGAGGCGTCTAAGAGGATTTTGGATGGGTGCATGGAAGTGCAGAGAATAGCGGGATATGGATCATGTGCAGGCAGGTGAGATTGGCATTGTTATCAGCACAGACATTGTGGGCTGAAGGGCCCATTCCTGTGTTGCACTATTCCGTGTTCTATGTTCTATAAGTAAGCTAATGAAATTGGGTCATTTTATGAGAATAGGTAATGATTGTGAACGATCAGCCATGATCACATTGAATGGCGGTGCTGGCTCGAAGGGCCGAATGGCCTACTCCTGCACCTATTGTCTATTGTCTATAAAAGTTCAATGGAATGTTAGCAATGGCTCAATGCAGTAAAAAGCTTTAAACGATAGCAGAACAAGCTGAAGAAGGGGCTTGACCCAAATTGTTACCCATTCCTTCTCTCCAGAGATGCTGCCTGTCCTGCTGAGTTACTCCAGCTTTTTGTGTTTATAATCAGCAGAACATGCCCACTCCACCTGCCTCTTGAAATAGCGGAGGCCATTATTTGTCAACATCGATCAAGTGACAAAATGTCCATCAATAAATCACAGAAATCTCTTTATTTGAGGAAATTTTTGAAATATTTTTTGGTCCTCAACGAACCTTTCCCCCCCATCAATTTTGAAACTGTTGACTACTCTCTTTAAATTGTCAACAGAAGATTCCAGTCAAGAGGCTGTTACTGCATGCTGTTACGGTACGAGCAATAATTACAGAAGGCAAATGTTTCAGATAGTATCTGAAATGGTTTGGGGCAATCCCTGTATTGTACGACTGTATTGCATTTTAATGTTACAATGACGAAGAGCCTTCTTTCAATAGAGGGTAGATGATTATCAAGACTTTAATCAACGAGACTGTAAAATATCTAACGGCATTCATACTGTATACCTGCTGCATTAAATAATAAGGGCAATTGTGAAATTGAAGAAATTTGTTCCTTCAGCCGCAATGGCAACAACATCTTTAAATAGCCTCAGAACCTCACTTTTTTCCTGCAAACAACCTCTCAGATGTTCATGCTGCAGGAAAGATGACCTGGTTTTGTTGTCAGTGATTCTCACAACTCTCCACCGTGCATAATGATATTTCTCCAATGCAATCAAGGGAAATCAAGTAAAATCATGGAAATGTTCGGCCCTTTTGACCGAGTCTTACTGCAGTGTATCCTAAAAATGTTACAGCTAACAGGTATCAGTGAGTCTCTTATTGTATACTGAGCCATGATTACTGTTAATTACTGCAAGTTCGCAGCAGCACCTTTCTAATTAATCTTGTGTCAGTGTTCCCCGATGAAAATTGTAATAATAAAATGGATTTAAAATAAATATTTCTCAAAAAGGTTTATAATATTGCATAGACACAAAAAGCTGGAGTAACTCAGCGGGACAGGCAGCATCTCTGGAGAGAAGGAATGGGTGATGTTTCAGGTCGAGACCTTTTTTCAGTCTGAAGAAGGACCTCGCTCGACCCATTCCTTCTCTCAAGAGATGCTGCCTGTCCCGCTGAGTTACTCTAGCATTTTGAGTCCATCTTCAGTAAGAATTTCATTGTTCCATTTCTGTAGATATGAGAATAAAACACTCTTGCCGTTTGAGATGTCTAAAATGTGAGCCAAAATTTCAGTTTTTGTTCCCTTTCTTGTTTACTCTCTGCAAAACCCATTGGCTTTTCACGAGCTTAATCACATTGCTATTATTGAATTTTGAAAGTCTTGTTGAACAGATGTTAGGCAGTAAACAACACTGCAAAACAAAAGTCTACACCTGAGAGACCACAAAATGCTTCCCCCACATTGTTTTGCAAAATCCAGACCATTACGAGAAATAGATTTATAAAACATAGAACAGTACAGCACATCAACAGGCCATTCAACCCACAATGTCCATACAGAATATGATAACTACAATGATAACTACAATGGTAGCAATGGGAAATCTAGTGCACATCTGTTTCCTCCAGTATCAAAGCTAATCCTTCCCAATTATGTTAATGTTCTTTACATTTCTGGACATGATAACATCTGAAATTGACACAGCATGATAAGGGATTCACCTCGAACAAGAAGGCAACTTGCTTCAAACAAGAGCATTAATGTTCACACCGCACTTGTGGCTCAAAATGGCAAATCAAGCTGGTAGTAACTATTGAAGATGGTTGTAGTAATCACAATATTTCTAGAATCTCACAAATTTATCTGCACGAGATGTAATTTTAAGTATTCATTTTGTAGACCCCAGTTACATTTATCTGGAACACAAGGTGCTAGAGTAACTCGGCAGGTCAGGCAGTACCCCAGCAGGACATGGATAGGCAATGTTTCAGGCCGGGATGCTTCTTGAGTCTGCAGTAGGCTCCTGACCCGAAATGTCGCCTAACCGCGTTCTTCAGAGATGCTGATTGACCCATTGAGTTACTCCCGCACTTTCTGTTCCGATGACGGTTCCAGCATCTGCAATTCTGTGTGTCAATACTTAACTGGATTCTGTTTACTGCAGAGTCCATTGAGTAAGGAAAAATGTTGTTCAATTTTAATATACTAACAAATTTGGACTTAAGTAGAAGGATGGAAAAGCCCATATTGTGCATTGAATGGACAAGGGAAGATGAAAACTAACTTATGTCCGTCCACCTGTGGATAGGTTCTGATGAATTTTCTTCAGGATAGAACTGAGGAAATGTTGCTTGTGCATCTTAGGCATCATTTCAGCAGGAAAAACACTCACGTTTCATGGTTTCTCATAAACATATATATTTTGTAACTGAAAATTCTAGTTCGACTTCTTGGTTATTATAGGTAGGCTCTTAGGCAAACAGATTACTGGATATTTCAACATTCAAACAAAACAAAGCCTTTTCCTTCTCAACACTGGCTTTTTGGATCCTATATCTCACCAGTGCCAGATACAGTTTTAATCCTGTATCGCTTAAGATTGATTAATGACTTTGTAGCCAATAATATCTACATATTACCAAAGGATCATTGCAGCAGTTGACTCTCATATCAGCAAATTAATAATAATAATAATAATAATATTCATTTATTGTCATTGCAACGAGTACAACGAAATTAAAAAATAGCCAATCCTGACGGTGCGTACAAACATATATGCAATAAATGCAAAAACAAATAAATACATAAATACAATTAAATACAATTATATTAAGTACAAGATTTTTTAACGGTGTTGCCTAGTGCAAAGGTAGTGTTCAGTTCTCGTATGGCCCTGGGGTAAAAACTGTTCTTAAGTCTGTTTGTTCGGGATTTGATCGACCTGAAACGTCGACCAGAGGGCAGATGAACAAACAGACGGTGGCCGGGGTGGGATGGATCTTTTATTATTTTGCCTGCTCTACTGAGGCAGCGTAGGCTGAACAGGTGCTCCAGGGAGGGCAGTGAGCAGCCGATGATCTTCTGGGCCGTCGTGATGACCCTCTGAAGGGCCTTCCTGTCCTTTTCTGAGCAGCTGGCATACCATGTGGTTATACAGTATGCCAGCACACTCTCGATGGAGCAGCGATAGAAGGACAACATGAGCTTCTCCTGCAGGTTGGTTTTCCTGAGGATCCTCAGGAAGTGGAGTCTCTGCTGTGCCTTCTTTACTGTGGTGATGGTGTTGGTAGACCAGGTAAGATCCTCTGCGATGTGCGTACCCAGGAACCTGAAAGCTGGTACCCTTTCCACACAGACCCCATTGATGTAGAGTGGGTCGTAATCTCCACTGGTTTTTCTAAAGTCAATTATAAGTTCCTTTGTTTTGGAGGAGTTCAGGACCAGATTGTTCACTGAACACCATGCTGCCAACCTTTGGATTTCATCCCTATAGGCTGTCTCATCTCCTTCTGAGATGAGTCCAACCACAGTCGTGTCATCCGCGAACTTGATGATGGTGTTGGTGGGATGGGTGGGGGCGCAGTCGTGAGTGTAGAGGGAGTAAAGGATGGGGCTCAACACACAGCCCTGTGGTGAGCCGGTGCTCAGTGTAATGGTGGAGGAGAGGTGTGGGCCTATTTTGACGGTCTGGGGGCGGTTGGTCAGGAAGTCCTTGATCCATTGGCAGATGGTTTGGGAAAATCCAAGGTCGGAAAGTTTGGTGACCAGTCTGCTCGGGATGACCGTGTTAAAGGCAGAGCTGAAGTCGAGGAAGAGCATCCTCACATAGCTCCCCTGGTGTTCAAGGTGGGTCAGTGCAGTGTGAAGAGCAGTGTCGATGGCATCCCCTGTAGACCTATTTGCTCTGTAGGCAAACTGGTGTGGGTCGAAGGTGGGTGGGAGGCTGGCTTTGATGTGCTGCAGGACCAGTCTCTCGAAGCACTTTGTGATGACCGGTGTGAGTGCTACCGGACGGTAGTCGTTAAGACCGCTGATGACAGACTTTTTCGGCAGTGGGATGATTATGGCGGACTTCAGGCAGGGAGGGATGGTGGATTTTAAAAGGGACAGGTTGAAGATTTTTGTGAAGACCTCAGATAATTGGTCTGCACATTCCCTCAGCACTCTGCCCGTCACACCATCGGGGCCTGCAGCTTTCCTGGGATTCACTGCTCTGAGCACGCGCTTAACATCATACTCCTGCACAGTGAAGGTGTTGCTGTCAGGTGCTGGAGAGGGTGTTATGTCTGCCACTGTAGCTTTCACCTCGAAACGAGCAAAGAAACAGTTAAGTTCCTCTGCCAGCGAGGTGTCCCCGTCGGCAGTCGTGCGGTTGCTGGTCTTGTAGTTGGTGATGTGCTGGATGCCTTGCCATACCCGCCGTGGGTCATTGTTGGAAAAGTGGTCCTCAATCTTCCTCTTGTAGGACGCTTTGGCATCCTTGATGCCTCTCTTCAGGTTGGTTCTAGCAGCACTGTATAGAGCTCTATCACTAGACCTGAAGGCGGTGTTACGGTCCTTGAGGAGAGACCTGACATCCTTTGTCATCCAGGGTTTTTGATTGGGATACAACCGGATGCGTTTGTCGACGGTGACATTGTCAACACAGTTTTTGATGTAGCAAAGTACAGTTGATGTGTACTCCTCCAAGTCCTGATCCTCAAAAATATCCCAGTTGGTCCTTTCGAAGCAATCCTGCAGCTGCGAGGAAGCTCCTTCAGGCCATGTCTTAACAGTCTTTATGGTGACTGGAGCTTTCCTCCTGAGTGGGGTGTATGCTGGAGTTAGGAATATGGACAGGTGATCTGACTGCCCCAGGTGTGGTAGTGGTGCTGACCTGAAACCCTTCTTAATATTTGAGTAAAACTTGTCTAGTGTGTTTTTCCCCCTGGTAGCACATCTTATGTGTTGTTCAAGTTTCGGGAGAACTGACTTTAGGTCTGCATGGTTGAAGTCCCCGGCTATGATGTGGGCTGCTTCTGGATATGTGCTCTGTTGTGAGTTTATTGCACCGAGCAGGTAGCCTAAAGCTGTGCTAGCGTTAGCATTCGGTGGGATGTAGACTGCTGTTACTATAACCCCTGTAAATTCGCGAGGAAGGTAAAAAGGCCTGCATTTAACTGTTAGGGACTCCAGGTCAGGAGAACAGTGGCTATCTATGATTTGGATGTTAGTGCACCAGCTGTTGTGCACGTAAATGCATAACCCCCCCCCCTTGCTCTTACCGGAGTCGATGTTTCTGTCCCAACGAAACGCTGTACGCCCGGCTAGCTCAATGACTCCGTCTGGGATAAGTGGATGAAGCCATGTCTCTGTTACTAAGAGAATGCAACAGTCCTCCACGAGTTTGTTTGCTGATATCTGTAGTTTTAGTTCGTCCATTTTGTTGATGATGGATCTGGCGTTGGTGAGAAACATGCTGGGTAGCGGTGGTTTGTGTGGCTGTCTCTTTAGCTTGGCAAGTATACCGGACCGGCATCCTCGCTTTTGCTTCCTGTTTCTCCTCCGCCTGCGACGCCTGTTCGCGCCGACAACTATCCACGGAGCGCCCGGTGTCCTGGCTATCTCTTCCGGTATATTTCGCGGGTGTGGAAATTCGCGCACAAGGTCCCGATTGCACTGGAATCCTATGATCAGAAGATCCTTTCGGTTGTAGGTAGGATTTGCCTGATTTTCCTGATTTTCATGACTAAAATTGACTAACAGACATAACACAGATAACACACATAAAACGCACCGAAAGGGAGAGCTGTGAGCCGCTGCGTCCGTGCGCGCCGCCAATATATATTTAAAAGAAACACTTCAATGCAAATCTTCTAAAGCTTCACTTTACAATTTTCGTCCTGAAACAGCTACTGTGAAGATGAAGCAGTGTGAGATTGCTTCATTGAGTTGAATTGAAGCATTTTCACACTCAAATTACAGTACACAGTAGGCCAGAACAAATTACCAGCTGTTCTGAGCAGGCACATTAGATCACGGAGGGATTTGGCGTTTTATAATGATGAGCTTTGCCTGCAAAATATCAAGAAAACATTGGCAAGGGCCAACTGGAGATTGTACAAGACATGTTTATTGAGAGTTTGCTGGTGACACAAACCTCAATCGTAAACAACAATTGGGAAACCAGGTGGATGACCATACTCACCCATTTTCTTGTTGGGCCCATAGGTTCATAAGTGATAAGAGCAGAATTAGGCCATTCGGCCCATCAAGTCCACCACCATTCAATCATGGCTGATCTATCTCTCCTTCCTAAACCCATTCTCCTGCCTTCTCCCCATAACTCCTGACACCCGTACTAATCAAGAATTTATCTATCCATTCATTCCAAGGATCATTCTTGTAAACCTGCTCTATACCCTCTCCAGTGCCAGCACATCCTTCATCAGATATGGGGCCCACAATTGCTCACAATATTCCAAATGTGGCCTGACCAGTGCCTTATAGAGCCTTAGCATTACATCCCTGTTTTTGTATTCTAGTGGTCTTGAAATAAATGCTAGCATTGTGTTTGTCTTCCTTACTACCGATTCAACTTGCAAATGAACTGTTTGGGAATCCTGCACCAGCACTTCCTTTTGCACCTCCGATATGTGGATTATCTCCACATTTAGAAAATAATCTACGCCTTTATTCCTACTACCAAAATGCATGATTCCACACTCTGCTGCACTATATTCCATCTGCCACTTCTCTGCCCACTCTCCCATCCTATCCAAGTCCTTCTGCAGAGTCCCTGCTTTCTCTAAACTACCTGATCCTCCACCTAACTTCCAATGACAATGAAGGTAATGGCAGTATTACAGTATTGCCTAATGATAGTATACGCAAACATCACTACCATTTTACATCGGAGGCTGTTGGCAACGGCGGTTGATGCTGGACAAAGGGCGGATTCCAAGATGGCGCTGGACTGCAGAGAGGATTGGTGGGTGGGTTGTGGGCTCACGCCCGGCTCCTCGGAGTTGCTATAGGGGTTCTGAGGTCGGCTGCGGGAGGTGTCCGGGGCACGGGGGCTGAGTGACGGCAGTGGGAGCAAGGGGACAGTGCGTCCGTGGGTCGACGTGTCGGGGAAGTGGGCCATTGCAGCAGCCGGTGGGGTCACATGGATCAGGAGCCACTGGGGGCTCCAACGAGGCCAAGCGAGCGGATCAGACACGGCCTGCAAGCGGCACGGAGAGGCAGAGGACACTGATAGCATCACCAGGCTAGTCCAACATCTACAACACCAACCCAGTGTTGCCGCCAGGACAAAGGACTAAGGCCAAGATAAGACTCTAAAACATGAAGGGCACAAGTTGGCACCAGAAACGCGGCAACTCTTTGTGTACTGTATCGGTGAAGTCGACTATTCTAACACGAGAATCCTTTCACTTTTGTGCTAACCTATAGTATGATCTTACCAGATTGTATGCAAAACGAAGAATTTCACTGCATCCAAGTACATGTGACGATAAAGTATTATTGAACAATGAGATTTTATACTGTCCGAAGCAGGGTCCAAAGAAGGTGGTGCAGTGCTAGAATTGCTGCCTTACAGCACTTTCAGTGCCAGAGACCCGGGTTCAATCCCGACCACGGGTGCTGTTTGTATAGAGTTTGTACGTTCTCCCCGTGACCGCGTGGATTATCTCCAAGTTCTTTGGTTTCCTCCCACACTCCATAGAAGTACAGGTTTGTAGGTTAATTGGCTTGGTATAAGTGTAAATTGGCCCCCGGTGTGTGTAGTATATTGTTAATGTGCGGCGATCGTTGGTCGGTCCGGAATCAGAGGGCCGAAGTTGCCGCACTGTATCTCTAAACTAAACTAAACTAAACTAAGGGTCGCAATCCAAATTGTCGCCTGTCCATTACCACCACAGATACCGCCTGACCCCTTGGGTTCCTCCAGCACTTTGTTTTTTCGCAGGTTATTTTTCTATTTTTCAGGCCAGAAGGATATGTTGAGATTTTAACTTTTTTATTGCAATGGAACATTCTTTCAAACTCTGTCATTTCACTAACCCCCATCTCCACAAACCAGAAATGAGGAATCTTGTTGATGTTGACATTGGGGTGGAAGTTTAAGATACAAGAATATATTAAATTGGAATTAATCCCACCAACAAAGTTAATTAAGTTATCGTAGAGATGTGGGCAAAGGTTACTGTGAATTTAAACGCCAAGGTTTATTGCAAGAATTAAACTCTCTGGGTTTTTGTGGGTCAAAACTACTCTCCCAGGAGGACTGCAGGATTTAATCTCCTGGAGTTATCTCATTGTTGAAACTTTCTGGTAATTGTAGATTTAAATCAAGGCTTTTGTGCAATTTATACCCTGAGGGCCTTGCTAATATAGATTTAAACCACTGAGGTAATTCCTGATTTAAAGCTCGTGAGTTATTGCAGACTTAAAAAATCATGGATCTAATGGGTTTTAATTTCAGCCTTCTGAAGTATCACACTGACGCATTATCACCATAATTCCAGTCACAATTTTTTAAAAGATGTTTTATTCAGAGAGACTGTTACGATCTTATTTATGGGTAGCCTTGTCCATGTGGGAAGGAGGCCCCATTCTACATCTAAAATGTATGCATGCCGGGGTGATTGTTGTGTGGGAAAAAGGTCCTGGTGGTGGGTGGTATCAGTTCTGAACAGCTGGAGACTGAAATTAATATTAAAACTGCTGAAATTAAAGAGCAAGGGGGATTTCTTTGTTTTAACATACCCCAAACACATTTGGAGAAAAAAACAAAACAGTCGCCTCAAGGATCATTTTCAGCAGTGATCCTATTTCCAAGCAAGAATACATATTACAGAAAAAAACCATTTTGGACTGCAAACAGAAAATGAGGGTATGACCCTCTGAAAACTACATTTGGTCCCACAGCAGAAAGCACCAGCATGACATTTCAGATGTTATTTACTTTGAGATGCACGGTTGGTTTTCATTATTTATAGTGAATTACTCATGGGTAAAATAATTAAAAGGCATAATTTATAACAAAATAAATAAATCCGTGAGCACTCACCTGCCCCAGCCAAATAAACAAACAAAGTATTACTGATTTAAATAACTTCAATTTATATTGCTAATCCACACATATTGCAGATACTAATACCAATTGATAGATATATGTGTTCATGCCACATATTATACTGTACAAAAAAAAAGACTTTATGCATATCAGTTCTGAGTACTGGACATCTTTTCATTTACCTGTGCCAACAGTTGACTGTATTGTATGAGTTAACAGATACTAGCCATGAATTAATTGAACAAATATCCTAGTCACTCTTATAAGATATTTTATCTTCCATAATTGATCATCCCCCCTCACTTTCATCCTGCACCTGTACACTATGGACAGTTTGATTATAATCATGTATAGTCTTTTCGCTGACTGGATAACACACAACAAAGCTTTCCACTGTACCTCAGTACATGTGATAATAATAAACTAAACATAATCCCCTGTCCTTTCTGCCTCTACCACTTATGGTCCAATGGTTCTTTATTGTCACCAATACATTGCACAATGAAATTCTTGCCCCCATCGCCATATTTTGGCGTCAAAGAGAATGTCACCCAACATGGGGCTCGAACCCATGACCCTGAGATTGAGAATCACATGCTTTACCGACTGAGTTAAATGGGCTGTGCATTGAGCTAAATGGGCTGTGTATGAAGGGCTTTGATTTTTTTCCCCTCAAACCTTTTGAACAATCATTGGTTTGTTCCAGCTGCTAAATTCTTCTTCTTCCTCTGCACCAAATTAGGTCGGATTTAGTTTGACAAAATAAATTGAGCAAAATAGTTGCTTCAATTCATTTTTTTACAATGTTTCTTTTCTTTCTTAGTTTTCCCTTGCAAAAATGTTCGTTGTTTGAAAAACCTGGTAGTTCATTTCTTTCATCTCTTCAAGGTAGATACATGCCAATCCTTCACATTTAAAATGCCAATGTGCAAGACTTCCAATTATATTTTAAAAAATGCATAATATTAAAGCTACCAAATTAATTAAATGGATCTAATTGCTTAATAAGTACATCTATTATATTGACATAATTTTATGTAATTAAGAATATATCCAATTAAATATAATTGCATTGAAATATCATTAACCTTTTTAGGTTAATTTGTATGCTATAATTATAAACAGTTCAAATTACTTGTGTACAGGAGCAGATTAAATTTAGATCGGGGCTTAAGGTGATCTCCAAATGGTGTTATGGGAATCTGCTTCAAGTTGGCTGCAGGTGTCAATCAGCAGAATATGTGGCTCAAACCTTTGCAACTGCATCTGCAGCAAATTCCACCACAACTGCATCAAACTTCAGTTTAGTTTAGACATACAGCGCGGAAACAGGTCCTTCGGCCCACCGGGTCCGCGCCGACCAGCAATCCCCGAATATCAACACTATCCTACGCACACACGGGACAATTTTTGGAGGGTGGGAGGAAACCGAAGATCTCAGAGTACAACCCACGTGGTCACGGGGAGAACGTACAAACTGCGTATAGACAGCGCCCATCGGGATCGAACCCGAGTCTCCGGCGCTGTAAGGCAGCAACTCTACCACTGCGCCAATGTGCCACCCCTGTCAAACTTATTAAACTTATGGTGACCTTGAGTAGATCGCACCAGGTGCAAACAAAGCAGCAGTAAATAGTTGAACCAAGGACAAAACTTTCCGAATCACACATACACAAAAGAAGATGAGCTTGGTTGTTGGAGGTAAAACAACCCAGCCCTCTTTGTTTAGTTTAGTTTAGAGATACAGTGTGGAAGTAAGCCCTTTGACCCACCAAGTGCATGCCGACCACTGATCACCTACTCACACTATTTCTGCAGAAGTTCCAAAGTCCCAACCATCCTTGGTTGCTTTATCAATTACCTTCCTTCCAACATCATGTCAGAAGTCAGGATTTATGCCAATGATTGCACAATGCTAAATTTCATTCACAAATCCTCAAAAAGGAGGTAGGCCCTTAATTCAGGTTAGAATGTTGCCTGGATTAGGAGGCATTAGATACAGGGAAAGGTAGGACAGGCTAGTAGGACGAGTGTGGATGGGGCATGTTAGTCGGCTTGGGAAAGTTGAGGCGAAAGGGCTGTTTCCATACTGTATGACTCTATGACTTGGATTGTTTTCTCTGGAACTCGGGAGGTTGTGGGGAGACCTGATAGAAGTATATAAAATTATGAGAGGCATAGATAGGGAAGACAGGCAGAACCTTTTTTGGCCAGGATAGAAAAATCAAATACAGGACAGAAAAATCAAATAATGAAGGCACAGTGTCAGGGTGAGAGGAGCAAAGTTTAAAGCAGATATACGGGGCAACCTTTTTATAGACAGTGGGTGGTGAGTGTCTGGAATGTACTGCCAGAGTTGGTGGTTGAGGCAGATATGCCAGTGGCATTTGAGGCTTTTGGATAGGCAAACGGATACAAAGGAAATGGAGGAATATGGATTATGCACAGATACATAAGTGATGGTTTTGGCATCATGTTGGGCACAAACATTGTGGGCCGAAGCGCCTGTTCTTGTGTTCTGGTTACTGAGAGGGTACATGATGAGTGTGATGGTGTCCTGGGCCAAACTCAATGAAACACCAGTGAAGTAGGGCGCCCACTTGATAATCCCAATGATACCTTGGCATCTACACGCCGAGTTTTTGTTGTCCCTTAATTTAACCGTGTAAAGGTAGTTTAGATTCTCATGTGACATTAGGGTTGGGTTTTTTGGTTAAACATTTAGCTTGTACGTTTGTCAACATGTACAGTAGATAGCTTATTACTGAATATGAAGTTAGTTAATGTCCTACAGCGCAAGTGTGTATAGGTAGTTTAGATACTACTTTGGCATTGGACTTGGTTTTCTTGGTTATACAAAGTGCAATTACCTTGTGTTTTAACAATAATTCAGTTTCTTAAAAATCCATTGATCATCGGTGGTGCAACCAGTTAAAAAGTTACCATAGTGTAAATATTGCACTTAATATATCATAGGAGTTTCAAAAGCTGTTTCTACGTGAGAACATGGTTGTGGTACGAAGGAGGAGGAATTGCAATTTGTCAGTGCAGGGCAAGTTATGATTATACTGTTGCGGGAGAACAGACTGCATCCATTTTCATTTACAGACACCAACAAAAGGGCAAGGAGAGATCAGAAGGTTTCCTTACAATGCAATGAGTCGTCACGAATTGGAATGCTGTGACTGAAAGAGGGGGAAGCTGA
Organism: Rhinoraja longicauda; assembly: GCF_053455715.1. Lineage (NCBI taxonomy): Eukaryota > Metazoa > Chordata > Chondrichthyes > Rajiformes > Arhynchobatidae > Rhinoraja > Rhinoraja longicauda. The sequence goes on along the minus strand of NC_135964.1, from coordinate 21,330,292 downwards.
CTCAATGGCAGCTTTTAAAAGGGAGCTGGACCATGTAAAAAGGAAAAGGACTTTCAAAGAAAGATAAAAAGTGTTCAAAATGATAGGAAAACAAAGACAGACATTTCATTAAAGCTTTGACTGATGCATAACATTTTTATTAAATATCAGAACTACAAAATCAGTTTTCAATTCAAATCAACTCCATTTATGAGATTCTAGATGTTTTCTACCATCTCATAAAGAGGTGAACGTCTGAAGTAGGGCCCCGACCCAAAACGTCACCTCTCCATGTCCTCCAGGGATGCTGCCTAACCCACTGAGTTACTCCAGCACTTTGTGTCTTTTTCTTATGAACCAGCATCTGCAGTTCCTTGCTTCTCCATTACGCATGCTGGGAGAGTAAAGGTAAAACTAAAGACTGCTGAAGCTGAGATTGGCCAACAGGTAACAAAAATGCAACGGACCAAATATGCAACAAACAATCTGCTGGAGGAACTCAGAAGGTCGAGCAACATCTGTGGAAGGAAAAGGATGATTGGCGTTTCAAGTCAAAACCCTGCATCAGAACCTGAGACGTCAACTATTCTTTTCCACTGACAGATGATGCTTGTTCTGTTGAGTTCCTCCACAGATTGCTTGTTGCTCCAGATTCCAGCATCTGCAGTTTCTTGTGTCCCCAGGAGGAATATGTAATATGGAGGGAATCACCCTTAAAATGTGAAATAGTTCAACATGAAATCTCTTGATCAAAGATTTATTTGATATCAAGCAAAAGTAACAATAACTTTATTATGAAATTATTTTTATTGTTCCAGCTTCATTGCACACTATCATATATGTTTCTCCATGTGGATCAAAACTGGAATTAGATCTAGTTTTGTTTACTTTAGTTTAGTTTAGTTTATTGTCATGTGTACCGAGGTGCAGTGAAAAGCTTTAGTTGCATGCTGACCAGTCAGCGGAAAGATTATACAAGATTACAATCGGGGCATCCACTATGTACACAGGGCCGGATTAAGCTAGTGCGGGGCCTGTAGCTAGGGTTGCCAACTTCCTCACTCCCAAATACGGGACAAGGTGACGTCACCGCCCTGCGCCCCAAGTGACCTCACCCAGCCAGCGGCAACGTGCGCCCGCTCCACCATTGGCGGCCACCCAGGACGGGAGGTGGGTTGATGCGCAATCTCCGTCAGGCGGTGCCTTGGCCTACACTCTCCGGAGGTAGATGCAAAATGCTGGAGTAACTCAGCGGGTCAGGCAGCATCTCGGGAGAGAAAGAATGGGTGACGTCACCCATCTTCTGCTGGACCTCCATGAGGCGGGCGGCGAGGACTTTGCCATGGACGACGAGGACGACAAAAGTATCCACAAACTGAAGAAGGCAAAGATGTGGAAGGGGCGTGCATTTGGCTCCGAGGATGGCGCTTATTCCAGGCTACGAGAAGACTACGACTCCGTGGAGCAAGACGGCGATGAGCCAGGCCCACAACGCTCGGTGGAGGGTGGATCCTGTTTGTGACGGGGGTCCACAAGGAAGCCACCGAGGAGGGCATCCACGATAAGTTTGCCGGAGTACGGTGAGATCAAGAACCTGCACCTCAACCTGGACCGGCGCACCGACTACCTCAAGGGCTACGCTCCGGTGGAGTACGAGACCCGGGCTACAAGGAGGCGCAGGCGGCCATGGAGGGTTTGAACGGGCCGGAGCTGGCCGGGCAGCCCATCAACGTGGACTGGGGCTTTGTCAGGGGGCCCCCTAGGAGCAAGAGGTGGTGTGGCCGCAGGAGAAGCCGGAGCTGGCCGGACCGGAAGCGTCACTGAGCCGGGACAGAGTGTGGAGCGACCGGCGGGACGGAGCGGCCTGCACAACGCCAGGGACCGCAGATCGCCGTGCCCAAACTGAGCCGTGCGTTACAGGGGCCGTTTAATCTCAGTCGGGTCTGTCGTGGGGCTGGGGAGAGGGTGGGGAGGGAAGAGTAAGGTTGGCTTGTGCCAAACAACACACAGAAATAAAGGATTTTAGTCGTTTTTTTAAATCTTCAGACTGAAGAAGCATTTAGTGCAGGGCCCTTGAGAATGCGGGGCCCGTAGCATATGCTACTTTTGCTACCAGGTTAATCCGGCACTGTGTGTACAGATTTATGATAAAGGGAATAACGTTTTGGGGTTTGAGGTATGCAATCACTGCAATATTCTTATTAGTTTGGCCTGTATATTAATACCATATCAAGGCTGAGCCTCTCTTAATTGGAATTTGAGCAATTAACTCTACATTTTACTTCACCGAGACATTGGAGAAGTCTTGTGCTTGTTGACTAATCCAGTACCACGCATTACTCTGCAAATTAGAAAACCCCTGTGGATTTTCTTTGCTCTGTTAATATCTGCTTGATGTGTTGCTTGGTGTCATATGTCAAAATGTTTGCTTAACAGAATACATTTCCTTCAAACTGCAAAACACTGTGGACACGGCACAGGCTTCTGCTACGGAGCTGCGATAACCAACACTGGCTCGAAATTCAATCACGACCAAAAACGGGGTGCAATGGAATGAGCACTGGTTTCGTTCACTGATTCATTAATCTCAATGATAAGTGAGCTGAAACAGGCAGACAGACCAGCACTGTCCATTTACGCTGCACTTATATCTTGGTCTAGAAAGTAGGAACTTTGGTATCTCTGACCTCACCTAAAGACACATGTACCCAGGTACAGTGAAAAAAATCTGTCTGCATGCTATCCAGTGAAAGAAAAGATGATACATGAATACAATCAAGCCTTCCACAGTGCACAGATAAAGGATTTAGCATTTAGTGAAAGATATAACATTGTAATCTGAAAAGGTCCAATTAAAGATAGTTCAAAGGTTTCTAATGAGGTGGATGGAAGGTCAGGACTGTACCCTGGTTGATGAGAGGACCATTCGCTTGCTTGATAACAGCTGGGAAAAAACTGTCGCTGAATCTAGAGGTTCTCGCTTCACACTCTGTACCTCTTGCCTGATGGGAGAGGGGGAGGAGAGGGGTGGGATTGGTCCGTGAAGATGCTGGTAGTCTTGACGGGATAGTGTGAAGTATAGATGGAGTGAGTGTTAAGAACAGGAACATTTCACCAAAGGAGAAAATGAAGTGTCGGAGTTCCTTAACCAGGTAATGAAAATCCCCCAGGAAAATTCCCAGGATCAGGGAGAAGAGATCACCATGATGTCAATGGCTTGGATCCAGCTCCATTCCAATCTGGTCATGCCTATCTCCTTCACTTACAAATTGTCAGAGTAAGACTCTTTCCTTGCAACTCAAATACTCTCTTCTGAGCCCTTACGACATTCAATTCTTTCCACCCTTTGTTTCTCTTCAGTTTTCTACAATTACCACAGAACCACAAGGTATGCAAACAAAGAATTTCACTGTGACCTGTCACGTGACATTAAAGTATTCAATTTAATTCAATTCAGAAGTCAGCCTTTTTGGCCTGCTTCACCCAGGCTGATTGTGATCTATCTGCACTCGTCCTATTTCCCTGCATTAGCTCTGTATCGATCTCCCTATTTACCATCCAAATAATGGTTCAAATGCTGTTTGAATTTGTAATTATATCTGCATTAAAAATATACCCCTCAGATCTCTTAATTTTTTTTAATCATACCCCTCATTTTCCACACAATATTCCAAAATATGGTTCCATTGATTGTAGTATATCTCGGCAAAACTCTACATAACTCCAAAATCTGGCTTGCGTGGATTTGTTAATTCATTCCAGATGGCATGTACAGTTTATTTAAATTCCCATGTGTATAGGGAGTGGATGCAAAAGTGGGCTAACATAGAACTAGTGTGAACGGGTGATTGATTGACAGAAGAGAAGCAGCTTATTGGTATGGAGTTGCATCTCAGCTGGTGTTCAGTGAGAGAACTGAAACATTATTTAGTCCTCTTCAGAAAAGCACAACCCTTAGAGGTTAACAGTTGCAAGTTGAAGTGTTATTATTTGATATGTTAGCTGCTTAATCCTTTTGCATAACATTCCTGTCCTTTATTAGCCTGGAACTTGCCACAGAAAGTTCACCTTCAAACCTGCCATCCAAACTTCGGCAACTGCCTGCATTCTCAGGACATCAGCACAAGAATGCAAAGATGCAATTCACAGACTTGCAGCTAATTCCTGCCGCAGAATACCGTGAATCTGCTGCACCATTGGACAATGCATGGAATTTAACCATGGAGCATGGACTTACTGAGATTTCCCAGTATTTATGCTGGGAACCTGCTTGTAAATCTTGCACCTCGAGCAGTATTTACAAGCCCATTTACTCCACAGCTCTGGGGAAGAAAGGCAAAGCTAAGGCCTGTTCTAGACTGCTAAAATATGTTCTCACGGGTTTAAAGATACAGCGTGGAAACAGGCCCTACAGGCTGACCATCGATCACACACTCACACTAGTTCTATGTTATCTCACTTTTGCATCTTCTCCACACCCACTAGGGGTAATATACAGAGGCCAATTAATTTACAAACTTGCACATCTTTGGAATGTGGGAGGAAATCAGCACCTATGCGGTCATGGGAGAACCTGCAAACTTCACACAGATCTCAATCCTAGGTCAGGATTGAAGCCGGTTTTCTGGTGCTGTGAGGCAGTGGCTCTACCAGCCACTGAGCCTGTTTCAGGTATGGAAAGCCAACTCATTTGGCCCTTTGTAATGAGAAAAGGTTAATGCAAACAGTGAAGTCAAGCTGTGGGCTGTATCCAGAAACTTCTGTCCAAAACCAAGTTTTGATTAGGTTGGATTCTTTCATTAGCTTGATTGCTGTTTAACAGTTCTAAAATATTCCTGAAACGCTCTTGTTGCATCTGCAGTTCCTTCATACACATTTTGATCTTCCACTGCGAAAGCTCCTACTTTGAAGAAGTTCTCCTGCACTCTCCGATGAGAGTTCTGCAACACCCTCCCTCGCTGTCGTTTTTACACCTTCCCCTTCCATATCTCTGGACTCCCTCTCCCGAGTCTCAGTCTGAAGAAGGATCTCGATCCAAAACATCAGCCATTCCTTCTCTCCAGAGATGTTGCCTGGCCCGCTGAGTTACTCCAGCATTTTGTGTCTATCTTCAGTGTATAACCAGCATCTGCAGTTCCTTCCTACACAATCTGTAAAATCCATTCCATTTTAATGGAGGTGTCACCACATCTAAAATAATTAAGGTTGGCAATAAGGATGGCAATGTTACACCTGTTTGCAACAAAAGATGGTAACTTGAAAGGTGCTGATGAATTCAACACATTGCTTTGCTTCTCTGGTTTATTCAACTCTAGAATCACATTAGCAACCAATGAATGCTTAATCCTCGTGTAACTAAAAGGTGGCACAATATATTGATCATTTTTTTCTTTATGAATCTCTGCAGCAACATTTGACAGAAATTCTTCAGAAAATCTTTGATGTTTTCTTTCATAGAATACAAAAGAAACATGCATTCACATTATTGGCAGTTACTGACAGCATCGTTTGAATTGAATCCTTGATATAATTTTCTTGGTAAAAATAAAGTCTTTCTTTGAAAGGAACAGAATTTCATTCCATCCACAGATAACGCAGCAGCACAGCTGCCTGGAGTATCTTGGTGTCTTATCACTCTCTTGGAGATAGCTGAGACTTATCATGATTGAACCATGAGTGAATGTTGTGAGCTGAAGATTCACAGATTATGTTGTGTTTAAAGGCATCCTCATGGGTCAATCAGGAATACTGCTCAAGTCCAAACTCGATTTGGAAAAACCTGATCAAGTTATATCCCAAGGTGACTGCCTGTCAATAATCAACTTTCTGTAGCCATATTCAAATCCCGTGCATTTACTTTAGTTTAGTATAGTTTATTACTATCACGTGTACCGAGGTGCAGTGAGAAAACTTTTTGTGTTGTGCTATCCAGTCAGCGAAAAGACTATACATGAGTACATTCAAGCTGTCCACAGTGTACAGATACAGGATAAAGGATATAACTTTTAGTGCAAGATAAAGTCCAATAAAGTCCGATTAATGATTGTTTGAAGGTCTTTAATGAGGTAGATGGCAGGTCAGGACCACTCTCTAGCTGGTGAGAGGACAGTTCAGTTACCTGATAACAGCTAGGAAAAAACTGTACCTGAATCTGGATGTATGCGTTATCAAGCTTCAATAGACAATAGACAATAGACAATAGGTGCAGGAGTAGGCCATTCAGCCCTTCGAGCCAGCACCGCCATTCAATGCGATCATGGCTGATCACTCTCAATCAGTACCCCGTTCCTGCCTTCTCCCCATATCCCCTAACTCCGCTATCCTTAAGAGCTCTATCCAGCTCTCTCTTGAAAGCATCCAACGAACTGGCCTCCACTGCCTTCTGAGGCAGAGAATTCCACACCTTCACCACCCTCTGACTGAAAAAGTTCTTCCTCATCTCCGTTCTAAATGGCCTACCCCTTATTCTTAAACTGTGGCCCCTTGTTCTGGACTCCCCCAACATTGGGAACATGTTATCTGCCTCTAACGTGTCCAATCCCCTAATTATCTTATATGTTTCAATAAGATCCCCCCTCATCCTTCTAAATTCCAGTGTATACAAGCCTCTGTACCTCTTGCCTGATGGCAGAGGGGGTAAGAGAGAGTGGAACGACTGCCTAATTCCATTTGTTCTACATTTGTTTTATGAAAGGTAACAGTGGAATATGCAAGAGTTGTGACCGATGAAACATGTCTAATTCTGCCTTGTGTAACTCAGCTCCTTACAACAAATGAGAAGCATTTGCAGACTTATGTGCCCGCCAATAGCTGTTATATATTCCCCTTGGCTGCTCCTGGAAACAACTTGACTGTTTTCATGATCTTTCCCTTTCATTCTGATTTAAGATCTGATTGTGGTAATAAGTCTGATGATGCTGAAACTGTAAGGTCTAATTTAGTAGCCAATGTAATCTCTTACTCTCTGGACCTCTTTTGTGGAACTACGATGATTATTATTGTGACTGGGAAATAAAATCTCCACTGCTGTAAAGACAATCTCTTAATTTGTTTGATATAGAGCGACCCGATTCTAATGCAGTGAATCTGAATTTTCAACTACAACCCCTGCTGCACCAACATTAAACTAAGATCTATTGAGCAAGACTTCTTCGTTTGGATTGTACAGTTACCATTAAAGTTTAGAGTTTAGGTTACAGATGCAGCAGATAAACAGGCACTTCGGCCCACAGAGTCCACATCATCTATAATTGCTCGTTCACAATAGTTGTTTTTCATCTCATTTTCTCATCCACTCCTTATAAACCAGGGGCATTTTTTTTTTTTTACAGAAGCCAATCAACCTACAAACCTGCATGTCTTTGGGATGTGTGAGGAAACTGGAGCACCCAGAGAAAACTCACGTAGTTACAGGGATAACGTGCAGACTCCACACAGAGAGCATCAGAGGTCATGATCGAATCTGGGTCTCTGGCACTGTGAGGCAGCAGGTCCACTGCTGTGTCACGATGCCACCCACAAGCATTTCAAGCATTTAACCTCGAGTGTCAGCAGAGAGCAAGCAAAGTCTTACCATGTAGACAGTCAGGTCTTTTTTCCCAGCGTGGGAATGTCATAGATCAGATATCGTAACATTAAGGTGAGCAGGGCCAAGTTTAAAGGAGATGTGTGAGGCAAGTTTTGTTTTTACACAGAGGATGGTGGGTGCCTGGAATGTGCTGCCCGGGTTGCTGTTGGAGGCAGATACAATAGTGGCATTTAAGAGGTTTTGTTAGATAGGCTCATGGATATGCAGGGAAAGGAGAGATATGGACCATGTGCAGGCAGAGGAGATTAGTTTATCTTGGCATCATGTTTGGCAGGGGCAATGTGGGCCGAAGGGCCAGTCCCTGTGCTTCACAATTCTATATTCTATGTTTCTATGTATGGATCTTGCTATATCTGTCCTTTATTTAATTCAAGCTGTTGACCCTACTGCATTTGGTGAGATATGTATGAGATTAAGATCGCTGCTGAAAATTTAAAATATTTTTGAAAAATAATGTTTTAAATATATTGAATTTAAAAATAATTGTTCTCAGGGAATTAAACTTCATATGTGAAATTATGCTTCCAACACGAGAGAGGTGTTCAGCAGTAAATATGGTACAATGAACTTCAAATCACAGTTACTTCTCAATCAACAATTACAGCACATCAAAAGCTGATTTTTTAGAATTTAACTTATTTCAAAAAAACATATCTATAAGTAATTTAATGGTTCCTGTGGAGCAGAGGAGTCTCAGAGAGAGCAATTTCTGAATTTACAAGATTCATACAGATAACTCAAGTAGTGAATGAACACACTGAACTGCTCTCTCAGGCTTAACGTTTGGGTCACTGTCACAGTACTTCCAGAAATCTTTCCTTGAATCTATTGCAAACTGTCTCTGCCGAGACTTGCCACATTTATCATCTTGCCGCGCTTTCAGAAGTTAAGAGAAATATTATTGGCAAAGTGGGGAATATATATTTTTCCAGAGTAACCTTTACAAATGCACCAGAAGAGGAATTGAACTTCCAATGTAAAGCCTTTCAGAGAGAATGACTATGCTGTGGCAGACACCACTCTAGCAACTTCCTTCCATTAATTCACCTTCTTTATTAGTGCCTCTTTCTCCAACTTTGTTATATGTGACCATTCAAAATAATTACTTCTCTTTCTGAAGAATTTCTTCTGGCAGGTCTGGACACTAATTCTGAATGGCAACCTGCTGACAGTGTCGGTGGATGCGGTAAGTCCAGTTTGGATAAGTAGTTTGGTGTTTGGTAGAGGGTTATGCCTATGGCTGCAGAAGACATGTGCCTCACCCTTAATATAACATTCAGTTTGAGACTTCAGTAAAAGCTGGTTCTTCTTTGAGTGAGAAGCCCCTATCATCATCTGTACTAATGAGGCTGAATATCACATCATAAATTAATTTGTCATGTCCCTGGGCCAGGTAAACGCTGGAATATCAGATGGGGAAACACAGTTCTTGTACTAAAATGCATGTACAACATGAAAGGCTGATTAGTTTAGTTTAGATGCAGCGTGGAAACAGGCCCTTCGGCCCACTGAGTCCGCACTGACCAGCGATCCCCATACACAAGCACTATCCTACACACTAAGGATAGTTTTCAATTTTTACTGAAGCCAATTAACCTACAAATCTGTATGTCTTTGGAATGTGGGAGGAAACTAGAGCACCTGGGGAAAACCCACACGGTCACAGGGAAAAAGTACAAACTCCATACAGACAGCACCCGCAGTCAGGATCGAACTCAGGTTTCTGGTGCTGTAAGGCAGCAACTCTACCGCTGATGTGAACTCATTCAGAAATGCATAAAATTAGTTAACACTGTATTAAAAAGATTTGTAAGCCTGCTTCTTGGGCAATGTGCAATGAATTTCTAGCTCATGATAACCAAAGAAACTGGAATTTTGTTCACCTATGTTATAAGTTATGGTTTAAAAGATGTAATGACATTCGATTAAAGTTGAGAAAGTGCATCGACGAAATGTTAATACCAATCGTAAACATTGATTGCCATCATATAACTGGACATGAGACCATTATATCTGCTCTTCTATTATATTTGAAATGATTGACATGTGGTCATTCAAATCGTCATTGAAAGGCTCTTGAATTAACAATCTGAATTTCTTTCAAAATTGCAGTGTTCATCGATGAGCAGATTCAAGTTGAGATTCTATTGTCATCCTGCATGCTGGATTTTTATATGAGCTGCAAGTCAAAAAGTCTCCTTTTATTATTGTCGCAAATTATTCCATCCAATAACTCGATGGTCACAATTATCTTCCCTTTCACCAGTTTAAACCTCCCCGGAGATATAAAGATGTAGCATTTTAATTACAGATATGGGAATTTACTCACGAAGGAAAAAAAAAATTGCAAGCAATGAAGAACAAAAATGCAGAAAAGTGGAGATAAAGCTCTTCAATTAGCAAATAAACCTTTATGGTAGAATAAATAACACTTAATTACACATTTTAATGAACTTGTAGTAAAATGTAGCAAGCACATGTGCTTTTACAAGAAATAAAATAATTTTAAACACTTCCAATGCCTGTGTTTATTTAATTTTCAACATTCCTGATAAGATGGAAAAAAATACAACTCTTGAGAGTTTTATTCTGATCTAAAGGAAAGTTTAAGAAAGTCAATTTTGTATTTTGAGGTCAATTTCCATGAGGATCCAATGATATTAATTGTACATTCAAGGACCTCACATTGGCAAATTCATTCACCATGAAATATCAGATCTGACAGATTACAGTCCTTGACGATTCAGGTTGCTCATCTAATATATGAAGATGACATCTCATTTGCACCCAGGAATGGGAAGGAGAAATAAAGTGTCCAGCAACTGGGAGATCAGTTTGGTTCACGCGGGCTGAGCGAAGGTGTTTGCAGAATTAGGCCAATCGGCCCATCAAGTCTACTCCGCCGTTCAAACATGGCTGATCCATCCTTCCCACATGACCCCATTCTCCTGCCATCTCCCATAACCACTGACACCCATGCTAATCAAGAATCTATCTATCTCTGCCTTAAAAATATCCATTGACGGCCTCCACTGCCTTCTGTGGCAATGGATTGCACAGCTTCACCACCCTGCGAACATTTTTATGTTGTTTCCCTCCACAAGTTGCTGATGAATTAAGTTAGGGGTATGGTGTATAATTTAAGGATTATGTACAACATCACAGATAAATTAATAATCCAAGACCTAATATCCAGCCATAAGAAGCACATAATAAAAATCATATAACTCAAAAAGTAATTTCAATCTCCATAACATAATTTTAAATCATCACAATCTAGTAAAGATATTAATTATGGGAATGTGGCAGTCCCGGGGGATCAGGCCACTCCTTGGGTCAGCCCCCTCGTTACGTGACGGACAGGCGTAAGGGGTTAAAAGCCAGCCCGTGGGGAGGCATGGCTCATCCCTAGGTGGATTACGCTGTGAGCAGGAGCTCACAGCCTAATAAAGAACCTTACCTAAAACTGCCTGGCGTCTTGCCTTTTCTCTGGCCTCCGCCAGGCCACTACATTGGTGACCTCGACATACATCACGCGTCGTGATGTCGCGCAGTAATGCGCAACCCGGTCCTGCCGACCTCGATGCCTTCTCCCTCAAACTTCCGCTGGCGGACACCTCGACGGCCACCTGCGCTCGGGCCTTGGCGGCGCACTGGATCGCCCGGTTCGGGGTGCCACTGGACATTACATCCGACCGGGGGCCGCAGTTCACTTCGGAACTGTGGTCGGCCATGGCACGACTCTTGGGTGTCCGCCTACACCACACTACGGCGTACCATCCACAGTCGAACGGGTTGGTGGAACGCTTTCACCGCCAGCTGAAGGCTGCCCTGAAGGCTCGGCTCATGGGCCCAGACTGGGTGGATGCCCTGCCGTGTGTTTTGCTGGGGATCCGCACCGCACCCAAGGAGGACTTGGCCTCCTCCTCCGCCGAGTTGGTGTACGGGGCCCCCTTGACGGTTCCCAGGGAGTTCATCCCACCGGCGCAGGGTCGAGTGGAGCAGCCTTCTGACGCCCTGCAACGTCTTCGGCAGACGGTGGGCAGGCTGGCACCTGTGCCCACGTCACGTCATGGGACCTTCCATCCACACGTCCCTGCCACTCTGGAGGACTGCCAGTTTGTGTTCCTGCGCAGGGACGCGCACCGATCACCTCTCCAGCAGCCGTACGAGGGCCCCTTCCGGGTCCTGCAACACGGCTCGGCCACATTCGTTCTGGACATGGGGGGTCGCAGCGAGACTGTTTCGGTCGCACGGCTGAAGCCGGCACACGTGGACATTGATCGGCCAGTGCCGGTTGCGCAGCCCCGCCCGCGCGGTCGCCCCCCGTCCACGTTACCCCCGCCAGTGTCTTCTACGACCCCTCCACCTGTCGGTCAGTCGCCGGTCCCTGCGCCGGTCATGGTGCGCACCCGGGCTGGTCGCCTCGTGCGCCCTCCTGTCCGTTTTGTACCTCCGGTTCTTGGGGGGTGGGGGTCCTGTGGCGGTCCCGGGGGATCAGGCCACTCCTTGGGTCAGCCCCCTCGTTACGTGACGGACAGGCGTAAGGGGTTAAAAGCCAGCCCGTGGGGAGGCGTGGCTCATCCCTAGGTGGACTACCCTGTGAGCAGGAGCTCACAGCCTAATAAAGAACCTTACCTAAAACTGCCTGGCGTCTTGCCTTTTCTCTGGCCTCCGCCAGGCCACTACAGGAAGGAAATTTAGCCTTAATTGTCATTAAAGTTATTCAGATTTATTCCACAGGGAGGCACATTGAAAAAGATTCATTCTCAAAGTTAGATTTGGAGCTGGAGGCACAAAGAACTGCAGATGTTGAAAACAAAATAGTGCTGAGGAACTCAACAGGCCAGGATGCAAATGTGGAGCGAATGGACAGGTGACTTTTGCATTGGGACCCTTTTTTTCAGACTGATGGAGTTGGGGAGAAAGCTGGAAAAGAGAGGTGGGAGTGGGGCAAAGTAAATGTAAAGTGAAATGTAAACCCTGAGGGAGGAATATGGGTGAAAGGGGACAGAGGGGAGATAAAAGGGAAAGAGGTGACTCGAGAATGGAAGATGAGCATTCAGAGCAGGAGAGCAGGGTGCCTGGAGTGTGGGAGATTGTGGGTGAACTGGAGTGAGTGGGGGGGGTTACTGCGGCACGGTGTCGCAGCGGTAGAGTTGCTGCCTTACAGCGAATGCAGCGCCGGAGACTCTGGTTCGATCCTGACTACGGGTGCTGTACTGTACGGAGTTTGTACGTTCTCCCCGTGACCTGCGTGGGTTTTCTCCGAGATCTTCGGTTTCCTCTCACACTCCAAAGACGTACAGGTTTGTAAGTTAATTGGCTGGGCAAATGTAAAAATTGTCCCTAGTGTGTGTAGGATCGCTGGGCGGCGCGGACCCGGTGGGCCGAAGGGCCTGTTTCTGCGCTGTATCTCTAAATCTAAAAAAAAAAGATTTCACCTCTTCTCTCCTTATCTGGCATCCTTTTGTCTCCTTTTCAATCTCACTCAACACTTGCTCCACCCATCTGACAATAACGCCCCTCTCCCACCACTATCATTTGCTAGGCTTTCCCCACTGCTCTTTTCCAGTTTTCTTCCCACTACCCAATCAGTCAGAAGAATGGTCCCGACCTCAAACGTCATCTCTCCATTCCCTCCACAGATGCTGCCTGACCCACTGAGTGCCTTCAGAATGTTGTCTTTACATTTAGCCAAATAGACTGAGACATGGGCAACTATTTCAAAGCGAATCTTCCATTATCTCTGCATCTGTGTATTGCAATGCAGACATCTGAAACTTGTTAGAGACTAGATGTTGAAGAATAATCTCCTATTGCATCTAACCGCTAACACCCAATTTGGCCACACTAAAATACTTTGCAATTATGATAAAGAGCATCATCCTTAGAGCAAATTATATTGCGTTCTCGGGTGGCCAAGTTCAGCATGGGAACAGGCCATTTAGCCCACAATATCTATAATATTTGTCCATCCATGATGTTAATTTAAACTAATCCCATCTGCCTGATCATGTTCCATATCCCTCTATTCCCTGCATGTTCACATGTCTGTCCAAATGCTTTTTAAATGTTGCCATCATATCCACTTCCATGTCCTCTCCTGGTAGCATGTTCCAACCACCTAACATTCTCTGTGTAAACAAAAACTTGCCTTGCTGATCGTCTTGAAACTTTTCTCCACTCACCTTGTACCTGTGCTCTTCAGTATTTGACATTTCTGTCCTGGGAAAAAGACTCTGATGATCAAACCCATCTGTGCCTCTTAAAACTTTATAAAACATGTTCATATGTTCATAAGCGATAGGAGCAGAATTAGGCCATTTGGCCCATCAAGTCTACTCTGCCATTCTATCATGGCTGATCTATCTCCCTCTCAGCCTTCTGCTAGGCCTTCAGCATTTAATGCTCCAGAGTACACAATTCAACTTTGTGCAACTGCTCCTTATTGTTCATGCACTCCGATCAAGGCAAAATCCATGTGAACCTCTTCCACTCCGTCTCCAAAGCCTCCACATCCAAATTTTATAATTGTAACAAGATTTACCAAGTTTCATGCTCAATGCCTTGACGGTGCCCTGCAATGCAACAGGGTGTTCCAACTCTTACAGTCAATAGTATAAGAAAATAACTGCAGATAACTACAGTCAATACCTCCACCACAATCTGGTGACTACTTCCACCAATTTTGAATCCAGTTTGTGAGCTCACTCAGGACCCCATGTGGTCTAAGCTTCTGGAGGGCCTACCATGCAGGATCTTCTCAAATGCCTTGCTAAAAGTTCATAAAGACAACATTCACAGCCGTGCCCTTGACAATTCTCTTGGTGACCTCTTCTAAAAACACTCAACAAATTTATGAGACCTGATTCCCTTGCACACAGCTAAGCTAACTATCCCTACTCAGAGATAGACACAAAAAGCTGTAGTGACTCAGCGGGACAGGCAACATCTCTGGAGAAAAGGAATGGGTGACGTTTCGGGTCCAGACCTTCTTCAGGCTATTCAGGTTAAAGTAATGGAATGACTGCTCTATACAATGGAGAGAATTTGTTGATTCAAGCTGGCAGTACAATGTTGCGCCGTCGATGGGAATTCAAACAGCAAAACTCAGCAGCAAATTCATTAATAGCTCTCGAAATGGCTTTGGAAGAATAATTAAAAAGGAACAAAACATACATTATTATGGAGGAAAACCAGGCATCAACTGGATGCCTCCTTTGGAGAGCAAACAACAGCTCCATGTACTGCACGTTCTCCGTCTGGGTGATACCACTTTAACTTGTCCAACAAGAGGACAGAATGAAGCATTTGGCCCATCCAGTACATGCCAGGTCCTTGGGAAGCAATCTTACTTGTCCTATCCCCGATACTCTATTTCCCAGCACCACTACAACTAATTCTCTCACACATGCCCTTTGAGGTTTTTTTACCATTAATCTACATTCAATTATAATTTTACAGCTGCCAATTAACCGATCATCAAATCTTTGGAATGTAAAGAAATGCTCATAGGGTTAATGTACAAACAATGCCTGAGATCGGGAATGATCCTGGGTCCTTGGATTTGTGATTAGCAACACTTCTTGCTGTGCCACTCTGCTGTCCATGATTAGCTTGAGGTTTATTATTGTCATGTGTACCAAGGTACAAAGAAAAGCTTTGTTTTGCATCCTATCAGATAATATTATATACGAAACGCATTACAAAATGGCTCATCATAACACTTTCAGAGCTACTTGTGTTTTGCAAATGATTTTAAGTACTGGAAATCTTTAACCCGTGTAAGAGGACAATAAAATATAATAATGAATAACTTCAATATCTAAACATTCTTTAAAACGATTAAAAATAGCCACTAAATACTCTACCATATCCAGCCCCTAAACAATTTGACTGTAAAGTTTTAGGAGGAAAACTGCTTTCATTCCCCTCAAAAAAGAAATTATAGTTTAGTTTAATTTAGTTTAGAGATATACTGTAGCGCAGAAATCTTTGGCCCTTTGGCCCACCGTGTCTGCACCGACCAACAATCACCCCATGCATTAGCACTATCATACACACTCACTAGGGACAATTTTGAATTTTTTTACTGAAGCCAATTAACCTATAAACCTGGTATTTATTCACAAAATGCTGCAGTAACTCAGCAGGTCAGGCAGCATCTCGGGAGAGAAGGAATGGGTGACGTTTCGGGTCGAGACCCTTCTTCAGACTGAAGAAGTGTCTCGACCCGAAACATCACCCATTCCTTCTCTCCCGAGATGCTGCCTGACCTGCTGAGTTACTCCAGCATTTTGTGAATAAATACCTTCGATTTGTACCAGCATCTGCAGTTATCTTCTTAACCTATAAACCTGCACGTTTTTGGATTGTGGGAGGAAACTGGAGCTCCCAGAGAAAACCCACATGGTCACAAGTAGAACGTACAAACTCCATACAGGCAGTATCCTGAACCTGGGTCTCAGGCATGGTAAGGCAGCAACTCTTCCACCGTGCCACTCAAAAAGACATAGTGAGGAGATAATGGATTTAAATGAGCTCGATGTTAAGTATCAGGAAAAAATAAGTTCCGCAACACTCAGAGATGCAAACTTTGTTGACAGATGTCAGTTACTATTTGCCCTAATAGATTGATTCCTCAACTTTCTCACAGGGAGAGCTGTTACTTGTGATTACATTTGCCAGATTAAATTTGTGCTATTAGGGAAGAAAAGCATGAATAGCATTTATCATGTTGTCAAGTCCGTAACCCACCCACATAAAATCTGATAGACATATAATTTCGAACCAAATATATCCTATAAATGCCAAACACACGGAGGATGCCTCTGCTCCTCTCCTAACTAGTTCTATAAAGAGCAGTAACAATGGGATCAATTAATTCTTTAGCACCATGCAATTTTGTTTTAAAGTTTGGACATTTTTCCCCAAAGGGCAAGAGGACATGAGTTTTTCAATGCACTGCATTCCCATAGATGCTGCTCCCAAGAGGGCTCCTGGCACTGAAACAGAACCTGGCAGGATTTACTTAAATGATCCCAACGGTTCAAAGATTGGCTCATGACAGATCCTTAGAACAAACAGACCTTCACAACCCTACACTTGCAAGGCCAAGCAGAAATCCAGGCTAGAGTGTTATCTTTTCATTTATGTGCACCTCTGCCAATTACTTCTGGATTTTACCAACGGCCGATAAGCCTTCATCTCTTTCGAGAGTACGGATTGTTCTAAGTTTTCAATTTTTTAAGCCAGATCATTTAGCTCCCCTGCCAGTAGGACGATAAAACTAGTTTTATGAATAAAAGCTTTGCATATAAATAGTGAACAGGTATTCTCCTTCCAAAAAGGCGCAATGATTGGAAATATCCGAGCATCTCATGAGTATAAATGCAATTTGAGCCATGTGTCGGTTGCCATGACAGAGCAGGAGAAACTCAAAGGAAATTCCTGGCCAAAAGACCCGTGTTGCATTAAAATCTATGTCAAGCCTATTTGTTAGTTTCTCCCTCTAATATTTCATATATATGCTTGACAGTTAATAACTGAAGTACTATTTTTCCCCCCCAAAGACATGGCCATGGTTATGTTATTGCATAGCCAAAGTCCAGTAATTCAGGAACATGTTAAAGGCAAGTTCCTTGCTTGTTTTCTGGGTCATCGTCCTAAATCATAGCTAATTGATTAGTAAGGGTGTCAGTTGTTATGGGGAGAAGGCAGGACAATGAGGCTGAGTGGGAAAGATAGATCAGCCAGGATTGAATGTCGGAGGGCGGCACAGTGGAGCAGGGGTAGAGTTGCTGCCTTACAGCGCTTGTAGCGTCGGTGGCCTGGGTTCGATCCCGACTACGGGTGCTGTCTGTACGGAGTTTGTACGTACTACCTGTGACCATTTGGGTTTTCTCCAAGATCTTCGGTTTCCTCCCACACTCCAAGGACGTACAGGTTTATAGGTTAATTAGCTTGGTGTAAGTGTAAATTGTCCCGAGTGTGTGTGGGACGGTGCCAGTGTGCAGGGATCACTGGTCTGTGTGGACTCATGTGCCAAAGGGCCTGTTTCCATGCTGTATCTCTAAACTCAACTAAACTAAAGTGGACTTGACGGGCTGAAAGGCCTAATTCTGCTCCTAGAACTTATGAACATGAATAATCGGGCCTGACAAAGAAGGGCTTAAGGTTCAAACCTGCAAATAAATATTAATGAAAATAATACTACATGCAGAAACGAAGGTGTTTAGGATAAGAGCAAAAGGAAAAAGGTTCCGCAATCACAGAAATGATCACTTTTTAATCTTTCTCCCTCTAAACCTCTATCAATGCACCTGCAGAACAGGTATTTTCATGTTTATAAGACATAGGAGCAGAAGGGGCACAGTGGCGTAGCAGTGGAGTTGGTGCCTAACAGCCACAGAGACCTGGGTTTGATCCTGACTATGGGTGCTGTCTGTGTAGAGTTTGTACATTCTTCCTGTGACCGTGTGAGTTTTCTCCGGGTGCTCCGGCTTCCTCCATCATACAAAAAAATGTGCAGGTTTGTAGGCTAATTGGCTTCTGCAAATTGCCCTTAGTGTGTAGCATGCAAAAGTGGGATAACATAGAACTAGTGTATGGGTGATTGATGGCCGGCATGGACTTGGTGAGCCAAAGGGCCTGTTTCCATGCTGTATCTCTAAATTAAACTAAATTAGGCCATTCAGCCCATCAGCTCTGCCATTCGATCATGGATGATCTATTTTTCCCTCTCAACCCCATTCTCCTGCCCTTGACACCCTTACTAATCTAGAACCTATCAATCTCCCCTTTAAAAATACCCAATAACGGCCTCCATGGCAATGAATTCCACCGATTCACCGCCCTCTGGCTAAAGAAATTCCTCCTCATCTTCATTCTAAAGGTACACCCTTTTGTTCTGAGACTGTTCCCTCTGGTGCTAGACTCTCACACTACTGGAAACATCTTCTCCATTTCTACGGCTGTGCTCTGTGAATTATGTATGTGTCTTATGATTCTTATGATTTCAGATGCACAGGATATTGAATATTGAATCCTTCAGCCGAGACAATTTCCGTGGCTGGTGTGTGCGTGCATTCATATCTGCAAATTTCCCTGTCCGTCACTAATACAATCAATGATGAGTTACCTGCTTTTTAAAGTTTGTAACTCTGAATCATGAGGTTCCAGACTCAAGCCCAAGTCCTGAATTTCAGCACATGATTAAAAGTGACAAAATAATGCCGTGCTTATTGGAAGCCATGTTGTAAATAGTGTGTCTTTTAGATCTAATGAGAAACCCTGTCTGTATAATCAGGAAGATGTACAATCTGAAAAGGGAAGGGAGCTTTTCAAATGGCCTGCCAAAAATATTATTGCTCAGTGAAATTAGTTTGCTCCTACTCTGTGGGACATTTCTACTTGTTGCATTAATCAGAAATGCAACACTGACCACAGGACAAAGGTAATGCAAAAATAAAATTCCCTGGATAACTGAAATGTGAAATACAACCAAAAAAGGCTGGAAATGCTCAGCAACTCAGTCAGTCTGCGTGGAAGAAGAGAAAGATTTAATGTTCGGGTAAATTCCCCTGTATCAGAACTAGGGGAAGTTGAAGATGGACACAAAATGCTGGAGTAACTCAGCTGGGTCAGGCAGCATCTCTGGAGAAAAGGAATAAGTGACATTTCGGGTCGAGATCCTTCTTCAGGGTCTGAAGAAGGGTCTCGACCCGAAACATCACCTATTCCTTCAGAAGTGCGAAAATGCACACTTCCAGATTCAGGGACAGTTTCTTCATTGCTGCCATCAGGCAACTGAATCATCCTATCACCAACTGGAGAGTGGTCCTGAGCTACTATCTCCCTCATTGGAGGCCCTCAGACTATCTTTCATTGGACTCTTCTGGACTTTATCTTACACTAAATATTATTCCCTTTATCATGTGTCGGTACACTGTGGATAGCTCGATTGTAACCATGCCTTGTCTTTCCACCGACTGGATAGCATGCAACAAAAGGTTTTCAAGAAACCTCGGTACCTGTGACAATAAAATAAACCAAACTGTAGTGATCATCTCCAACTTCCATTTGCTATAACAACATAGTCCACTGTTAAAGAGGTGTGGCAGGGGGCGGGGTGGGGGAGATGATGCTTAAAGATTACTCACATCTTTCAAAGTTCACCTGCACTGATTACAAAACATGGATGCATGGTTTCCTGCTTCAATCACTTATATGGAGTTGGGTTGTCATGGAGATCTGACTCTAAGAATTGGAATCCTTCCTTGGTTGCTGCGCATCAAAAAACGGGGATGTGAGCGATAGTGGGGTTCCATTGTCAGCTGAGCAAGCTCCATTTTAGCATTGGTTTTGGGCATAAGGTTTAAGCTTAGGTTTATTATTGTCACGTGAACCGAGGTATATTAAAACACTTTGCTTTGTGTGCTGTCCAAACAGATCAGATATACCATATACAAATATCATTAGTTCAAACTTAAGCACGTTAGTTAGAGCAAAGAGATACAAGGTGCTGAAGTAACTCAACAGGTCAGACAGCATCCCTGGATAACATGGATAGTTTGTTTCACTGGGTTGTCCAAATTTATACTGATTAGCTAATTAATTGATTGCATTGTATTGAAGTCGCATTCCCAATCTTGTTGTACCCCTGTACAATGACAATAAAGATATATTGTATTGTATTGTAGGTGACGTTTCAGGTCGAGGCCCTGTTTCAACAGTTAGAGCAAAAGGGAAGATACAGAATGCAGAATATAATTCTCAGCATTGTAGCACATCAGGTCCATAGGCAGCGTATAAATTGCCCTAACATCATTTCACCCTTGATTCTGAGCAATTTGGTGAGTGTATGCACATTAGCATTATAACTCAATACACTAATGCACCAAAAACAGGTGAAATGCAATTTTGGGGAAAAAACATTAGCAGAGCTGCAGGAAACTTGAGCATTGTGATGATTCTTTATCCAAAAAGAGGCAAGCATAAGACAATGACCTGCTAGGGTTCAGCATCAGCAACACTGAGCTATCTGATAAGTATCAATGGCCTTCTCCTAGGGCTCCTGGGCGCATTGTAAATGTTGCAGGTGACATCTACTCAAGTGCACAATGCAGAACAAACAGAGCCTTCGGCAGGAGAAAGTCTAGAAATGGGCCGGCAGAGGAGATGTAATTTACTACAGAGAACTGCCAATCATGCTTTTTTAGAGGAAGATAGAGGATTGGCAATATATATATATAAAACGGTGCAATTTTAGAGAATGTGCTTATACAGAGAGATTTGGGGTCATTGCACATAAATCATTGAAGGCGACAGGACAAGTAGTGAATGTTGTTACAATTACATGATCTTTGGCTGTGGAGAATTAGTGCAAACTCTTAACAATGCTGGCCAGGCACTTGCAAGGGTAGAGCATCTAGAGTCTATTCCTCAGGATGCAAAGACATTAAAGAAGGGCAAAGGATAATTGCTCTTTCAGATTTAACATTCCTTTCAACAATTTCAGATAATCAGCAATTGCAGCCTTCTATCTCACATTGCCAGCATTCAGTTCCCCTTTCTTAACCTGTATTTTTAGACATTATTCATCTCCTCCTTCAACACAATTTTCTGCTATTCAGTAAAGTCCTACAAATCCCTCGTTCAGCCAGCTCCACCACCACTGGTATCTTTCAAACTCTCCAGTCACCCACACCCAAATCTCTGCAACTTAAAACTTCCATCATCTTATTGTTCCCAGTTGCAGTGAAAAGTCTTCAGTCTGTCAGGTAACTATGTTCCCCTCTCCACAGATGCTGTCTCACATATTAAGTATGTCCAGCATTCTCTGTTTTATGGAGGAATGAACTTCAGATGCTGGTTTACACTGAAGATAGACACAAAATGTTGGAGTAAATCAGCGGGGCAGCCAGTATCTCTGGAGTGAAGGAATAGGTGACAATTTAGATTGAGACCCTTCTTCAGACTGAGAGTCAGGGGACAGGGAAACTAAAGATATGTGGAAGGGTAAGGTATGAAACCAATTAACATTATTATTACAATTCCTTATTATTATCATCAGCTTTGATCTCCCGTTTTCACACCTCATCCATGGATAGAAGCATCATTATAAAGCTTACTGTAAAGAATTTCTACACTTTGACAACTTGGGGGGGGGGGGGGGGGGGGGCACAGTGTTGGAGTTGCTGCCTTACAGCACCAGAGACCCCAGTTTGATCCTGACCTCAGGTGTCGTCTGTATGGAGTTTGTATGTTCTCTCTGTGACCGCCTGGGTTTTCTCCGGGTACTCCAATTTCCTCTCACATTCCAAAGATGCACAGGTTTGTAGGTTCTATCATATCGTATCGTTAATTGGATTTGGTAATAAAGATTGTAAATTGTCCCTAGTGTGTGGGATAGTGCCAGTGTCCGGGGATCGCTGGTCGGCGTGGACTCGATGGGCCGAATGACCTGTACCTCTAAACTAAACTAAACTAAACTTTGTATGTAAATTGAGTGAATTTTACAAAATGGTTCTTGGCGGTTGCAAATAAGTGTGATATGCAGATATTATCCAAACTGTATTGGTGCATGTGGTTTTTGGGCTACTCTGCTGTGGGTCAGCCTTTCATTTAATTTCATTCAAAGGTCTGTGTGGCAGACAATTTTGCTCAGCCTCCTCACAAGACCGCTGTCAACAGTGCATTGTGCTTTGGGGAAGTTCATCTTGGCCAAGGAAATGCTGCCGTTTTCCCCATTGTTTAGTTGTATTCTATGCAAACAATGTATTTTTGAGCGTTCCAAAACAATGCTCTTGTCACCTCTTCAGCTGAGCACAATTCTGTGCCAGAGAATTCATCTGCTCTTGATTGAAAACATCCAGCAACCTGAAAATGAATGCCTGCTGTCTTTCCTGTAGCCTCAGGCAAACCAGCCTGAATCAAAGATGATCACTGCACACCAGACCCCAGCATCTCACATAGCTTCACTAAGTCCCCTCTGCAATGTGAACTTCCATTTATATTGCTTCTTTTATTGCAATGAATGAGTTTTGCACTATCTTCCATTCAAAAGACCTCCTGTTCTGTTATTTGTTTCCACATTTGTTTTGTTTCAACAAATCAATGGGTGATTACTGAGTTATTGCTTTCTTGTTTTCAATAGGGGAAATATTGTATTGTGTGAATGGAAGAGTTGGACATAACAGTAAACTCCATTATCCTGCTCTTCAGAAATTCACCCAGCTTGCCTTAGGGCAAAGTGGGATCCCAAATTACGCACTTCCTTTAAATCCAGCAGGGCCTTGTTTCCTGCCTTCCCTTTAAACTAACCAGGGGGCGGTAGAGGCTCCTGGCATGCCACGGTTATACCTCGACAACAGGCCAGGCTCGATGGCAGTGGAACCAGGAACCCATCTGGACTCGCCCAAGGCTCGTCTCCTGTTCGACCCCGAAGACCGGGAACCAGGGAGGAAGGTGGAGGGGGTCGGCGATAGTGGCAGACGCTGGACAAAGGGCCATTTGCAAGATGGTGGATCGGTGCCGCCAGGACAACAGGCCCTTAAAGCCAAGATAAGACAGCCTTTTTAAGAACTTTGAAACTTTCTGGATGCCAGAAACATGGTGATGCATTGTGTACTGTACCAGAGCCCTATATCCCAAGCTATTTCCTAAACTCACAAGACTTTGATCATGTGCTCCCTTTAAACTCTTGGAAGCACAATGGCGCAGCTGCTGCTGGTAGAGCTGCTGCCTCACAGCACCAAAAGACCCGGGTTTAATCATGATCTCAAGTGCTGTCTGTGTGGAGTTAGCATGTCCTCCCTGTAACTTTGTGGATTTCCTCTGGGTGCAACAGTTTCCACCCACGTCCCAAAGACATGCGTATGTGTAGGTTCATTGGCCTCTGTATGATTGCCCCTGGTGTGTAGGGAATGGATGACAAAGTGGGGCAACATAGTCTGAATGAGTGATCAATGGTCGGTGTGGCCTCAGTGGGCTACAGGGCCTGTTTCAATACTGTATCTTTATACTAAACTAAAGAATAAGAGTAATACCCAAGAATATGGAAAAATCTACCAGTGCAGCCCCATCAAAGTCCCAAATGTATCAGATTATGATTGGATACATGAGAAGTTTTGCACAAAACCAAAATGGTGAGTAGAAGGGAGAATATTTGGTCATCATAGACATTGAACTAAAACTGATACACATTACGTACTCCATACCATAGTAAGAAAAGAGCATCAAACTCTGGACAGTCAAAGTTGTAATGCATTCAGCGATGAAACAGGAATAGTTAAAACAATCCAGATCAATTGTAAGGAAAATAATAATGAGCTCTGGAAACCTCAAACTTAATTGAATTCCAATAATCAATCCCATAAATATCCATCACTTTTATGCTATAATGTCCAATCATCATTCTTAAGAGTATTAGCCACAGATGAAGACAATCATTCAGCTCATCTCGTTCAACATTTCATTCTCAATTGCAGAAGTGGCAGCACAATGGTGCAGCGGTAGAGTTGTTGCCTCACAGCGCCAGAGACCCGGGTTCCATCCTGACCTCAGGTGCTGTTTGTACGGAGTTTGTATGTTCTCCCTGTGACCCCGTGGGTTTTCTCTGGGTTCTCCAGTTTCCTCCCACACTCCAAAGACATGCAGGTTTGCAAGCTAATTGGTTTAGGTAAAAATTGTAAATTGTCCTTAGTGTGTAGGATTGTGCTAATGTATGGGGATTGCTCTTTGACGCAGAGTCTGTGGGCTGTAGGGCCTGTTTCCGCACTGTATCTCTAAACTAAACCAAACTAAACGATGCACAGTTTCTTTGCCACTACTGCCTAACAAGTAGACCAATACTAAACCTTGTGTCGATCTAATTGCTGACGCCAGTCTCCAAAGTACCCTTTGGCAGTTTCCAGTAACATCCCTTCGTTTAATACAATATGCAAGGTACTTGTCTGATAAAACCATGATATAACTTCAGCATGATGGCCATTGCTTTAACATTTACTGATTTGACAATGTAGTGCATCACTTTGCTTGCTTTGTTAATTGCTGCTCAATAAGAACTGGACATGATCTATGTTGCGTGCACTATTATTCTCGGATCACTTTTAGCTTCTCCTTTAGCTAATTGAACACCATTAAGCAGCAGTTTTTAATGCCTTTTCTTCCAGTCTGTAAGACTGTGCACTTAGCCAGATTGGTTTGCACCTGCCACAGACCTGTCTGCTTTTTTTTCCCCCAGTATTTCTTTAGATATTTCAGTAGATTTTACATGCATCAAGTTACTGTAATTTTAAACAATTTATACAAGATTCCTTAAACCACTGTAGTAAATATGAACAAAGCACAGCACAAGAACAGGCCCTTTGTCCCACAATGTCTATGTCAAACATAATGCCAGGTTAAACTGATCTCATGTACCTGCATATAATCACTGTCCTTCCATTCCCTGCTTATCAATGAGCCTTTCTAAAAGACACTTAAATGCCAGTACCATTTCTGCCTCCACCACTACTCTTGGCAGCATGTTCCAAGCAATGCCTGATTATGAAAATTACACCGCACATCTTCTTTACATTTTCTCCCTCTGTCCTTAAAGATATGACCTGCAGTCTTTGACACTACCTTGCTGGGAATCGAAAAGCTCTCCCATCTATGTAACTCATAATTATATACTTCTGTCAGATCCCCCCTCAAACTTCAAAGCTCCAGAGAAAACAGTTCAAGTTTGTCCAACCTCTCCATATACCCACTAATCCAGACAGCATTCTGGTAAATAGACACAAAAAGCTGGAGTAACAGTGGGACAGGCAGCAACAACTTCAGACCAATCTCCAACCTACCCTTTCTGTCCAAAGTTTTGGAACGTGCTGTAGCTTCCCAACTCAAATACCACCTCTCTACCAATAACCTGTATGAAACTTTCCAATCCGGATTCCGCTCCAACCACTGTACTGAAACTGCGCTCCTCAAAATCACAAACGACATTCTCCTCTCCTCCGACGCTGGCAACCTCAACATCCTCATCCTACTTGACCTCAGCGCCGCCTTTGACACCATAAATCACTCCATTCTCCTCACCCGACTTGAAACCTCCTTTAACATCACCGGCACAGCCCTATCCTGGTTCAAATCTTACCTCTCTGACAGACACCAGTTCATCTCCATTAACAACTGTAAATCCCCCACCGCTCCCCTCCCCCAAGGTGTCCCCCAAGGCTCAGTCCTTGGCCCCCTCCTCTTCATCCTCTACCTGTTCCCCCTTGGTCAATTAATCCGCCGTCATGGTCTCAACTTCCACTGCTTCGCCGATGATATCCAGCTCCTCATCTCCACCAAGTCAATCTCCCCCACCACACACTCTACACTGACAAACTGCATCACTGAAATAAAATCTTGGCTTCAATCAAATTTCCTCAAACTCAATTGCAACAAATCTGAAATCATCATCATTGGTCCAAAAACGCTCACCAAATCCACCCAAAACTTCATCCCCGACATTGATGGTCTCCCAGTATCCACCTCCCCTCACATCCGGAATCTTGGAATCATCTTTGATCAAACCCTCTCCTTCGACAAACACATCAAACACATCACAAAGACAGCCTTCTTCCACCTCAAAAACATTGCCCGTCTCCGTCCATCCCTCTCCTCCACAGCTGCAGAAACCCTCATCCACGCCTTCATCACCTCCCGTCTGGACTACTGCAACAGCCTCCTCTATGGCGCACCCTCAAAAATCATCAGTAAACTTCAATACATTCAAAACTCCGCTGCCCGTCTACTCACCCACACCCCGATCCGTGACCATATCACCCCCGTCCTTTACAAACTCCACTGGCTCCCCATCCCCCAGAGAATCCAGTACAAAATCCTCCTCATAACCTACAAAGCCCTCCATAACCTGGCCCCATCCTACCTGACCGACCTCCTCCACAGGCACACTCCCACCTGCATCCTTCGCTCTGCTGCTGCCAATCTCCTATCCCCCCACATCCGGACTAAACTCAGATCCTGGGGGGACAGGGCTTTCTCCATCGCTGCTCCCACCCTATGGAACTCACTACCCCAAACCGTTAGAGACTCCTCCACACTCACCACATTCAAAACATCGCTGAAGTCTCACCTGTTCAGTACTGCCTTCAACCACTGAAGGTCACCTCACCTTCTGTCTCCTTTCTCTGTTCGTTTACTTATTTACTTATTTATCTATTTATTCATTTCCCTATGTTCTCTAAATCTCTGTAAAGCGTCTTTGAGTATATGAAAAGCGCTATATAAATATAATGCATTATTATTATTATTATTATTATTATTATCTCTGGAGAGCAATGGTTGACGTTTCAGGTCGAGACCCTTCTTCAGTTGGTAAAGCTATCCTGCACCCTCTCCAAAGCCTCCGCATCCTTCCCTTAATGGGGCGACTAGAACTGCACACTAAAATCCAATTGTGGTCACACCAAAGTCCAATGAAGTTGCAACATGACTTTTGACTCTTGTATTCAATGGCCTAACCATTGAAGGTAAGCATATCATATGCCTTCTTTACCATTCCAGCTACTTGTGTTGCAACTTACAGGGAGCTGCAGATATGAACCCTAAAATCCCTCTGTATCGATGATGTTAAACATTTTGCCGTTAACTGTACAGTTAATTTGCTTAGAATTTCTGCTCAAACTGCCACTGGCCCTTTTGCAGTTTCCCAAATCAATGTTTTATCTCATCCACAGAGGTCATTTTCTAATCTCATCCATTGGGAGGCCATTGGAGAGGATTTTTCGGGATAGGATTTAATCACATTTGGAAAATAATGGGATAATCAGGGACGGTCCACATGGCTTTATATGTAGCAGGACATGTACTACTAACTTGATTGATCATTTTTAAGGAGGTGACAAAGGTGATTGAAGAAGATAGGGCAGTGGATGTTGTCTACTTGGATTTTAGCAAGACATTTGGAAAAGTCCCACGTGGTAGACTGATTTAGAAGATTAAGATGCATGAGGTCCATGGTGACTTTGCAATTGGGAATCAGAATTTGGACTCGAAGATTCCTCTATGCATCAATGCTGCTAAGGTTCTTGCCATTTCCCTTTCCATTTGACCTCCCTAAATGCAACACCTCACACCTGTTCAGATTAAACTTCAGCTACCATTTCTCCGCCCATATCTGTAATTGATTTATATAGTCTTGTATCGTTTGGCACCCTTGCTCACTATCCGCAACTCCACCAAGTTTGATCATTGATCAGTGCAGAGATAAATTGAACTCAGCCAAAACGGCAGATTGGACACAAACTAAGCCTTGAGTGTAGGTGGGAGGGACAGCCCATGATAATATTCCAATCTCAATCCCTATTTTATCTGGAATGCCGGAGGTTGCGGGCAGGCCTGATAGAAGTATATAAGTTTATGAGACACGGAGATAGGATGGAATGAGCCAGGTTGGAAATATCAAATACCAGGGGTCATAGTTTTATGGTGAGGGACAAATTTTAAAGGAGATGTGTGGGGCAAGTTTCTTTTTAACACAGAGGGTAGTGAGTGCTCAGGGATGATGGTTGAGGCAGATATAATAGTGGCATTTAAGAGAAATTGGATGGGCACATGGATTTGCAGGGAGTGGAGATATATGGATTATCTGCAGACAGATAATAGTTAGCCCTGGCATCATGTTCAGCACAGGTAGTGCTGGCTGCTGGGCCTGTTCTTGTGCTGTACTGTTCTATGTCTTTGGATATTCCCTGGGGAATAGCATGGAGCACAGCACAGGTTGGACCAAACCACGTCTCTTCTCTGGACCAATAACCTGATAATATTTGATTTATAAAACAGACTGGCAGAATGGAATGGAAAAACAAGACACAGAGGACTTCTACCGGCTGGAAGTGTAATCTCATAAGAATCAATTACTTGAGCAGAGGGAAGAGTAGAAGACGCATGGTATTTGATTCCAGTACAAAAGCAACAAGAAGGATTGATACTCCCTTCCACTTGCCCAGAATTAAAATTGCTCCTTAGTTGACATAAATCCTCAACTATTGATGGCATTGATGAGTTTACTTCAGAAAGAAAAATTAATTATCCTTAACTATTTTTAATGAATAATCAAATATTATTATCTAGTTAAATAAAAAACAAAGTCCCAGCCAAGGCTGTAACAAACACATTCATTTTAATTACTCTTTTTTATAAATGATGTCAGTGACTCATGACTGCTGGCTGATGGTTATTAAAATGCAATTTCCACGTTCACATGTAAATAACCCCAAGCAACAATTAAGAATGTATCAATGAAAGGAGCTTGTAATTAACATCATAACTTTCACACATTTAAGATCTGGGAGACACCGGTTAAAAATGAAAATTCCCACTAATATCAGCACAAATATAGTAATTTGCACAGCATTGCTCTGTGCAATTGGTGCTATTTAAAACAAACACTGATTTGTAACCACCATAATGTGTTTGTTGGTAATCAGCTGGACCTTTGTTTAACATGAGTTATTAACTGTTCATTCTGACAATCTTAGTAGCATATTTGGATGCAGTTCCTTTTTTAACCTTTTGAACATATTAAATATGGGGTTCAAAATCAATGAGCGTGACTGAAAAAAAATCTACTTTAAAATCAGCGGTTATTGCTTTTGCGAATTCACCAACAGCTCCTCTTCTCAAGATATTACGCAAGGGATTCGATGAGAGGACACCAGTGTTAGTTGAGAGGAAGACCAGTCTAAATGTGGCATAACGAACATCCATGAAGGTAGATTGCAGACTCCAACAAAAGAGTCAGATCATTGGTTTCACTGTGCAAGTTTCACTTTCCATTGCCCTAATCTACCGGCACACATACAATCTGTCAACCACATGAATCACGGTGCCTGACTCCAGGACAATCTATTCTCCTTCCTAATAAACCTCCAACATAGAGCAAATAATCCATAAGTATTGAGGTATCTAGGACCTGAGACTGAAAACAGTTATCAGGCCCATAGCATATAGGAAACACCATGGACAGAACCATCAGGTGTATGCCACTCTGCACGGCTTGCTCTGAGCTTCTGAGGCCTTATACCTGATGCTTCAGCTTTGCCATACAATATTCTCTTTACAAATTCAAATTGCTCTCTGCAATTTCAAAGTAGATACTCAGTGCCCACCTGAGTCTATCAACTATCTCCAGTTTGCCTGTTCTGGAGGAAGCTCACTCTCTTCAGTCACTATTTCTGAAAAGAAATGAGAATGGAAATAATGGCACAAGTTGTTTTTTTGCACTGCTGGGACCGAAAATGAAAATGTTTTGAGGAGATGAAATCGGACTTTTTTTTCCTCTTCAAATGCTGTGGACATTGCCATGAAATGAATTGGTTCCAACCGGGCCATGCAAGACGCTGAAAACAAGTCTGCAATACATAATGCACAGTTCACAGCATCTTACTAAGAATTAGGACATTAAATATGACCAAAGCAGCAGGAAATGCATTTCGTTTGTTGGCATCGATACACAAGAGCTGATTTTAACCCAAAAACATGGTAGAGAAATGGGTCTGAAGGAGATTAAGATATCAGTAGTAAGGAAGTCTCCTCATCCCAAGGTTTAGGTCTGATGATATGATTCAAATTCTTGCAATATGCAAGCACAATATCATATGTTTTTGATTCCTATTTAACGATGTATAAGCGAAATATTTTTTTCTTTTACCTGGAGACAGTTCTGAATTACAGGGCTTTTTATTTATTTAGTTTTTGATACAATGATCATCACTTTGCTCAGGAAATTATTATTTGGATACCACGCTTCATCATCCTAGGATCAGAATTGAGCATTCATTGACAATTGTAGTGTTCAGCTCTGTATACATTTTCACAAGTAATGAAACTTGCTTGGCTGATAAGCAAAGAGAAACGTTTGTTGCAAGCGATAACTATCTCCAACAAAGGGGTATCAAACTACCAGCCCTTGACAATGAACATCACAGATTCAAGCACTTCACGATCAATATCTTGTTGTCCACCATGAGTTCGAAATGTATTGAGCCTTTGTAGCAGATCTGATGCTGTTTAAAATAGGAGTAGATCATCTTCTGATTCTCAAATCTTTTCATCATTCAAGGAGCACAACATCATCCAGAACAAAGTCATTTGCTTGTTGGACACCATTCCATCACCTCACAGTTTCCTCATTCCCACATCCTGAATTCTCATACATCCTAAATCACTTCAGATCATACACTAATGTTCTTGAAGTGAAGGGAAGGGAAGGGAAGGGAAAGTCCATTCCAGGACCATATGGTTGCTGGTCTGCAAGGTGTACTTGCAGGGTACTTGGCTATCCAGGATGTGGACAATTTCAGTCAATTTAGGCCATTGTGTCCAGGATATTCCTGGTGATAATCCAGCTGTCGTTCGGCCAAGAGCTGACGTGATCTTACCATGGACAATATCCCCGTGGATCCATGTTACATCTATCCTCTGTAATAAAACATGAGCCCTGTCAGCCACCCCTAAGATTAGTTTATCTCTTCCCCCTGCACCTGACAGCCTATGGCCCAGAGCCGGGAAGAAGTCAGGCTTGGAGGAATTCAAGTACAAATACAGACTTGACGTAGTTATGTACAAATTCTTCTGCCTCCACCTTAGAGATATTCCTGGAAGAGACTTCAATTTTGATCATAATATTAGATGAAAAAGTTTAGATCCGAACTCTGGCCAAAGGCAAGAGTTCGATACACTACATTGCAGTTGCCAAAGGACAAAGGTGGAATGGCACTTCCAAATTTTAGGATATATTTCTATGCAGCCCAACTTCGACCACTAATTAATTGGTGTGAAGATAGCTACCTAGCTAGGTGGAAAGAGATTGAGACATATATCCCTGGCTTCCACATCCAAACCTCTTGGGACAAAAAGCGCTTCCTGGACAAATCAGGTGTATAATTGATCCAATAACGATGTTTACTTTAGAAACCTGGTTCACTCTTACCAGACAACTTAAATTGAATAGAGGACAAAAGGTGTTAAGATGGATAGCTTTGCATAGTGAATTTAAACCAGGGATGTATGACTCAACATTTAAAGAGTGGATGAAAAAAGGAATGACTGCATTTTGCACTGTTACTGAAAATGGAGACCTAAGAAGTTTTCAAGATTTGAAGGACAGATTTGCACTTCGGAACCAAGACTTGTTTAGATACCTCCAACTGAGAGAATATTACAACAAAAAAGTAAAAAGGGAGGCCCCAGAAGAAAAGAATCCAGTGGAAGAAGTGATAGTCAATGCGTATCATCAAAAAACATCAAGGATTATTTCTAAACTTTATCATAGTTTAATGGAATGTCAAGCTAAAACTACATTTTATGTAAAATTGAAGTGAGAAAAGGAATTGAACATCATAATTTCAGAAGAAGAATGGCATCATATGCGTGTAACATTACAGACATCCACTAATTCACAAAAATGGAGAAAATTTAATTGGAAAAATTTGATTTGTTTCTTTATTACGCCTAACATAAAAAGCAAGCAGATTCTAAGGCAACAAACATGCTGGAGGCAATGTGGCCAAACAGATGCAAATCATGCACATATCTTCTGGAGTTGCCCAAAAATAGAACCATTTTGGGACAGAGTGAATTCAGTATTAAAGGAGGTATTAAGATATACAGTCTCCAAGAAGTGTTCCATTTTATACCTGGGTAATATAACTACAGTGGTGCTGAAGGAAGATCATTACTTGGTTAAAATCCTACCTTCAGCTGGCAGAAAGGCCATTACAAGAAACTGGCTTGTAGCGGACACACCCAGACTTAGACAATGGTTAGACATAGTACAGGAAATATTTGTGATGGAGAAAATGACATATTCTCTAAGTGTGAAAGAAGACGAGTTTAACAGAAAATGGGAAAAATGGATTAGGTATAGAAATAAAGACATAAACACTGTATAATTTTATTGACAATAATGTAAGTTATTGGAAAATGTTTTAATAAGAAAATAGTTCTGTATACTGCATCATTAATTGTAAACTGAACTGCACTGTTGTAAGTTTCGTTGTTATATGTGTGTTTTATTTGTGTATGTATAAAAGCAATAAAGATTAAAGTGTAAAAAGAAAAAGTTTAGATCCATATTCCCCCTCATTAAATGTATACTCTTGTTATCAGAGGGTTGATTTTCCAATGTTTTCCATGGGAATTTATCCAAAATACCTCCATTCAATAGCAAGTCTTCTGATCTCCTAAGTCCATTTGTTCTAAAATAAAGTAATAGAAAGATACGGCGTGGAAACAGGCCTTTGGCCTACTGAATCCATGCAAAGCAACAAGCACCAATATTTACTGGAATCCTATCGTAACCTATTTTATCCCTCTCACATTCCCATCATCTCTTTAGATTTCATCGCCCATCTTCACACAAGAGGATTTTACAGTGGAACCCAATTAACCCACTAATCAGCTGATTTTTAGGATGCGGAGGGGAAAAGCACCCAGAGGAAACCTGTACGATCACAGGGGGAGAATGTGCAAACTCCGCACAGACAGAGTAGAGGGTCAGGATTGAACCCGGGGCTGCAAGAGCTGCAACACAGCAGCCCAACCAGCCTGCAAGATACCTGGCAGGAATCCTTCATTTTACGCAGCTACAACTATTGAGGTTGGTGTACATCTTGACCGAAAGGTAGGAAAACGTAACTTTTGTCTGCAATCAAACACAGGCATGAAGAATTCATTTAGAATAGCT
Source organism: Rhinoraja longicauda (assembly GCF_053455715.1). Taxonomy (NCBI): domain Eukaryota; kingdom Metazoa; phylum Chordata; class Chondrichthyes; order Rajiformes; family Arhynchobatidae; genus Rhinoraja; species Rhinoraja longicauda. The sequence continues at coordinate 21,296,978 of NC_135964.1, read as the reverse complement.
TAATGATAATGTGCTCGGGAACAAATGGAGGACAGATTTGGGTCTAGCAGTAGATCAATCAATTGTACAGCAGCCAAGGTTGCTGTCATGAGGAACCTTTGAGTCAGGTCAGAAGTGTCATCAGTAATTATAAGTGCAGTGAACAAAAGGACTTCATGTTCCCTTTTATTCCCCAATGACTCATGATGTATAACAAGAATGACCTGACACTTGAAAATAACTATGCATAAATAGCGTAAAACCGCAAACATCTGCCAAAGGTGTACACTTCGAAAAGTGATTTATTGCAGCTGACTGATACAAATACAAATTAATACAACATTCAATTCACTTCTGAGCATGAATTATTTTTTTTACCTACACCTTAGCCTCAAATGCAAATGATCTTTGTGAGCCCACTGTTATGGAGCACAAAAAATTAACATTTAAATTGAATAACATTCAATTTTCAAATAAGTCTGAGGCTGGTCATTTGGCACAATATACCTCTGCAAATATGTGGTCATTAATGTTGCTTATTTGAAGACAGGAGTTGGAATCCTTTGCGTTGCTGGATGGGATGTTTCCCATTCACCACACAGCTTTGTGCTGCAGTCAAGTGAGCTGGTGCAGTTTCTGCAATTTTATCACTTACTCGTACAGGGCGCAGACAAAAAAAACCCACAGCAACAGGAGTTTGCACAAATGAAAGACCGGAAGAGGTTGAATAAGATAGATTATTTAGTTATCTTGCAGAAAGCTTTGCAATTTAATTGAAATAACAAGAAAGAAATAGTATAAAGTCCAGAAGGATATAACTAAACCAATTGATCAGTATGTGTATCCAATTTTGTGCTGCATGTGTCCAGTTTTGGCACCATTGAAAGCTGTTATCGTGGCTGCTTCTCCTGTCTCTAGTTGTATGTTGCTCTTCATTTAACCCCCACACCTCTAGTTTAGTTTAGTTTAGTTTATTGTGACGCGTACCGAGAAACAGTGAAAAGCTTTTGTTGCGTGCTAATCAGTCAATGGAAAGACCCGAAACATCACCTATTCTTTTTCTCCAGAGATGCTGTCTGGCACGCTGAGTTACTCCAGCATTTTGTGTCTATCCTCAATGGAAAGACTATACGTGATTGCAATTGAGCCATCCACAGTGTACAGATACATTGAACTTCATTTCTGGCAGCAGCTTGGCTCTTGTTCCAGGTCCAAGACTGGAGCGACTAGGCTTGTCTACACTGGAATTAAGAAGGATGAGGGGGATCTTATCGAAACATATAAGATTATTAACGGGTTGGACACGTTAGAGGCAGGAAACATGTTCCCAATGTTGGGGGAGTCCAGAACCAGGGGCCACAGTTTAAGAATAAGGGGTAGGCCATTTAGAATGGAGATGAGGAAAAACTCTTTCAGTCAGAGAGTTGTAAATCTGTGGAATTCTCTGCCTCAGAAGGCAGTGGAGGCCAATTCTCTGAATGCATTCAAGAGAGAACTAGATAGAGTTCTTAAGGGTAGCGGAGTCAGGGGGTATGGGGAGAAGGCAGGAACGGGGTACTGATTGAGAATGATTAGCCATGATCACATTGAATGGTGGTGCTGGCTCGAAGGGCCGAATGGCCTACTCCTGCACCTATTGTCTATTGTCTATTGTCATCTCTAAGCCAACGCCTTGTTTCCTGAGAGGAGTCAGACAATTAGCACCTGATGAGCCAGTCATGACCAGTGCCAGAAAGCAAGGCATCCTCCAGCCTGTGGTCACAAACAAGCTGAATGTTGCGGGAATGCAATTAAAATCTGCTGCAGTAGAACCATGGTGGTGGGGAGCACACAACTGCGTAGTTTTACGGCACATTGGCAAGTCTATTATGTGCTCCCCATTCCGCATCACTCAGGTCAGTCACAATAAAGATTAAAAGGTTTCCCTTGGTGCAGTAAGCCTCTATGTTCAAAGGTATAATCAGCTACAGAAAGCTGGTAGATGTCAGTACACCCACATTGTGTACTGTTCACCAATGGATGAAAGATAAGGTCTTTGGTATATTTAACAGCCACAGATAGTGCAGGGGCCGAGGCGCATGTTGGAGCTCAGTCGCAGCCCCTCAAGAAGCTCCTCTCCCTGTTACTTTAGATTTTAAGACCTCAGACCTTAAAGATGCAGCGCGGAAACAGGCCGATTGGCCCACTGAGCCCATGCCCACCAGCCATCACCCTGTGCACTATCCTATACACACCAGGGACAATTTTACCACTTACCCAAACTAATTAACCTGCAACAATGTATGTCATTGGGGAAAACCGGAGCACTTGGAGAAAACCCATGTGGTCACAAGAAGAATGTACAAACTCCATGTGGACAGCACCCGTAGTCAGGATCAAACCCAGATCTCTAGCACGGTAAGGCAGCAACTCTACCGTTGCGCTACTGTGCTGCCCAATATTGACGATTCAGTTATTTAAAAAAATTCTGCAACAACTCAAAATTATTTACTCGGGGGAGTGAAATTGCCCAAGGCTCGCTGAGTTACTCCAGTATTTTGTGTCTGTCTTCGGTATAAACCAGCATTTGCTGTTCCTTCCCACACATCTACAGCCTGTCTAGGCTGCTTGAACAGTACATTCTGAAATCACTCCATCAATTGAGAACCAGGGCAGCAGGCCAAGTCACAGCCATCCTGATCTAGAGAAATACCAGCAACCCTTCATCACTCAATCGTTTAGGTCCAAGATCTCTATGTGCAATGCCATTCGAGAAATATGTTCACCAGAAGGACTACAACAGCTCAAAGTAACTCACCACCCAAACCTGCCAGCAATGCCCATATTCCAAATATTAATAAAATGCAGTTGCTGCAATTAGAATAACAAGCTTTTGATAAAACTGTAGAAATCAGAAAATGTGTATTACGAAAAGAAAAAAAAACTAAGAGTGTTAAAAGGCAAACTAATAAATAACCTGCACCAAAGAGATTGCAAGTGCTCGAATCCGGTGCAAAAAAACAAGCGCTGGATGAACTCAACGGGTCCTGCAGTATTTCTGGAGGAAATTGTCAGATGACATTTCGGGTTGGTACCTTTCTTCAGACTGATCAATAACATCAACAGTACCAATGTCACATTGCTAGTGTCAAAATCTGCTGGTTGAGTTGATCAAAATTGACTTGCATGTTGGGGCAGATCAATTTCACAACACAATCATAGCCAGCACTGGAAAGGTGTTTAGAACATAGAACAGTATAGCATAGGAACAGGCCATTCCTCACAATGATTGTGCTGAACATGATGCCAAGCCAAACTGAACTTCACTGCCTGCAACTGATCCATTGCTAAAGCACCATTGAACCATTGATCCACATCCCTCCATTCCTTGCATATCCATGTGCCCATCTAAAAGCCTCTTAAGTGCCACTATCGTATCTTCCTATTACACCACTCCTGGCAGCAGGTTCCAGGCACCCACCACTCTTTGTGTTAAAAAACCTGCCCCGCATATCTCCTTTAAACTTTGTCTCTCTCAGCATATTTATGTTTAATGTTGTATTTACCTGTGGTGATGCCCAAGGGATAATTTTCAAAAGTTAAATATGATATTCAATAATAAGCATATCACCCCCACCCCCCTCCTCGAATCTACTCTTACTTAAACCTCACTTAGTAAATAACATTTTTGCCAGTGCTTCTTTTCCCTTGTTTGAGGCAAACAGCAACTCCAACAACTTCTCTAAATTGAGACTGCATAATTCACCATGGATTGCATGTGTAATGCTCCTCCAATTAGCAGTATTGATTTAGAGTCATGGAGTCATACCGAGTGGAAACAGGCCCTTCGGCCCAACTAGCCCACACTGACTGACATGTCCCATCTACATTAGTCCCACCTGCCTGCGTTTGTCCCATAACCCTCTAGACCCGTCCCATCCATGTACCTGTCCAAATGTTTCTCAAACGTTGCATTTGTCCCTGCCTCAACTACCTCCTCCGGCAGCTCGTTTGACTCACCCACCACCCTCTGTGTGAAAACGTTACCCCTCAGGTTTCTATTAAATCTTGCCCCCCTCACCTTAAACCTATGTCCTCAGGTTATCGATTCCCCTAATCTGGGCAAGGGATTCCTTGCGTCTACCCGATCTATTCCTCTCATGATTTTGTACATATGATTTTGATTATTTAGCAGAAATCAAAGTGCTGGAGGAACTCAGTAGGTCTGGCAACATCTGAGAAGGAAATAGACAGAAGACATTTCAGTCAGGCAGATTGACGAGGTGCCCCAACCCAAAATGCAGTCTCTTCATTGCTCTCCAAAGATGCTGCCTGATCCACTGATTTCCTCCAGCAGTGTGTTTTTCCCTTGAAATTCCAGCGTCTGCAGTGTCTTACATCTCCAACTATGTTTATTTGCTGAGGACAGATGGTCAGGATTTTGTCTGTCGATTACACAACACTGTTAATAATGGTCTCACACCAAGAGTTTACTTATCCTGCACAGCATTACTGCTCTGATTTCTAAATTCATTGTGGCCATTCAACTGAGAAAGTGCAAAATGTGTGTCTTTAGTCTTTTCCACAGCTCCGATGCCAAGCTTGTTGGTAGCTTTCACATCCCGCAGGGGTGCAAAAAGCACACCAGCTGCACACTCATGAAATGCGCCCAATGTACCAGCAAGTCAGCGTCTCGAAATCTGTCTCAACTTAAACCTGCTCCTGAAAATCTACCTCAAAAGGCATCCAGGACAACAGGCTTCCAAATTTCCCAGCCTGAAAATGTGCAGAATTCTTCTACTTTCTGATGTGGTTATTAAGTAGGTTATATTGCTGAATAAATTGCACTTGGTGCTGGGAGCAGATGGAGTGGATTTGTGATTTCCTCAGCCGGAAGTACGATGGACATATCGTCACAGGCACGATAAAGCAAGCAAGTGGATAAAGCAACTGTATGTGCGCACCAATAGTCAACTGAAATTTCAGTTAAAGCATGAGTGATAATTTAGAAGTCCAATATGAAGTCTGTAAATTGCAGCTGAGCATGGGGTGATTTGAAGGGCAAACGGTGGTGCAGCACTAGAGTTGCTGCCTTACTCCGCCAGAGACCTGGGTTCGATCCTGACTACAGGTGCTGTCTGTACAGAGTTTGCACGTCCTCTCTGTGACTGATTGAGTTTTCTCTGGCTGCTCTGGTTACCTCCCACACATCAAAGACATACAGGTTTGTAGGTTAATTGGCCTCAGTAAAAATTGTAATTTGTCCTGTGTGTAGGACAGTGCTAGTGTACGGGGATCGCTGGTTGGCGTGGTCTCGGTGGGCCGAAGGGCCTGTTTCTCTAAACTAAACCAAACTAAGTCCAAGTTCCAGATTTAAAGACTAATATGAACTGTGCTCTGGATGACACACTTATAGTCACATCCTTGCAACAAATGCGCACACATTAAAGGCCCAGATTTTAGACATCAGACCTTATCATTACAAGGTCAGGATTGTAGAAAGATCGCACAGAGAGACATAATCAGGGTACATTGGTCCTCTGGATGTGCAGGAGGAAGGAATATTGACTCGGGTTCAGTGAACCAGGAGGTTTGGCCAGGGTACAGGAGGAACAACAATATTGGGGTCATCATGGCCAATTTATACAGGTTGGTTCTTGTGAACCTACAAACCTATATGTCTCTGTCTTGAGAGTAGATGCCATGATAGCTATGTAACATTCAGGATGATACAGTAACTTTAGTTTATGCTTCCAGCTAACCTTTAAAATTGGAATCCCTTCATGCTTCAATCCTCTGGCGAGACCTGAAACAAATATACTCATTCCCAAAGTGATTCTGGATAAAGAACTTTGTGTATTTGTTCTCAGTCAACATGGCAAGATGTTATGCCGTCTGATCATGACTTTTGGGATCTGAGATTATAAGGTAGCTCAAAAAACAAGAGTAGTATTGCCTATATTCTAGATTCATAGAGCTCCTTTTTTACATAGTGTCAAATAATAACCTATTTAATCTTAACCTTTTTGCAAATTATCTGCTTATTTTATGACCTGACTGATCATACTTCTTTGTTTCCAGCAGCTAATAAAAATAAGACACACTGTAGGAATTCACAGGAATCCACTGCCTTGGGATCTTTCTCAATGTCTCTTTATGATGCATGAGCACAGCCAGTAAATTAAACCAACACAATTAATAATTTAGTTAGTTCCTATTAATAGAGAAACTGTGAGAATTAGGACAGCATTTCTACTGTGTGCCTAGTCCATGAGAAGCAGATTCATTTATTTGGAAGCCTCTACACTGTTGCAACGGAAAGATGAGTTTGCCACGTGGCACAATCTTTAAAGTGTTTCACCAGTGTTACAAACACCAATGTTACTTTCAACCTCATTAGCTTGGTGTCAAGAGTCAAACAGAACAATGACAGTTTTACTTGCAGCAGCACAACAGATATGTAAACATGTGTAGGAAGGAACTGCAGATGCTGGTTTACACCGAAGATAGACACAAAATGCTGGAGTAAGACAGCACCTTACATTTGGCTCGGACAGCTTATAACCCAGCAGTATGAATATTGAATTCTCTAATTTCAAGTAACCCTTGCTTTCCCTCTCTCCATCCCTTCCCGTCCTAGTTCTTCGACCAGTCCGACTGTCCTCCTGATTAAATTTTATCTTTGTATGCTTCATTGTCAACTTCCCCTAGCGAACAATGATCTCTTCTACTTTCCTTGATCTTCGTCCCCTTTGATGTCTTTGATTTTGCACCTTACCCTTCCATATCTCTGTGTCTCCCTCTCCCCTGACTCAATCCGAAGAAGGGTGTCGACCCATTCCTTCTCTCCAGAGATGCTGCCTGTCCCACTGAGTTACTCCAGCATTGTGTGTCTATCGTCGGTGTGAACCACCACCTCCAGTTCCTTCCTACACACCTCACCTTTCCCTGTTGGGTCTTCTCTGTGACAGAGTAAATTGGGTGTGGTGTGTGTTTTTTACTTGACAATAAAGATGAAAATTACCAATGCCGTTTTCAAAATTTCATGCAAACAACCCTTTCCAAACATTTGCCTGACATTGTCGATAACAGAATTATTACACAAATTAAACTCTGAAGTAAACATTCTCCTGATATTACTTCGAAGGTCGTAGAACTGTGCAACTCCAATTTCTCCGCCCTACTCCAATCAGTTTGAAGAAGGTCCCAACCCAAAATATTGCCTATCCACGTCCTCCAGAGATGCTGCCTGATCCGCTGAGTTCCTCCAGCACTTTTTTTGTGGTAAACCAACATCTGCAGTTCCTTGTGGCTCCAATTTAATTTTACTTGTTGGAACTTTTGTTCTATACTGAACACAAAGGGACCTTCATTTAGCAGAAAATTAAACAATTGGTTTTTTTTTAATTATGTGTTTTTTAAATTCAAACCAAGGAGCTTCCATTTAATAAAAACAGCCAAGCTCTAGTTAGCTTCCTATCAATTGCAATAAAAGATTAGAATCATTTGAAGGTTAACCAGTGGAAAACTAATTAATTAGGCAGAGAGACAGAGATACATTTTAAGTGAGTCACACTGCTGGAATAGATAAGCAAAAAAAACTTGGATATTGAGTAGGTATTGTACTCCATTGAGTCTTGTGGGTGGTTGTATGAAGAGAGGCAATTTGTGTTATGACACGTGTGAGGGAGACTGCCATAGTTCAAATGAGTGCAAAGACAGACTGCAGAGCACGTGGGTGGTCTGTGCCAACGTTTTAATTTTTAAGAGTAACAATACCAAGTGGACCCATTGGGCCCAAACCTCTCCTACATTGGTGCAGCACCCTCTCCTCCCCCTCTCCCCATCACCTCCCCTCTCCTCCTCCCTCCCTCCCTCCTCCCTTCCCCCTCCCCCTCCCACCTCGCCCCCTCTCCCTCCCCCCCACTCCATCCCCCCTCAACCCCCCCTTATCCTCCCTCCTACCCCCTCCCCCTCCTTCCACCCGACCTCCCTCCACCCTCCTCCCTCCCTCCCTCTCCCCGCCTTCCCTAGGAGATAGAATTAAACTTTAAAACGTGAATAACTTTAAAAATATAACCGATTTCAATGAAACTTCTTTCATTAGCACCAAAGGAACGACGGTGAGTAAGGTGGGCCTAAAATTATTGCGGTATCGTGTACCGTTTTGGTTGTAGTTCAGGAACAAAAAATAAACATACGAGTTTTAGTATACAGATGGGCCGAATGGCCTAATTCTATTCCTATAACTTGTGAACATCTGAACATCAAGCTGTAAATCAACACTGCTTTTTTGTAGGCAAAAAGGTATCAGTACACATAACAATTAAAATCTAAGCTACATTTATCAGCAATTTTTCCCATCTCCTGTTTTGATTTTGTCACCAATCAACTTATAATTTAATAACCTCATAACTAAAAAGTATAAAATCAAATTAAAATTAAAGCAAAATTGAAAATCTGGTTGTTAATATTTTTGAGGTGCCAGCATGCCGTGTCTGTATTGCCACAAATAAGGCCCTGGTGTTCGATACGATATGCCTTCAACCTTATAGATGGTTAGATTATGGTCTCCACCTTTATCCAGTATCAATTGTTAACACATTTGAAAAGATGAAAATTAAAGTCTCACTTAAACAGATAAGTTTCACATCAGATGTTCAGGCCGTTGTTTCTCGCTGCTAATTTTATAATGTTATTGGCCAATCTGAAATAACCAAACACTTTGTACCTTGGCTGAACACAGACAGTTTATACCAAAGATAGACACAAAATACTGGAGTAACTTAGTGGGACAGGCAGATTCTCTGGATAGTCTGAAGGCGGCAGCTCTGGATGGAAGGAATGGGTGATGTTTCGGGTCGAGACCCTACTTGAGACTGAAGAAGGGTCTCAACCTGAAACATCACCCATTCCTTCTATTCCTTCTCTCCAGAGATGCTGCCTGTCCCACTTAGTTACTCCAGCATTTTGTGTCTATCTTCAGTGTAAACCAGCACCTGCAGTTCCTTTACAGGCGGTTTATATACAGTGTAGTTGAAGTGACCAGAGGCAACACAATCATACAAAGACCAAATGCATTGTCTTTCATAGATTTAGCAGCTTCCCTGGTCTCCAAATGCTTCCGATCCCCTGGCAACTCATGGAGTACTTTAAAAATGTAGACATTGTACAAATGTCTTTTAAGCTATTCAATGTTAATTTAAATCAGATACCAATCTATGTATGTGTACAAAGGATTTATACCTTAAGAGTGGTACAATGTGAATCTCATTAAGCATTTGTTGAATACCATTGCTGACATTTATTCTCAAACTTCTATCACTCATGAATTATCCCCTCACATGTATGAAAGGAAGCATTGACTCAATGTTACAGACATCCCAAATCTTTGGGAAAGGTAGTCGATAAACAACCAGTAATCTTCCCAAAAATACATTCCAGTAGGTCCGCTGTGTGCCTTTCTGAGTTCTTGTCACCTCTGCCTTCAGAGGCTTATCCTCCATTTAAAAATCTGCACCTCTGGCACTCCAGGAAATCATTTTTAAACTAAAGATAGATAGTGGAAATGGCAAGGGAGAATGATTGACAGACGAAAGGTCTGGCACTGAACAGTCATCTCTTCAATAACCTCAGCAAAGAATGTAGGCGGAAGGTAAAAGTTGAATGGTGTCAGAAGATTTGTCTAAGTTTAGTCACCAGGCAAGAGGAGAGTAACTTCGAAAAAAGGGATGAAAGTAAAGTGGTGATAAAAATCATAATTTTTGTGATGACAGATTGCATCTACTGAGTCAACAATGAAATGTCAATACTTTGTACTCGCTTAATGTGAAAGCAGGAGTGTTCCCCCATTAGTTTGCAGCACAGTGTTAATAGAAATACGGGGCTCTTGATGTTCATCTTAGAGATGTCGCCACCATCAGGCTCTGTGGAAATAGGGTGCCGCAAGTCTACAATCATGAATTAGTACGAATATTGATGGAAAGATATAGGATGGAAACAGGCCCTTCGGCCCACTGAGTTCATGCCGACCATCAATCACATGTTCACAGCAGTTCTGTGTTATCCTACTTTTGTATCCACTCACTAAACAGTCGGGGTAATTTATAGAGGCCAATTAACCTACAAATGATATGTCTTTGGGATGTGGGAGGAAACCCACCCAGTCACAGGGAGGACGTGCAAACGCTACATAGACCAGAGGCCAGGATCAAACACGGGTCTCTGGTGTTGTCAGCCTGGTCACCCATGTTTGTGGACCATGGTAAGGATATCTCATCTCCATTGGGTGGCAAAATGTCTGAGGTTCACATCAACCAAAACAACCCATTAGTAAGATTTTTAAGTTTTATATTCACTGAAAATATTGTACTCTTTGAGAGGCCATCCCACTGAAATATTAACGTCCGATTTTCACTGACTGTTAATCTTTATTATGCAAAAGAAATGATGCATTCTGCAAATATTCCTTCAATTGTTCAGTACCTAGAAAAAGGAAAAGCTTTTAAATTTATAATCATTTATTTCTGAGTCTTTGTAGTGAAATATAAAAATGAGGATCAATATTCTCTTTTATGTTTAAAGGTTTTCAAGTTAAAAATCTCTCTTTTTCAGATGCTTATTGCCCATTCTCACAAAGATTTTAATAACCTTCTGGTATTTGAAATCGGTTTAAGATTCACCTCTATTCAGATCATGGCACAAATAAGTTTTGAAAAGCATGATTATACTTTTTCTTCATTATCAGTTCTATGGGACTTCTCCAACCAAAATCTCATAGCTGGTGAATGAAGATACTTTCATACAATAAGATAAGTAACATTGCTTAATCCAATTGAATTATACAATGTAGGCTATTATTGATGCTATAAACGTCTTCCCTTCCAGCTGGGTAGTCAGTTCAGAGAATCAAATCCTCAATGATAATAGAGATCTTTCCATTATTGAAGATGAATCCCTTATTCATTACCATTTACACAAATTGAATGATTCTAAAATGATGAAATTATAATATTTGTAGGAAGGAACTGCTGGTTTTCACCAAAGATAGACACAAAATGCTGGAGTAACTCAGTGAGACAAGCAGCATCTCTGGACAGAAGGAATAGGTGACGTTTCGGATCGAGACCCTTCATCAGACAGGACTCGACCTGAAACGTCACCCATTCCTTCTATCCAGAGATGCTGCTTATCCCGCTGAGTTACTCCAGCATTTTGTGTCTAAATTATCAAATTTAATCTCTTTAAGAATTTCATAAATACAATTTGATGCATTATAATCCAAATATTATACAACTTACTAAATTTAACAATTATATTGTCCATGTGTTTTCTTATAATTAATTTGATATTTTTATTTCAAACCACACTTCCCTTTTGCCTGTTAATTCAACTCAGTTACATATTTGATTTTAGCTTCACAGGTGTTTGGTTAGGTTGTAAACTCTAGAGTCCTGTGTGTGTAATTTTTGGCATGGCATCTGCAAACTCCTTCAAAACCCACCTCCCATCTCATTTGAGCAGACACACAAAGGATTTGTTGTTGTTTATTCGACCAGCTTTCAAAGTGCCACACATCATCTGTCTGGACACAATTGACAGGAAAAGAATGGAACATAAAAATACAAAAAATGCACTGGGAAACTATTCACATTGATGTTGGAGACAGCCTGGGTCTGAGAGCAAAATAAATACTTCTACTATGAAAGAGGCCATAGGTTTTAAAGCTTGGTGAATACATGGCTCTTAACGTGTGTTAGGATATTGATTACTCCTTCATTCTAGTAATATGTACAAGGAAGAGATTAGTTCCAGGTAGCTGAATGCTGGCAGATGTAAAGTAATTGCTACACCCACTCAAAGCATTATTGGACTGCAGTGCGCAATGACTCTTTCAATCTCTGGCAAACATATTACAAAAAATTACTTTCTTTCATACAGCCTTTGATACACATGACAGTGAAGAGGATTAGTACCAAAATTATTAGCTTCAATTTCTTTTCTCTCCACCACCAACTAATTATTATGATCCGTCCACTTACAGCCACAACAACTACAGTTACCTGGTCCCCTGCCCTGCAATTATTTCTTTTTTGGCAATGCTCAAATAGATTGTTAGCAATGCTGTTGGGACAGAAGTGTTGTGTCAGTGTGAACAATCGCGGCCTCTTCTTTGTTCTGTCCCTGCTGAGGGCCTTGCAGAACTGCAAACGCTCCATGGAAATTGGAAATCAATTGTTCCAGGAGCATGCTGGAAATGGATTGATTTCACCACAACGCTGATGGTGGGACAAGCTCCTTGGCCTCAGATACTGCACTACATCTGTCCTCACTGTAAAGATAATTGAAGAAGTTCACACAAGGACTACAATGTCAACATTATTGAACAATGACTGGATAGAAGAAAAACACACAGCTGGGCTCAGGCAAATGAGAAAATTATTCGGAAATTATCTGCTACGGGAAAGGTATAGATAAACACTTTAGAGACACGCAGCAAGAAATATAGAGTCATAGATGCTTACAACGTGGAAAAAGGCCCTTCGCCCAACTTGCCCACACCGACCAACATGCCCCACCTACATTAGTTCCACCTGCCTGCATTTGGCCCTTATCCCTTTAAATCTGTTCTATCCATGTACCAATCTAAATGTCTCTTAAACGTTGCGATAGTACCTGCCTCAACTACCTCTCTGGCTGCTCATTCCATACACCCACCACCCTTTGTGTGAAAAAGATACCCCTCAGGTTTCCCCCTCATCTTAAACCTATGTCCTCTGGTTCTCGATTCCCCTCCTCCGGGAAAGAGACTCTGTGCATCTACCCAATCTATTCCTCATGATTTTGTAAATATCTATAAGATCACCCCACATCCTCCTGCGCTCCAAGGAACAGAGTCCTAGTCAGTGCAACCACTGCCTATAGCTCAGGCCCATGAGTCCTGGCAACATCCTCGAATCTTCTCTGCACTCTTTCCAGCTTGACAACATCTTTCCTCTAACAATGAAAGAATGAAAGAATGATCAAGGATGAAGTCTAAGAGTTGATATGGTTGGATGGACTGAATGAATATTCATCATCAGCGATGTTTGTTCTTGGACAAGTGTGAGGTCTTGCACTTTGCCAAGTTAAATCAGAGGCGGTGTGTAGGAAGGAACTGCAGATGCTGGTTTACACCGAAGATAGACACAAAATGCTGGAGTAACTCGGTGAGGCAGGCAGCATCTCTGGAGAGAAGGAATGGGAAGGATTGACACAGTGAATGATAGGGCCCTGGACAGTGCTGGAGTGCAGAGAGTGGTTGGGGATACGGGTACATTGTTTCCGCAACGTGGCAACACAGGTCCACAGGGTGGTGAAGAAGGCATTTGACATGCTTGCCTTCATTAGTTAGATGTAAGAGTACAGGAATTGGGAGTCATTTTACAAAGTACAAGACTTCTGTGAGCAGTTCTGGTCACCCAGCTGTGGGAAGGATGTCATTAAATTCACAAAGATTTTAACGGGACTGGAGGATTAGGGTTATAATTTGAGGCTGGAGAGGCTGTGACTTTTTTCCCTGGAAGATAGGAAGCTATGAGATGACTATGTACAGGAATATTAAATGATATGGGGCTTAAATAAGGTGACTGGACATAGGTTTAAGATAGGAAAAATGTAAAAGTGACTGAGGAGCAACATTTTCACACAGATGCTGGTGGTTATATAGAATGAGCTGCCAGAAGAAGTGCTGGAGATGGGTGCAATAACAACACATAAAAGCCCTTGTCCTTTTTTTGTGGGTGGTGGTCGGGGTTTGGGAACTGCTTCTGGACTAACCCTGGCAATTGAGTAACTGCATTTTGTAGATGGTACACATTTCTAGCCAATGATTGTTAGAGGAGGAAGGGATTAATGTTTTGGGTGGTGGAAGGTGTACCAATCAAGTTGACTGTTTAGCCCAGGATTGCGGTGACTATTCTTGAAGCTGCATCTATCAAGGGGAGAATTCCTGCAAATTGATTTCCCATCTGATGAGCCCCAATTCCATAACACTCTAAACACATGTCTTTAGTTGTCTTTGGGACTATCAGGAGAAGAGTCATTCATGAAAGCTTCTGACATGCTCTCGTAGCCATGGTATTTGTGTGGTTGGTCCAACTGGCCAGCATTGTCTCCTCCCTCCCTCACTCCCTCCCTCACTCACTCATGAAGGTGTGGGGCGTCACTTATGGTTATGCCATTGAATATCAAGAGTAGGTGCTCTGCCTTTCTTTTGCAAGAGAAAGGCATTTCATGGCATTGTTGATGCCACCATTACTGCCAGCATCACTCTCCACTAATCGGCCCATACCCAAATATTTTCTATATCTCGCTACATGTGGACGGACATAAACAGTTTTATTATAAGTTCATAAGTCATGGGAGCAGAATTAGGCCATTTGGCCCATCGAGTCTACTCCGCCGTTCATTCACGGTGGATCTATCTTTCCCTCTCGACTCCATTGTCCTGCCTTCTTCTCGTAATGTTTGACATCCTTACCAGTCAAGAACCTGTTAATCCCCGCTTTAAAAATACCCATTAACATGGTCTCCACATCCATCTGTGGCAATGAATTCCAGAGATTCAACACCTCTGGCTCAAGAAATTCCTCCTCATCTCCTTTCTAAAGGTACATCCTTTTATTCTGAGGCTGTGCCCTCTGGTCCTAGACGCTCCCACTAGTGGAAACATCCTCTCCACATCTACTCTATCCAGGCCTTCCACTAAATCCTGTGCTAGAATAGGTGAATGGTTATTTCGATTTAATTGGTTGTTTTCTCAGAAAGAGATCGCGCGAACCAACAAAGGATGACAATCATTCTTTCATTTACTGAGCTGCCTGTGTAATCTTAGATCAAAATATCGGCAGATCTACCAGTATGTCACAGTCCAGTTTGGAAATTCATTTGTAAAAATACTAAATGAGAATAACAGCCAAAAGCTTGGTCAGAATTGAAGACAAAGCAAAGGAAGACATCATTGTACAGAATGACAATTCTGCAGGCTTGAAGGGCCAAATGGCCTCCTCCTGCACCTATTTTCTATGACAACTAGAAATTTCACATTTCATTCCTGTTTTCAAAAGACTTAGTTTAGCCCCCTGAACAGTTATCAAAAAACTCATGCAAAAAAATTGGAAATATCATTAGAAACGTAAAATGTGAAGAACAATAAATTTGGCGGAAAAAAAATTAATATTTTGCAATCTTTTGCCACATTCAATTTCCTCTTGATACTGCAGTGAATGAAATGAATCTATTATTTGATTTAAAACTTAGATCATTTGCTTTTGAAAAACTGTTCTGAAGACCTCAAATGTTTTTTTGTTTTTAGTTTGGAGATTCAACATGGAAACAGGCCCTTCTGCGCACAGAGACCACTACGACCACAATCGCCCATACACTAGTTCTATCCTACACACGAGGGACAATTTACAGAAGCCAATTAACCTGCAAACCTGCACAGCCTTGGAATGTGGGAAGAATTTCATCTTTCCATATGCCTATTGCTGTAACCTAACACTGTGATGATATGACAGTTTCCTTTTAAGAAACATGAAAATATTTCCTCTTTAAAGAGACAATACACATGTCTTAGCATGACCAGTACATCAGATGCAGATTAAAGAGAGCGGACATGTTTCCATCTTGTAGATGTAAGGGCTAAAACATTTGGAGTTTACACTGCGCTCAGGATAAACAATCAGCAAAATGATATGGCTTATATATTGTCCAAAAATACGTACTATTTATCACAACCTTTCAGGGACAGTGGAGCATGAGAGGCAACATTTGGAAGTGTTAAGAATCATATTTTTCTCATCAGAGGCCTCAGAACTAAGGCAAGACTAAACAGTCATGGATATTTTAGACAGAAAAGGATATTCCCAAGGGAAGATCGTTGATAGGCATATAGGAGACACGTGGGAGGTAAAAAATTATATCTGCAAGTTGCATTTTTAGTTTAGCACCTGGTGCACTTGTTCAAAATGCTCAAACATAAATTTAGGAGTCACATCAGGAAATACTTCTTTAAATGGAAGTTGAATACTTATTTAAATGGATGAAGTAGGGTCTCGATCTGAAACATCGCCTATTCCTTTTCTCAAGAGATGCTTTCTGACCTGCTGAATTACTCCAGCTTTTTGTGTCTATCTTCAGTTTAAACCAGCATCTGCAGTTCCTTCCTACACAAATGAACTCACATGGTAGGCTTAAAAAGTAAGATCAGTAGTTACATAAAACATCTGAAAAATAGCTACAACGGGAGGCTTCAGTTTGTTTTATGGATGGTTGTATTGAGATGGGCTAAATGAAAACATTTGGAGTTATACTGGCAATGAGGCCCCCCCCGCCATCAGTGATTTTTGTGGTCCATCACCCATCCGCAAACATACCCTTCAATAAATCAGCACTCCATTCATTCCCCACCTCAGCCTGGTTGCCTCGGTCACAAATAAAATGCAGACAGCGTTCTCAAAAAATTGTCAAATGCTTAGAGATACAGCACAGAAAGAGGCCCCAGCCCAGCGAGTCCACACCGACCAGCAATCCCCGCACACGATCCTACACACATGAGGGACAATTTACAATTTTACCAGGACAATTAGCCTACTCTTCGGAATGTGGGACGAAACCGGAGCTCCCAGAGAAAACCCACTCAGATCACAGGGAGAACATACAAACTCCGTACAGACAGCACCCATAGACAGGATTGAACCAGGGTCTCTGGCGCTGTAAGGCAGCAACTCTACCGTGCCGCCCCAAAATCAACACAATGTGTTTCACGGGCAGTTTTCTTGAAGGCAGAATTTAAGTATCGGGAAACCTTTAATGAAAATATGCAATTGATTTCTGTGTTCAGTGGAATAATAACATTTATATCCTACATTGGGAGGATGAAGCAATTTGTTGCTGAGTATTGCAAGTCTTTAAATAAGTCATTCTGACTAGTATTGAATTACTTGCATATTTCACTTTGTCAATTGCGCAGCTAGGCAAAAAACTCCATTAGCATTGTAGAACTTGTGTCTGTATGTTTTAGAAATGGGAACCCACAAAGATTGCCCTGGAGTCCTCACGAATTTAGAAATTAATCTTCAGTCGTTTACTGTGAGCAATCAGGGTAAAATATCAAAAGGAATTTTAAAGAATTGTGTGCTTTCTTCACTCTATGCGAAAGCTTTAATTTGCAAAGTGTGCAGCAATGTTGGAGGTGAAGGAAAACAAAATCTTCTGACTGACAGTCAGAATCATTCAACTGGGTAATGAGGAATTCAATCACTTTTCAATTAACATGGTTGGCATCTGGCTTGTCAGGGATGGCTGGTTGAAAAACCAATGGGTAGGAATCTAAGAGTAAACAAGTGAGATGTTACTATATCGGGCAGCCACAGTGGCGCAGCGGTAAAGTTGTTGCCTTACAGCACCTGCAGTGCCAGAGACCCTGTTTCCATCCTGACTACGGGTGCTGTCTGTACGGAGCTTGTGTTCCCGTGAACGCGTGGATTTTCTCCGAGGCCTTCGGTTTCCTCCCACACTCCAAAGTCATACAGGCATGTAGGTTAACCCTGGCTTGGTATAAATGTAAATTGTCCCTAGGGTGTGTAGGATAGTATTAATGTGCGGGGATCGCTGGTCGTTGCGGACTCGGTGGGCTGAAGGGCCTGTTTCCGTGCTGTATCTCCAAACTAGACTAGCTTAGATGGGGTATCATGGTCGGCATGGAGGGGTTGGGCAGAAGGGCCATGCGATAGAGTCATACATGCTGTATGAATCTATGGTATGTTCACCTTCATTAAGAGAGGCTTTGAATGCAAGAGCAATAATGTATTCTTACAATTGTACAGGGCCATGTTAAGACACCACTGGAATATGGCATTCAGTTCTCATCTCTTTATCAAAGAAAGGATAAGTTTACAATGGAGCCTGGATAGAGTGGATGTAGAGAGGACGTTTCCACTAGTGGGAGAGTCAAGGACCAGAGATCATAGTCTCAGAATTAAAGGATGTTCCTTTAAGAAGGGATGAGGAATTTCTTTAGTCAGAGGGTAGTGAATGTGTGAAATCTACGACTAGCAACAAAAGGTCAAGCAGGACGATTGCTGCTTCTATAATGATGCTAAACAATTTGTCGCAACCTAATTTTAGTACCTTACTAGATTGAGGATTGTAGCACATGTTTATCTCCAATTTAGCAGTCTCACAAATTCAATCCAAATTATTAAATAAATGAGGCTTTACATATACGAGATAGCCTATAAAACAATCAATGTGGGATGGTTTCTAAAAATGGCAAAATATTTCAGTCAGTTCACAGTCTCAGTGTTGATGTGGAGTCTGACGTACAGCACCAAAGATGGGAGCTTTGATATAAGAAAATAACTGCAGATGCTGGTACAAATCGATTTATTCACAAAATGCTGGAGTAACTCAGCAGGTCAGACAGCATCTCGGGAGAGAAGGAATGGGTGACGTTTCGGGTCGAGACCCTTCTTCAGACTGATGTCAGGGGGGCGGGACAAAGGAAGGATATAGGTGGAGACAGGAAGATAGAGGGAGATCTGGGAAGGAGGAGGGGAAGGGAGGGCTTTGTCCCGCCCCCCTGACATCAGTCTGAAGAAGGGTCTCGACCCGAAACGTCACCCATTCCTTCTCTCCTGAGATGCTGTCTGACCTGCTGAGTTACTCCAGCATTTTGTGAATAAATGGGAGCTTTGATATTAAACATGAACAACTTAATACCACTGGAATAACATGACTGATCAGGCAGCATCAAAGGAGGGAATACGTGAACATTTTGGGTTAGAAATCCTCTTTGGTCTGAAGAAGGGTCCTGACCCAACACACCCTGTCCATTCCCTCCACGGATGCTGCCTGACCCGCTGAGTCTCTTCAGCAGTTTGCCTTTTGCTCAAGATTCTAGCACCTGCAATCTCTTATGTCTTCAACTTACCACATCCGTTGTCCCATAGTCATTTTTGCACCTCATCTGTGGTCATCAAAGAGGATATATTCACTTTTTAAATCTTACTAAGACATACAATGCATCCTGCTTTTTCATGGTAACATGTTCTAGAATTTCACTGTCACCCTCCCTCACTTTTCAATGACGGTGTCCCTTATCCTTTGTAAATAAAGACAATACGTATTCATTTAAGACCTTTCCTTCATCCTTTGGCACACCACATACAGATTGGTCTCAAATGGGTATAGTTTTTTCTTGGTTACCCTTTTGTCCTTAAAATGTTTATAAAATGGTTTGGGCTTTTCGGTAATCTGTCAGTGATGTTTTGTGCCCTTTCTTCCCCCTCTTTATTCTTTATTAATATGCCTTTCCCCATATTTTCTGTTCTCCTGAAGGGCCTCCCTGTTTTCAGGTCTCTGTCTCTGTCACACCCAGCTCTTGATGCCTCTCAACAGGCAGAGTTTCTTAGACTTGCTGCCCCTACCTTACACACTTTCCATGTCAAGAAGGAGCACATTGTGGGTTCAATGGTGTTTTATTGTCACATGTGCAAAAACACAGTGAAATTATTTTCCGAGTCTCCAGATTTGGGTCCATTTCTAAAGTCTGGTCCATGCGTCAGGTCTTGGTAGGACCTGTGCATGGGTTTTGTGATGTGGTTATAATGCAAGACTTATTGTGGGCAATTCCAAGAAAAAGTGTCCCACTCTGCTGTATGATGCTCTAAAATGCAGCTTAGGCTCAATTAAATTAAAGTCCAGCGGAGACTCAATAAGTCAAATCATGGACATTGCATGCAATGATATTAAATAAAATAAAAAGATAAAAAAGGCAGTTTATCATTTCTGAAATCTGACCATTAAACCTCAGGACATTTAGGAACAAAGAAGGCAACAGCTACTTGTTCAGATTTCAATCACACCGGGCTAATATTTCTCACTCAGCCAAGTCTGGAAGCAGGATTTGCTGCCTCTTCATCCACCCCCCAAAACCATTGTTCAGTGTCTACACTGTCTCAGAATTCATTAAGTTTGCGTGTTTTTCTCCAGCTGCAATAAAACTTGGGAGTGAGGGCGGGCATGGATGGTGACTCAGATAATCTTAGCTAGCTCTCTGAAAGAGACCTTAGCAAGTGCAGTCCATGCCAGTGAGAATCTGGCCCGGGCCATTTTCAGGCATTTGAGCCGACTGTTTGGGCCCTCGGCAGACCATTGGGCGCAGCCTAAGTTTGCAGCTGCAGCCTCCACCACACTCCTCCAAGTCATCAGATCGACTGGGCGAGGTCAGCTACTGTCCCTTCTTACATGGAGCTGTGGATTCAAACCCTGCCCCTACAGTGCGACCACGTGCACAGTAGAAGAACTGCACTTTATGTCTGCTTTGGTAGCCTATGTTGTACTTCGTGGTCCGGTATCTGTTATACCTTTGTTATGACTCTGGACGGACCACAAGTACACGTGTTTAAAAGGTTTAAAGGCTGGAGCTTAAATCCAAGCTGTTTATTCCACGGCCACCTGGAACCAGGGTGACCACCAAATCACCTCATTCTCTTATATACATGTTACTACACGGGCAAACAAAGTAGTCCTTGTGATACAACAAAGTAGTCCTTGCAATATCACAACAGCCTACAGCCCAATGCAGGAACAATTTCCCTGCTCCCACCAGAACCCCCAGGGCATCCCTCCCTTTAATTGATTGATTGGAAGAAATTACATGGAAACAGGCCCTTCAGCCCACCGAGCAAGGATGTCAAAGGTTATGGGGTGTAAGCAGGAGAATAAGGCTGAGAGGGAAAAGTGGATCAGCCATGATCAAATAGCAGAGTAGACTCAATGGGCTGAATGGCCTATATCTGCTCTTATGTCTTATGGTGTCATACACACGCACGCACACGCTCACACACATACAGATCAATGGTAGATTCAGATACACACACAGACAGTCACTCACAAAGGCTCACACATGCACTCATATGCATACACAAATAGTCTCGCACACATACAGTCTCAGAGGAAGAAGGGTCTCGACCCGAAACATCACCCGTTCCTCCTCTCCAGATATGCTGCCTGTCCCACTGAGTTACTCCAGCTTTTTGTGTCTATCTTTGGTTTAAACTAGCATCTGCAGTTCCTTCCTACACAGTACTGCTGATCTGAATCATGCTGGGAATGCTGCTGCTGACAAGCAAAGTAGCACAAGAATTATCTGTAATTATGGCAAAATGTAAACACACGAATCTTGACACATCGAGAGCATCATGGCGAGTTTGAATATATGGATGAATATGAATTGTTTAACTTCTTTTTTAAACTGCAATAGACCAGGATCACGTTTGATCCTTTTTATTTCAAAGGAAGTGGCTTGAAATTGAGAACTCATTAAAGACTGCATTTTAAATCAAGATGAATTTTCACAGATTTGAAAAGGAAAGGCTGGGGTGATGGGGAAACATTTCGTAAAGCCACATAGATCAATTCATGAGATGTCGCAGCCAATCTAAATAGTGCTAGAGGTGAACAATTGTCATAACCAAAACTCACGAGCTAGAATTACATGAAACAACACATCATCTGAAATGTAGTACACAAATATTTACAGTTATAGCAGTGGGGGAAATTCCTTTCATGTGTGAATGTTATGAATTGGCTATAGATATCGTATCTCAGGGAAAGCAGGTAGAAACCAAAGGCATGTTGGTTGGCATGGACAGGTTGCGCTGTAGGGCATGTTATCAGTCCAGTAGCAATTTATTGATAAGTGCAAAAACCGAGTTAGACTGGCGATATCAGAAGGTTTTAATGACAGGGTAATGTGTTCAAGGAGATAATTGGACTGAGCTCTACAAGGAAAATTTGATTTGACTGATACTCTTGTTATCTGTGTTTATAAGTCAGATCCAGGATTGCTCCACAGGGCATCTAAAAAACACATTTTATTGTTCATTTCAGAGTACCCTAAAGCAATAACTGTCCAAATTATTTTACTTTTAAAATGTAACCAATGCTGTAATCTAGGAAATATCGCTGGTAGAGGTGATGCCTCACAGCGCTAGTGACCTGGGTTTGATCCTGACATCAGGTGCTGTCTGTGTGGAGTTTACACATTCTCCCTATGACTGCGTGGGTTTCCTCGGGTGCTCTGGTTTCCTCCCACATCCCAAAGATGTGCGGGTTTGTAGGTTAATTGGCCTCTGTAAATCACTTCTGTTATGCAGGGAGTGGATCTGAAAGTGGGATAACATAGAACTAGTGTGAAGAGTAATCGTTAGTTGGCATGGACCTGGTGGGCCAAAGGACCTGTTTCCATGCTGTATCTCTAAACTAAGCAGACAATTCAAGCATATCCTGGCCCCACAAAGAGCAAAGTGATAATAAGTGGGTAATTAATCTTTTCAGTGATATTGCTTGAGGTATAAATATTAAACAAGGCATCACATATAATTTCCCAAGCTCTACCTCATTGGTTATTCTGTTATTGTTCTTCAGTGTTTCTTTATTGTACTCTAATTGTTGTACCATTCTTCTGTTTTGCATTCTTCATTGTGTTTATTGATGTATCTATCATTGTAAATGTACTGTTTACATTGGGAGCTTTACGTGAATGCAATTTCTTTGCATTCAGGTATTTATGGCATAAACCAATGTATATTTTCTTCCACAAGGTTCCTTGGGATCTTTGACATTTACCACAGAATGCAGACATGTTCAACTTTTCATTCTCAGCCTCAAATGAAAAGGTTATTTACAGAAGGAGGCGCCTGTCAGTGCAGCAGTATCTAATTTTTCACCGGAGCTCCAGCCTAGATTTTAGTGCTCAGATCTCTGGAGTAAAGCAGCTCATAACAAGTAATAGCCAAGGTGAACAAAGAATGTGTAACCTGGAAGTAAAAAAAACAACAATATTGCATCGGGCGGCACAGTAGCTCAGCTGATAGACAGCACTAGAGTTTGATACTGACCTAGAGTGCTGTCCTTGTGGAGTTTGAACATTCTCCCTGTGACTGCATGGATTTCATCCGCTTTCCTCCCACATCCCCAATTAGTGCGGCCTTGTAGGTTGTTTGACCTCTGTAAAATTGCCCCTCGTGTGTAGGGAGTGCAGGAGAAAGTGGGATAACATAGAACTAGTGTGAACAGGAAATTGATGGTTCGAGTGGACTCAGTGGGCCGAAGGGCCTGTTTCCATGCTGTATCTTTAAACTAAACTCTGCTAAATGAAACAATGTATTTTTAATTATTGAAATGCAAATACATGCTGATAAAAGGAAGTTGTACTTGTTCTACAATAACTGAACTGAGAGAAGTAATTGCAGGAGTCCTATCTGAGATACATGAATCATCATTAGACACAGTGAGGTGCCGGAAGACCAGAGAGTGGATAATGTTGTACTTCTACTTAAGAAGGACTGCAAAGAAAAACCTAGGAACTATAGATCAGTCAACTTAACATATGTGGTAGCAAAGTTATAGAAGAGCATTCTGAAAGATAAGATAGACCTACATCTGGAAAGACAGAGGTTAATTAGGGATAATTAACATTGTTTCGTGTTTGGGAGGTCGAGTCTCACTAATTGCCAGAAGTGACGAAGAAGAGTGATGAGGGCAGGGCCGTAGACTTAGAGTCATAGAGTCATAGAGCGACACAGTGAGGAAACAGGCCCTTCGGCCCAACTTGCCCACACCGGCCAATATGTCCCAGCTTCACTCGTCCCACCTGCCTGTGCTTGGTCCATATCCTTCCAAACCTGTCCTATCCATGTACCTGTCAAACTGTTTCTTAAATGTTGGGGTAGTCCCAACCTTAACGACCTCCTCTGGCAGCTTGTTCCATATACACACCACCTTTTGTGTGAAAAAGTTACCCCTCATTCTTATTAAATCTATTCCTCTTCACCTTGAACCTATGTCCTCTGGTCCTCGATTCCCCTACTCTGGGCAAGAGATTCTGTGCATCTACCCGATCTATTCCTCTCATGATTTTGTATACCTCTATGAGATCACCCCTCATCCTCCTGTGCTCCAAAGAATAGAGACCCAGCCTACTCAACCTCTCCCTATAGCTCACACCCTCCAGTCCTGGAAACATCCTCGTAAATCTTCTCTGAACCCTTTCAGGCTTGACAATAACTTTCTTATAACATGGTGCCCGGAACTGAACACAATACTCTAAATGCGGTCTCACCAACGTCATATACAACTGCAACATGACCTCCCAACTTCTATACTCAATACTCTGACTGATGAAGGCCAAAGAGCCAAAAGCCTTTTTGACCACCTTATCTACCTGTGACTTGACCTTCAAGGATCCATGCACCTGCATTCCCAGATCCCTCTGCTCTACAACACTCCCCAATGGCCTGTGTTGGTCCTGCCCTTGTTAGACGTCCCAAAATGCAACACCTCACACTTCTCTGTATTAAATTCCATCAACCATTCCTCTACCCACCTGGCCAATCAATGCAGATCCTGCTGCAATCTTTCACAACCATCTTCACTATCTCCAAAATCACCAACTTTTGTATCATCAGCAAACTTGCTAATCTTGCCCTGTATGTTCTCATCCAAATCATTGATGTAGTTGACAAACAGTAATGGGCCCAGCACCGAATCCTGAGGCACACCACTAGTCACAGGCCTCCAGTCCAAGAAGCAACCTTACAAGGACTTCACCAAGGCTTTTGATACGATTCAACATGTTATGTTGCCCAGGAAAGTTTGATCACATGCGATCCAGGGAGAGCTAGCCAACTGGACACAAAATTAACATCATGGAAAAAAGCAGAGGGTGGTGGTGGAAGGTTGTGTTTTGAACTGCAATTCTGTCCCTAGTGATGTGCATAAGGGATTGGTGCTTGGCTCATTGTTTTCTATATCAACGATTTGCATGAGAATGTTCACAGGCATGGTCGGTAAGTTTGCAATTTCAGTAAAATAGGCAGTGTCATAGACAGTGAAGATGGCTATCAAGAATTACAGTGAGATCTTAATCAGCTGTGCAAGTGGGCCGAGAAATGGCAAATGGAGGTTAATTCAAATAAGTGCGGGGTGTTCCATTTTGTCACGTCAAACCAGGGCAAAACCTTCAAAGCCAATGGGGAATTATAGCAGGGAAGATGGATTGAGGTGTACAAGTGTATAGATCCCTACAAGTGGTGTCACGGGTAAACAGGGTGGTGAAGAAGGCTTTTTAGCACTTTGGCTTTTATCTCTGAATCTCTAAAGTAATTTTCTATATTTTATAGCTTGATATTATTTATGCATATCGATATATGTACATGCACACAAAGACGCTCCACCTGAGGCACATATTTCTGCTCTGTTGGATATTTTGACGCTGCAAAAGTTTAAATTTGGTGGGGGACATGTGCACTTCTTTCACAAATGCTGTATAAACATTTGAATCCATGTGCTATTAAAATTAGTCCATAGGTATTCTACATTAAATCTCAAAATTTCTCTTTAGAAGACAGAAAAGTTTGCAGGAATGATTTTTAACTAAAAAAGGAAAAAAGTAGAGAATGGTGCAAGTATATTTTTATCATACAATATAAAACTATGCATGAGGAATACCATTAGCTGCCAAGCTTACCAAATAAAACTGTGGCCTTAACCATCACATACATATGAGTGGGGAGAATGAAAGTCATGAATGATAGAAAAAGTGATTTAATTATTTAAACTGAATAGAGACCGAGAGGTATTTTGAGATTAAAAAAAAGAAAGAATTAATAATAAGTCTAAAAGCAGACTGATGAAATGAACATATATTCTGCCACTTGCTACATATTGTATACTTCAAAGAAGAACATAAAAATGCTCCAGGGGTGCTGCCTAACCCGCTGAGTTATCCCAGCACTCCGTGTGTTTCTTTGTAGACCAGCACCTCCAATTCTTGGTTTCTTTAACGTAAAATGCTAGACGGATGGAAGTCCAGAAAGAACAAGAGGTGAATAATTTATAGAGTCATAGAGTGATACAGTGTGGAAACAGGCCTTTTGGTCCAACTCGCCCACACTGTCCAACAATGTCCCACCTACACTTGGCCCACTTGCCTGCGCTTGGTCCATATCCCTCCAAACCTGTCCTAACTATGTAATTGTCTAACTGTTTCGTGAACGATGGGTTAGTCTCAGCCTCAACTACCTCCTCTGGCAGCTTGTTCCATGCACCCACCACCCTTTGTGTGAAAAGGTTACCCCTCAGATTCCTATTAAATCTTTTCCCTTCAACTTCAACCTATATCCTCTTGTCCTCGATTCCCCTACTCTATGGATCTACCCGATCTATTTCTCTCATGATTTTGTACAGCTCTATAAGATCTCCCCTCATCCTCCTGTGCTCCATGGAATAGAGACCCACCCCACTCAACCTCTCCCCATAGCTCACACCCTCTACTGCTGGCAACATCCTCGTAAATCTTTTCTGAACCCTTTCAAGCTTGACAATATCATTCCTATAACATGGTGCCCAGAATGGAACACAATATTCTAAGTGCGGTCTCACCAACGTCTTATACAACTGCAACATGACCTCCCAACTTCTATACTCAATACTCTGACTGATGAAGGCCAAAGTGCCAAAAGCCTTTTTGTCCACCTTATCAACCTGCGACTTGACCTTCAAGGAACCATGCACCTGTATTCCTAGATCCCTCTGCTCTACAACACTACCCAGTGGCCTACTATTCACTGTGTAGGTCCTGCACTTGTTCGACGTCCCAAAATGAAATGACTCACACGTCTCTGTATTAAATTCCATCAACCATTCCTCTGCCCACCTGGCCAATCGATCCAGATCCTGCTGCAATCATTCACAACTATCTTCACTATCTGCAAAACCACTCACTTTTGTATCATCAACAAACTTGCTAAACGAGCCCTGTATGTTCTCATCCAAATCATTGAAAGTTCTGCATCAACAAAATAAATAAATGATCACATAGACACAAGAAACTACCGATGGGAATCTTGAGCAACCAACAAAATTCTGGAGGTTTGCAACAAGTCAAGCAGTATCTGTAGAAGGAATGACAATGATTGAGCGGATTTAGACAGGAGATGTTTCACGTCGGAACCCTGACCTTTAAGACTAAAATCTAAAACCTGAAGTCTAAATTGTGAGGAAAAATATTGAGGAACCATTCAGGAAGCAGGTAACAATATAAAATTAGAGCACAGTGGCGAGCGGTAGAGTTGCTGCCTTACAGCGCCAGAGATGTGGGTTTGATTCTGACAACAGGTGCTGCCTGTATGGAGTTTGTACCTTCTCCCTGTGACCTGCATGGGTTTTCTTCAGGGTTTACTGTTTCCTCCCAAATTCTGAAGACGTGCAGGTTTGTAGGTTAACTGGATTCTGTAAATTGTAACTTGTCCCTAGTGTGTGGGATAGTGCTTGTGTGTGGGCTGATCGCTGGCTTGCACAGATTTGGTGGGCCGGAGGGCCTGTTTCCGTGCCGTATCTCACAAGTCTAAAGTTGGGGCCCTTCTCCAGACTCAACAATGATTTGGGTTGCGAGCCTGAGCTCGGACATGGTCGATGAACAGAGGATCAGAAGGACTCACAGAGTCAGGAGCAGCGAGAGGATTCTCACAAAACACTCTTGGGGAGAGGTGGAGAAGAAAGGTTCCACGTATGATATCTCCAAAGCTGTCACTGATGGCTCAGTGGTGCAGCTGGTGGAGCTGCTGCCCCACATCGACAGGTTCGATCCTGACCTCACTGGCTGTCTGTGTGGAGTTTGCATGTTCTCCCTGTGACCACGTGAGTCTCCTCCAGATGCTCTGGTTTCCTTCCACATCGCAATGGGAATGCGGGTTTGTAGGTTAATTGGCCTCCCTAACATTCCCACCCTGCTGGAAATGGTCCTAACAGGTCGGAGAGTAGCAGGTACAATTGCCCATTAAAGAAGTTAAAGAGAGATTTAAACAAAAACAATAGATCAATTATAGACACTAAGTACTGGAGCAACTCAGCGGGTGGCGTTTCAAGTTGGAACCCTTCTTCCTTTGCAAAGCTTCACCCATCCTTTTTCTCCAGAGATGCTGCCTGACCCACTGCGTTACTCCAGCACATTGTATCTATCTGGTATAAACCAACATCTGCAATTCCCTGTTTCTACATAGTGACTTACTTGTATCGATTACGTGGGTCGATTAATCTGAAATCTATAGTCAGCAGAATGCTGGAATCCATCAGATAAACAAGTGTTGACAAGGTCTTATCAACATTTGAACATGATCACAAAGAGGCATTTTTGTTTCAGGAGGAAAAAAATTGAAAAATACAATTTAGCCACACAGATAACAATCAATAAGAGGCTGAAGTACATCTGGATTTTTAAAAGACATTTGGTTTTCCACACAAATAGCTGTCAGATAACATTAGGGCTCCTGGGGATGGTGTAACGTGCCAGCATGATAGAGGATTGGTTACAGAGAGGAAAACAGAGGAGAAATATTATAGATTTTTCTAATTTTGGGTAACTTATAAAAACATTCCCCTCTGCCCCTTCCTCAGTTAGCCAGTCTCACAGTTTTCAACAATGTATCTCTCATGGAATCGCACCATTCCAACAATCGGCGTATCAGGGTCCCACCATGCACGACTTCTCCAACTTTAGATAGTTCCTCTGTCCCTCTCTTCCCCTCCCCTTCCCAGATCTCCCTCTATCTTCCTGTCTCCACCTATATCCTTCCTTTGTCCCGCTCCCCTGACATCAGTCTGAAGAAGGGTCTCGACTCGAAACGTCACCCATTCCTTCTCTCCTGAGATGCTGCCTGACCTGCTGAGTTACTCCAGCATTTTGTGAATAAATACCTTCAATTTGTACCAGCATCTGCAGTTATTTTCTTATACCATGCGGAAGATCATCTGTCGCCCATCCCGATTTGTCCTGGCCTTTTCTTGCATCCAGTCACCACGCCCCCACCACCACCCCTCCTACAATCAGTTTGAAAAAGGGTCCCGGCCAGAAAGGTCTCTCCAGAGATGCTGCCTGAGCCGCTGAGTTACTCCAGCAATTTGTGTCTATCTTTGGAAATATTAGAGGTTGGCAGACTATTACCAGTGGATGCTTCGGTGATCAGGACTCTCTTCTATTCACAATGTACGCTGACTATCCATGGGTAGATAGGAATGTGAGATGAGAAGAGGGTGCAAAGAGCAATGAGCTCAAAAAGTAAAAGGCAGGTTAGGCAAGTTGGCGAATGGAGTAGAATATGAGATAATGTGTTATTCAATTTAACAGAAGAGGAGGGAATTAATGCTTTCTAAAGAGTTCATTACTTATGAACTTTCATGTACAGAAGGATCTTGGAGTACTTGGTCATGAGATGCAGTATAAAAACATACAGGTACAATAATTATGTGCACTTTTGGTCTCAGTTTGAGGAATGACATTCTTGCTATTGAGGGAATGCAGTGAGGTTCACCAGGTTAATTCCTGGGATGGCGGGACTGACATATGATGAAAGAATAGATCGTCGGGGCTGATATTCACTGGAATATAGAATGAGAGGAGATCTTATAGAAACATATAAAATTCTTATGGGATTGGTCAGGCTAGATGCAGGAAAAATATTCCCGATGATGGGGGACTCCAGAACCAGGGGTCACAGTTTAAGAATATGGGTTAGGCCATTTAGGACTGCGATGAGGAAAATCTTTTTCACCCAGAGTGTTGTGAATCTGTGGAATTCTCTGCCACAGAAAACAGTGGAGGCCAATTCACTGGATGTATTCAAGAGAGTTAGATATAGCTCTTAGGGCTAACAGCATCAAGGGATATGGGGTGAAAGCAGGAACGGGGTACTGATTCTGGATGATCAGCCAGTGCTGGCTCAAAGGACTGAATGGCCTACTCCTGTACCTATTTTTCTATGTTTCTATGGTTTTCTAATAAGCAATTGATGAGGTAAGTGGTACACTGGCCTGCACTGCTACAAGATCAGAGGACAGGGGCCTGTGAGACTGTATCGGGCATTAGTGAGACCTCAGAAAGAAACATTGTGTATGGTAGCGGATTGTATGCTTAATGAAGAATATATTTGAGTCAATGCAGCACCATTTCACTGGATTCATCGTGGGATAGTAAGGCTGGCTTCTTTAGAAGTACTGAGTAAGCTTGTCCCAATTCACCTGGAATTTAAAAGAATGAGGTGATCTCAATGATTTTGAGAGGATTGATAAGATTCTGAGAGAGATTGGCAGATGTGACAGAGACTGTTCTGAGCATGAGGGTGAATTTTTAAGGCAAAGGAACTTTAAACTTTAGACTTTAGAGATACAGCGTAGAGACAGGTCCTTTGGCCCACCGAGTCTGCGCCGACCAGCAATCCCGGTACATGAACACTATCCCACATACTAGGGACAATTTACAGATGCCAATTAACCTACAAACCATTTGGAGTGTGAGAGGAATCAGGAGCACCATGATAAAACCTACGCGGTCACAGGGAGAACATACAAACTCTGTACAGGCAGCACCGGTAGTCAGGATCGAACCCGGGTCTCTAGCGCTGTAAAGCAGCAACTCTATCACTGTGCCACTGTGCCTTACTTGCTGAAAGGAAATCACTTTATACGTGCAGTTATGTACCCCAGAGAGTTGAGCATATTCAAACCCTGAATTGATACCTTTCTGGGTATTAGTCAATGGATACAGTGATCAGTTAAAAACATATCCACCATTATCCACTGAATGGCTGAACAGTTACAAGGAGTCAAATGGTTTCCTCCTTCTAATGTTATTCAATCAATCTCGCCTTGTCTTGATGGTTTGTTTCCTATTCTGAATGTTCATCTTCAGTCTTTGAAAAATCACACTGAAATGTGTTGTCTTGACAATAAGGTGAAAACGGATCGATTCTCTGAGAGTGAGGAATATTGGCAGTCACCCTGCATGGCATTTAGGTCAAACTGTCCGTGATCTACTGCTGCAGAGTGTTTAATGACTCCAGTGATCTTGTCTTGAAGAAGACCTTGCAACGCCTTCAATATTGCAGAACATCACAGTTAAAGTGCCTTGGCAAGTAAACGCTGATGCTCAAAAATGTCAAATGTGTCAGCTGTCATTCTTGCAACATCCATTTTGTACCACATTATCCTGCAAATACTTGGTTTGAATGAACAAGAAGTACAAAGTATCATTGTGTTTTTGCAACGATGCACCTTTGAAACTCATTAGAAAGTTTGGTGGAAGAGCCCACAACATAGTTCAGGAGATTAGATGTTCAATATATCTCTTCTGCTTGTGGTGGCACAGGTCAACATATCATATCTTGATCCATTTATTTCCTGGCCCTTTCCTAAAACACTAGTACAACAAAAAAAACGGGGACTGTTTGTCTGTACTATGACTCAGCCAAGTTGAGTAAAAAGTCCCAAAGAAAATTATTTTTAAATTTCTAGGCATGTTGTCAAACTAACTCTCAATCAAATTTAATAAAAAGGCATTCACCAATTGATTCAATGTCCAAGGCCTAATGAAGGAAAAGGAAGCAATAATTCATTGTAGAGCCTGTCCACAGCAACACTGTTAGAATACTTGTATGAACTGACAGGAACTTTGCCAATTCATTGTATTTCCACTGGCCTGCTCTTATATAAACTTAATTTGACAGCTTGGTGGCTGAGCCGATGATGAGGTACACAACTGGATATAGCGATAAAGGCGGCCGTATGGTATAATGGTAGAGGCTTTGAGAATAAGAGTCAAGAAGCTATGGTACAGTTTTATAGGACTTTGCCTCGGCTGTATTTGGAGTATTGAATACAGTTTGATCACCCTAATAAAGGAAGGATGTGGAGGCGTTGGAAAAGGTATAGAGGTTTATCAGAATCTTGTCTGGATTAGAGGGCATGAGCAAAAGGGAGAGATTGGACAGACTTGGATTATTTTCTCTGGAACGTGGAGCATGAGGGGAGACCTGATAGAAGTATTTAAAATTATGAGAGCTATAGATAAGGTAGACAGTCAGAACCTTTTCCCCGGATAGAAATATCAAATATTAGATAGCCATGCCTGTGCAGTAATATCTCCATGTTCTACGTCACAATGGGAACCCAACGGGTCCACGCCTGCGCAGTTGGGGCCCGTTGATCAAATACGAACGTAAGATGGCTGCCGGTTCCGCGCGTGCACAGTTGGGGGAGGGTTGCCGTTTCGGAGGGGGCGGGACCCACCTGAGTGACGGAAGTGGCAGCCAAAGAGTGGGGGGTGAGGAGAGCACTCCTGCTGCTGGCCGACGCAATGGCAGCCCGGGGCCGGGGTGAATGGCTCCCTCTCCCCTTTCCTCTCCCCCCTCGCCTGCCCCCGGCACCGGGGAATTCTAAGGGGGGTTGAGGGGGGATGGAGTGGGTGAGTGGGTGAGGGGGGGAGGGGAGGAGGGGGGATAAAGGGGGTTGAGGGGGATGGAGTGGGTGAGTGGGTGAGTGGGGGGAGGGGAAGAGGGGGAGGGGGGAGTGGGAGAGGGGAGGGTGCTACACCAATGCAGGAGAGGTTTCGACCCAACGGCATCTATAAAATGCAGAAGAGAAGGGGGCGGCACAGTGGCACAGCAGTAGAGTCGCTGCCTTATAGCGCCAGAGTCCTGGGTTCGATCCTGACTATGGGTGCTGTCTGTACGGAGTTTGTAAGTTCACTCTGTGATCGTGTGGGGTTTCTCTGGGTGCTCCAGTTTCCTCCCTCACTCCAAAGACGTACAGGTTTGTAGGTCTTTGGTAAAAATTGTAAATTATCCCTAGTGTGTAGGATAGTGCGGGATGGCTGGGCGGCGTGCACTTGGTGGGCCAAAGGGCCTGTTTCTGCGCTGTAAATTTATTCAATGTATCTCCTCTGATTGTGATGGCACAGGCCGTTGAACAACATCTTCAGCCATTGTTCCACTGGATAATAAAAACTCCATTTAATTTTAAATGGACTTCTGTTACACCTGTGAGTTTTCTTGCCAGTGTGTGAAAAGGCGAGCAGGAAATAAATGGTCCAGTGAGATATGGCTCAGATGCTGGAAATATCTCTTTTCTGGGTTAAAGTTATTTTCTTTAAATATATATACACCAGAGGCATTCATCAAAGTTCTCTTGAATACTGAGGCTCTATTTGAGTGATAAGGTCTGGCCAGTCACATTGCAGAGTTGAACCCACAGCATGGAAAATCCAATGGGAGTTTAAAGAGTACAGTTATATATGAAACAAAGCTTTTCACAACCTTGCGATATCCCTAGGTGTTCCACAGTCAATGGAGTACTTTTAAATTGTATTCGGAAATCCAGTAAACAATTTGTACACAGAAATTTCCTGCAGATTTAATGGCCAAATGAAATGTTTCAATGAAGTGAGTCAATGAATATATATTGGGCAGCAACTCTGGAGATAACATTCTTGTTTTTAAATAATATTTTACTATTTAAAGTCTCAAAAGCGCATGCTAATGTCAAGCTTACTGCTACCGGAATGTCTTGTTGTCCAGGAAACAGGAAATTATCCAAAGACCTGAAATATTTAAATTATTAATGGATAAAGCATGATTATATTTCCATTTCTGGGGAAGTCTCAAGTCAAGGTCCATAAGTGCAGGTTAATCACTAGACAAGCCTCAATAAAATTCAGTAAAATCTTCTTTTCCTCCTGAGAACACCTAAAAAGTAAAACTTACTTCCATGCAAAATTGTTTGAGATGAAGAGAACAGAATGCATCCAAGTGAAAGGAAGCCAGGTATTTAATACAGGACAAAAAGAAAAGGTTTTAACAGACAAAATGGAACAAGACGGGAGGACCTTATATGAAAATAAACATCAGTGTGGAGCTTTTCATTTAAACAAGCAAGTTTTGTTTAATTTGATACAAGAATAGTCCAGGATTCAATCATTAGTCTGTACAAGCCAACTGACCTCAACATGGTCAGCCGGTACTTGTTCCAATTTCTGCATTGCATTCAGCACTCATTATGAAGTTTCCTCTATGCTGGAGAAACCAGGCCCAGGTTGGTTGACCACTTTGTAGAACACCTCCATTCAGGGACGACTGCAAGGATAACACTAGCTTTTAGTTGCGTGTCAGCTTAATTCCCCAGCTAGTTCCAAGTCTGACCTCTCTTGTCTTTGGCCTCCTACAAATGTTCCAAGATGAAGATTAAGCTCAATAAACAGAATCTCATCTCTTAAAGCTTGTGTTTTAAAGCCTTCGGGAATTAATAATAAATTCAACAAATTCAGAAAACCATCCTTCCTGACCTCCCTGACCCAAAACATCACCTATCCTTTTTCTCCAGAGATGCTGCCTAGCCCACTGAGTTACTCCAGCACCTTGTGTCTATCTTTGGTATAAACCAGCCTTCTTGTTTGTTTCAGAATTTGCCTGCAGCAATGAAAAATAATCACAGATTATTCCACAGATGCTGTGGAATCATCCCACCGATGCTGTCTGAACTGTTGAGTGCTGCCAGCACTTTTGTAGGAGCAAAATGGAAAGGCTACGCGGAGTTGGTGGTCGAAGTTATGGGCAATTTATTAAACTGGTGCGCACCAGAAGAACAGTCACCAAGATCCACAAAGCGTGACTTTGGTATGTTTTTTATATTCTCAGGTGACAAGATTACTCATAAACTTGACGGTACAACGAGGTCTTAATTACAGACACTTGACTAACAATAAAATGAGGTCTTGCACAGAAATGTGACAACCAGTAACAAGAAATCTTACACAGGATGGAACTTAATTAGGTGACAAACAGAATGAGATGTTTATGCACGTCCAACTTCGTTAACAGTAGATCCACCTTTCTGTTACACTGATGGGTGTACGCTATAACATTGTCAATGAAGTTCCTGAAACGTGGGTGTCAGCACAACTGCATTCCATGTCTCCACTTTTAGACTTTGCCTGTGGTTTCCTGTCACCACATTAGCACAATCCACTCCCCTATTTACTAATTATTAGCCCTCACTATTCTTCACCCTACGAGATATTTCAGATTTCTAGAAGATGTTTGTGTCTCCACTTTGAATTCCACAACTTCTTGTATGTTTTTGTTAACCCCTTTGGTTTTGTTTCCCTCCTCTTCCGTTTGTACTTGTCTTCCATTGCCTTTCCTTCAGGTAGATCATCTACAAATAACAAGCCTGCTGGCATTGGCAGTACTTGTCTCATTCAATCTCTCTTGGTCTCCATCCTAACTCAGGTATTTCCCTTGTTATATACACCCCTCCACCTCCTCTGCAACCTGAAACCCATTCTACCTCTGCTCATTTCTGATGAAAGTTCATCAAGCTGAAATACTAAATTTGCTCTTCTTTTTATCTCGACAGATGCCATGCGACCTGCCGAGTATTTGTCGCATCCTCCATTTTACCTTCAATCTGCTCAGTGGTTGGAATATCATGACTGACTTCATCTTCTTCCGTCAAGCTAAACATTAATCTGCCAGCTTCCTTCTGCTGCCATTCCTTCTGTCATCCTTGCAATCAATGTGTAAGTGTAAACTATGAGTATGTGGAGCGATGACCTTATCTCAAGGTGGTCCTTCTGGTGAGAAATGTTAATGAAGTTTGTATAGGAAGGAACTGCAGATGCTGGTTTAAACCAGATAGACACAAAAAGCGAGAATAACTCAGCGGAATAGGCAGCATCTCAGGAGAGAAGGGATGGGTGACGTTTCAGGTCGAGACCCTCCTGAGATGCTGTCTGTGAGTTATGAATGTGTTTGAAAGTGCCTGACTATGAGGGGCATTCAGAAACATTGATAAGCCATGACAGGGGTTGATAGTTTAGTTTAGTTTAGCTTAGGAGATAGCATGGAAACAGGCCCTTCCGCTCACTGAGTCCATAACAACCAGCAATCACCCATACACTAGTTCTATGCCACACACGAGGGACAATTTACAGAAGTCAATTAACCTCCAAACCTGCACGTCTTTGGAATATGTCAGGAAATCGGAGCCCTCGTGGTCACAGGGAGAACGTACAAACTCCATACAGACAACATCGATAGTCAGGATCGAACCCAGGTCTCTGGCGCTGTAAGGCAGCAACTTTACTGTTGCACCACTGTGCTGCCACTAGCTAAGATGTGGGGGATTGTATGCCACATTGTCACCTTCCCCTCAGCGACCATGAACCATTCAACATTTCCTGAGCATCGTCTACATTGATCCGTCGTTTATACACCTTACCCTTCCATATCTCTAGACTCACTCTCCTCTGACTGTTAGTCTAAAGAAGGATCTTGACCCGAAACGTCACCCATTCCTTCTCTCTGCCTGTCCCACTGAGTTACTCCAGCATTTTGTGTCTATCTTCGGTCAAGCTTACATTTTCAGGAGGTGAGTGTTTTTCTTCCTCACGACCTGTGGCAAGATTACATTACACTAGGCTCTGCTGTGGCATGTTTCGTGTCAATGAGGAATGAGATGATGATTAAAACTAATCTGACATGGTCCAGTGAGGGTGGATTGCTGTTGCCAGCAACCTCTGTCCCAATGCTGTGCCACATGAACTAAATAACATAATGGCTCATCGGCACAGGTTTGACTCATTCAGTCAATGAATATTTAATACAAAATGCATATAAACCATTTTGGATTGTGCTGAATATAATTCTTATTTGTAGGATGATTGACAAATCCTGTCAGCTTATTTGGTTCAAAGTCAGTGTGTTTTTGACAGATACCTTATAAAATTATATTGTGACTGGTAGACAACATTTGGTCCACCTAGCAACTAGAACAATTGCACTAAACCCATTTAGTCCATCAGTTCCTTCCAGTTCTGTAGCATCGTAGATATGCAGCACTGTGAACATATCATTCGACTTTACATTTTACTTCCCAAATATTGTCCCCTCTGACTGTTATGAATCATTTTACTGCACTACAACCTCAGAAAAACTAAGCAGTAGAAACTAAGTTACTGATATTTGCACTTATTTTAGCCTCTCAGTGTGGGAATGGTGTTCCTATCAAATTAGCAATGATAATTATCTCACAAAATATATATATCATATATATATATATATATATATATATATCATATATATATATATATATATATATATATATATAGATATATGAGGAATGAGATGATGATTAAAACAAATCTGACATGGTCCAGTGAAGGTGGGTTGCTGTTATATATATGTCCATATATATATACACACACACACACACACACATATATATATATATTTATATATGTGACTCGATTACAATGAAAATCTATCTCAAGTTGTTGGGGTGGCACAGTGGTGTAGCAGTAGAGTTGTTGCCTTACTGCGCCAGAGACCCAGGTTCGATCCTGACCATGGGTGCTGTGTGTACGGAGTTTGTACGTTCTCCCTGTGACAGTGTGGGTTTTGGCCGGGTGCTCCTGTTTTCTCCTACACTCCAAAAACGTGCAGGGTTGTAGGTTAATTGGCTTCGGTAAAATTGTAAATTCTCCCCAGTGTGTATGATAGTGCTAGTGTAGGGGTGATCGCAGGTCAATAGACAATAGACAATAGACAATAGACAATAGACAATAGACAATAGACAATAGACAATAGACAATAGACAACAGACAATAGACAATAGACAATAGACAATAGACAATAGACAATAGACAATAGGTGCAGGAGTAGGCCATTCAGCCCTTCGAGCCAGCACCGCCATTCAATGCGATCATGGCTAATCACTTTCAATCAGTACCCCGTTCCTGCCTTCTCCCCATACCCCCTCACTCCGCTATCCTTAAGAGCTCTATCCAGCTCTCTCTTGAAAGCATCCAACGAACTGGCCTCCACTGCCTTCTGAGGTAGAGAATTCCACACCTTCACCACTCTCTGACTGAAAAAGTTCTTCCTCATCTCCGTTCTAAATGGCCTACCCCTTATTCTTAAACTGTGGCCCCTTGTTCTGGACTCCCCCAACATTGGGAACATGTTTCCTGCCTCTAATGTGTCCAATCCCCTAATTATCTTATATGTTTCAATAAGATCCCCCCTCATCCTTCTAAATTCCAGTGTATACAAGCCCAATCGCTCCAGCCTTTCAACATACGACAGTCCCGCCATTCTGGGAATTAACCTATTGAACCTACGCTGCACGCCCTCCATAGCAAGAATATCCTTCCTCAAATTTGGAGAAATTTGGTCGGCGTGGACTTGGTGGGCTGAAGGGCTTGTTTCCCCACTGTAGCTCCAAAGCAAAGTCGAAGGTCTACAAGAGTAAAAGAAAATAGCTAAGGGTCAGAATTTTGTGGGAAATTCTATCAGTTCGGATGCTGTAATATATATATATTTGCCACGTGAAAGGAAGGAGGCAGTTGAGTCCTCCAGGGTTCTGCTCTAAGGCCGTTGCTTTTTATTAAAAGGCACAAAGTGTCAGAGTAGCTCAGTGGGTCGGGCAGCATCTCTGGTGAACATGGAGCACCCAAAGCGTGCACAGATATTTATTCCACTTGAGTGCAGTAAATTTATTCTTGCCGGTTCTGAACATTTGAATTAATTTCAACAACGTCAGTCTAAGTTACACTGGCTACATGGTTGGAAAATAACAATGCCTCTTTCAGTTCAGGAGCAACAAGATTGGTAGATAAAGGAAGGAGAAACTGTAAGACCAGTGCGGTATGAAGCATTTTCTAGTGATTTGCAGCTAAACCGTGTTAGTGAAGCTGTGCCAATCCGTGTTCTCCAGGGATGCTGCCAGAACTCGAGATCCAGAGCTATAGGGAGAGCTTGAGCAGACTTTAGTAATAGTAATAAAGGATTTTATTCCTTGGAGCACAGGAGGATGAGGGGTGATCTTATAGATCATGGGTGGAATATACAGGGTAAATGCACAGGGTATTTTACACAGCGAAGAGGAAACAAGAACCAGAGGATGTAAGTTTAAGGTGAGGGGGGAGGGAAAGATTTAATTGGAACCTGAGAGGCAATTTTGTTTACACAAAGGATGGTAGGTATATGGGAATGAGCTTCCAGAGGAGGTGGTTGAGGCAGGTATTTTAAAAAACCCATTTGGACTGGTACATGGATAGGATAGGTTTAGAGGGATATAGCCCAAATGCAGGCAGGAGGGACTGGCATAGTTGGGGCATGTTGGTTGGTGTGGACAATTTGGGCTGAAGTGCCTGTTTCCAAGCTGTGTGACTCAACGACTCTATGACCCCCTGACTTACTCCAGCACTTTGTGTCTTTTTTTGAAAAAGCAGCATCTGCAGTTCCTTATGCCCTTCATTATTCATTACTGGCTGTATAATTTATTGGAAATAAAACGACATGCAATTCGGTTGAATGTACCGCTCAATTAGTCCAGATGTCTATGAGGATTTTTTTGGAATAAGATACATTAGTCCAATGTCACATTTTAAATGTATCTGGCAAATAATCCTCTTTTATAGAACGTATAAATAAAATTATATATCTTTTTTGAATTGGAAGAAGCCATTAGGGCAATAACTTTCTTCTCCACTGTCCTTTGGTATTCTTGTAAAGTATTTTATACAATGATTAATCCGTCGTCTAAGGCTGTGAAAGTTTCACGACTAAAATTGAACATTCTGCGTCATTGAAAAGAAGTATTAGTCACATTGCAGGCTCCCTTGCTTGGTTTATTTCTGTGGTCTTGCTATAAAATGGGCACTAGAAAGGACTGCAGGTAAATGCAGCCAGAGCTGCTGTTTGGAAGTGCTGTATGTATCTTGCTATGTGCCCCGCTGATGACCTTCTGTGAATTGATTCATGACAAGCCATCTGCTTCTGGATATATGCTGAGTGCATTTAGAAACCGTGAAGCAGCAGAGAGGAACAGCTGAGTGCCATTTGTGAATTACTGAATCAGGCCAAACTTCATAAATAAACAATGAGTTATATGTCAGGAACACTTTGGAGACCAATCATAAGTGGAGTTGATTATATTAATGTAGACTTTCTGGAACCAAACTTGCAATCGGTCGTGCTATTTAAATTACCACCGAAAAGATATCATTGAATGAAAAACCAATTCATTCCGGAGCCGTTTTAGTGTTGTCCATTTCATGAGGAAAAATAAAGGCAAGCTTAATTAAAAATGTTTCCTATTCATGTTAATGTTGCTCAAATCGATAACAATTTAAATTAATGGCAGAGGGATGATAGTACAAAAGTAATAACAGTAATGCCTTATTTTTTTCAATTTTAATTTCATTTCATTTCACCTCACTTTATTTTTTGATGTAAAGATACATCTCAATAAAGCATTGCCTTGGAGTATGAGATGGTGCAGCTGAGGAGATGTTTTGAACCCTTTTCACAAAGAAACTCACATTTTCATTGTACCAGGACACACTGATAGCTAGTTGGCAGTTCTGTTGAGAAATGCAAGCTGGCTGCATCGGTTGGAACTGATGGTGGGTGAGGGAGGGGGTGGGTGAGAAAGCTGGAAGGAAAGAGAGGCAGGACAAAACCTGGCAGGTGACAGGTTGATAGAGGTGAGGGGCGTTCGTGTTTTGGGTCGGGATCCTTCTTTAGACTGATCATAGGGGGGAACCTATCCTTGTTCTCCAGAGATGCTGCCTAACCTGCAGAGATGCTGCCTAATATGAGTTGCTCCAGCAATGTGTGCCTTTTTTATTAATAATGAAGGATTTTTTTGTTGACAATTTTCAACTAGGCCATGGAACTCGCTATAGTTAAGTGGCTAAAGATGGCTGTATGCAGTAACACCAGTGTGTGCTGAGGATTATTTTTCAATTTAATATAAAAATAGAGAGACAAATGGCTTTGAGAATCGACTAATTCCCACTTTATGCATCCACTATCAGTATTAAATACAGCCTGCTCAGATGTGGAATGGGCCAGATGGAAATGTCATTCCATTCTACACAGCTCCATTAACGTGGTTGCAAATCACAGGAGAGTATTTCACACTGCACTGGTCTTACACTTCCTCTACCAATCTTCTTTGCTCCTGCATTAAAAGAGGCAGCAACTTATTTTCCAAACATGCAGCCAGTGTGAATTCGACTGAGGTTGTTGAAATTCTTTCAAATGATCAGAGCAACGAGAATGATTTCACAGCACTCAAGTGGAGTAAATATCAGTGTGCGCCTTGGGTGATTGAGAGCAGAAACTATGGTGAACAAAGGGCATGGGAGGAGCCTTAACGTAGCCCAACAGCAGAGTGGCTTGGTCAGCGGATGCAGGAGCAGCTAGCAGAGGGTGAACTGGTTTATTGGGGGTGGGGGTGCAAAGAAATGTTCAGGAAGTGGAATGCAAGTTACAACAGGGAGGAAATGGAGCAAAAGACTGCGGCACCGAGCCAAAAAAAACAATTTTCCGCACAAAAGTCTTAAAAAGTAAAACATCTGTCGAAACTCTTGAAATAGGGTCTCCAGTGACTGATTAGGGCTGTCAGCTGGTACCTAGCAAGATTGTGTTGTGGTGACTATGTTCAGCCTGTGTTTATAGAATAGAAGGCCTGGTGCTGATAAAGTTGCTGATATTTGAACACAGGACTTTAGCACAATGAATAACATTAATATAATTGCTTCCTAAAAGAAACCTTTTTGATCACATTCTGATGCCTGCTACACTTCGGAAAACAATTGCTATTGTGTGCTCGGCCATACACAAACTGCATATCTCGTGATCCACCAACAGACACTGAATGATCATTGCTGCTGATGCCTTGTGTTAATATTGAACCAGCGTCTAACAATGGAATGGGAAAAGATGGGCACAGTGAACGGCATGGCTTGCTAAAGGAAGTGCTGGTCCTCTGCTGAACACTCCTTCTCTGAAGAATGGTCTCGACCCGAAACGTCGCCCATTCCTTCTCTCCTGAGATGCTGCCTGACCTGCTGAGGACCAGCACTTCCTTGCTGGTCCTCAGCAGGTTGTGAATAAATACCTTCGCCTTGGGTGATTGAAAGTAGAAACTATGGTGAACAAAGGGCATGGGAGGAGCCTTAACGTAGCCCAACAGCAGAGTGGCTTGGTCAGTGGATGCAGAAGCAGCTAGCATTCTCCAGCATTTTGTGAATAAATACCTTCGATTTGTACCAGCATCTGCAGTTATTTTCTTATACTCCTCTGAATATCGGAGGTCAGTAAAGCCAATGAGAGAGTGGGATAACATTGTAGAAATAGTAGGAAGTGGAGTCAATGGTCAGTGTGGACTTGTGGGATGAGGGGCCTGTTTCCATGCTGTATCTCAAATGAAAGCAATCTAAGAGACTAAATAATTGGTGATCAAAACACTAACAGAAAGCCCCATAGTTACAACAGAATTGAAGATACACCAACTATTGTCCTTCACAATCAAAAACTTTCTATTAAATGCTGAGTTGTTGTTGAATATCCTGTCAGCTCAGAACATGCTATCCAAAGGCACATCCAATATAAGTACGTGTAATATGTATTCTCAGTCATAAATGATGGAGACATTAACAAGAGTATCACAATGATACATTACATTCAAGTAAAGTTCTGGTATTTTTGGCAAAAACTCCTAAGATCCACCTTGAAACTTCGCAAAGTTTGCAGTACAGCACCTACCCAGACAATGTGAAGTGATTCTCCAGTTGAATCTTCTTGCTCCACTGTTACTGTCTCAGTATTAGACAGTGGTGCCACCAATTTCTGTGTTCTTTTCAGAGGGTTGAGTCAAATCGTTTTTTATTCCTTTCTAAATGGAATAATTGGAACAAAATTTGTCCCCTCTACTTTATCAATGTCACAAAAAGGTAAAGCGAATGTAAGTTTTATATCAGACAACATGAGGTTTAACACGAGGTTTGGATTTCATTCAAGCTCATGCCCAAATTCAACATATAACAAAAATATCCTGTTGATGTATTGAAAACCTGATGGGAGAAAGAAAGTATATATAGATGTTGTTATTCCGACTATCTCTGCTTCATTCTTCCAGCCAATAATTTTTCACCTTTGCTAACTTTTCCCCACTAGGCCCAGGTGTTTTCCCACTAGGTCCAGGTGTTATCCACCATAGCTAATGTTGCCCACTTTATCACCTGAAGAGATTTCAAAAGAAAATTAGAGGGAAGCAAATGGTAAACACAAGAACATTGGCGTAAGAGTAGGCGATCAGGCCACTCAGGCCAATATTTCTGATCATCTCTTCCACTCTTTGGGACAGAGAATTTCATGGATTCACTACATTCTGAGAGAAAACAATTCTACACACCTCCGTTTTTACTATGTCCCCATGTCCATGATTTTCCCACTTGTAGAAGAATCTTAACATCTGCCCTAACAAACACCACTAGGATATCTGACATCTGAATAAACTCACTCCCCGTTCTTCTAAACTCCAAGGACAAACCCAAACTGTCTAACCTATCTTGAAAGTCTATGCATATTCCCAAAGTTGCAAAGATTAGGTTTTGCTGATATTTCTTCACTCAGTCACGGATAGAAACTGATCATTCAGCCCCTTATGTCCTTCTGCCTTATTTTTGTTTCCTCGCTCTTTGTCATTATTAAGAAAGTGAGTTTACCAAGTTCATTCGGTTAAATTTTAAACTGTAAGCAGAGTGAGTAATTCGAGGAAACTGTTTAGCCACTGAACCATCAGAGGGGACTATCTGTTGTCCTATTTTAACAGTGACGAAGAATTGGACAAAACTCATTGGACTCTACTCAATTGAATACAAATAGTTTTAAATTAAGAGCACAGCCAGTAAGCATGTAACAAGAAAGCTCGTACTCTGCGCATTGAGTCATAGACTCTTCTCCACAATGAAAAGGCTCTGGATATTAGGACAACAGAAATAAAGGTGGTTGTGATCAACATTATCTATAGTTATCAAAATGCAGTGAGAATAGATGGGGCAAGGGAGTTTATGTGCAAGTCAGATCTGCTCTGACGTAACATCAAATCTGATTTCATTTGTTTTTACAGGTTTGTGTGCAAACTAAATGCAAGTCCCCAACCAAAATATGTGATGGACTAGTTTAGTTTAGTTTAGTTTAGAGATACAGCGCAGAAATAGGGCCTTTGGCCCACCGAATCCACGCAGAAGCTAAATTAACCTACAAACCTGCACGTCTTTGGAGTGTGGGAGGAAAACCCATGTGGTCACAGGGGAGAATGTACAACCTCCCTACAGACAGCATCCTTAGTCAGAATCAAACCCGGATTTCTGGCACTGTAAGGCAGCAATTCTACAGCTGCGCCACCGTGCCGCCGACTAAACGGAATAGAAGTGTAGATCCGATGAGCTTTTTTTTCAACGTAAATCCTAAAAGTAGATTCAGCACAGTTGGATGACTATTACACCAGACAAAATCGGATAAGTGCAGGTAATCCAGTGGCGAGTGTAAAGGGTTCCTGGGATGATCAACTCTGATTACTGGAGCTGATCAACTATCATTTACGAGAACACAGGAAAGTTGTCACTGTTGTTTACATGGGCCGTGTAGACAGTGAGGTACTGTTCTGCATGCGGTCATAGAGTTTGGGATGCTCTATCACCTTGACCGAAAGAGGTGTATCCAGGGTTAATAAAAGCAGCA
Organism: Rhinoraja longicauda; assembly: GCF_053455715.1. Taxonomy (NCBI): domain Eukaryota; kingdom Metazoa; phylum Chordata; class Chondrichthyes; order Rajiformes; family Arhynchobatidae; genus Rhinoraja; species Rhinoraja longicauda. The sequence goes on along the minus strand of NC_135964.1, from coordinate 21,252,543 downwards.
CTGCTTCATTTATTACTGAGTACCACTGAATATTTCTATGTCAAACCACTTTTTTTTTTGCGACTGAGTTAAGATTCCCTCACACCCCGCATAATCACTTCAGCTTCTTCTTTGCTGATGCTGCTTTAATTGCGAATGCCGGTAGTTCAACTTGGAATGAATTTTCTCGCAGCCTGATGACTCATTACTGCTGCAGTCGAAGGAGGAAGCATTCAAGAGTGGGCGTAGAAATCTCAAAGGCCATTGCAGATATAAATATGTAACGACCAGGCCGCAGTGCTAAATCATGAGGCTGATCAGAATTCCCTTCGAAAGCTTAGCAACATCTCGCTCAAAACAGCTTGCTTAGTTGGCATGCCATCCACCACCCTAAACATTCATCCACTTCACGACTGACACACCGCGGTCCAAGCATATATCATTCTGATGAATGCAATGCAATATTTCCCCAGTACTTCCCAAGCTCATGACATCTACCATCAAGGTCAATGAGAGCTGGCACTTGGAAACACCATTACTTGCAAGTTTCCTTTCAAATCATGCATTTTGAAGCATTTTCTTTCATCATCGCTAGATCCAAATTCTGAAACTTCCTCAACAAACAGTTTTGTGGATTGACCCAAAATGCTGGAGTAACTCAGCGGCTCAGGCAGCATCGCTGGAGAAAAGGATTAGGTGACGTTTCGGGTCGGGACCCTTCTTCAGACTCACCACCCAAAATGTCACCTATTCCTTTTCTCGAGAGATGCTGCCTGAGCCGCTGAGTTACTCCAGCATTTTGTGTCTATCTTCGGTGAAAACCAGCATCTGAATTTCCTTCCTCCACAATGGTATTGTGGAAATGCCTTCACTACATGAATGTAGTGTTTTAAGAAGATAGTTCAGCAGTGGCTTTCTAGGGTAATTAGGGAAGGACAATAAATGCCAGCCTTTTCAATGGCCACCATATCCTGAGAAATAAATCAATAATAGTTGAGAGGGACAAGATTTAGCTACCTGAGAGGCAGCATTTTCAATCAGTGCAAGGGGATATGGAATGAGCTGCCAGAAGAGGTAGTTGAGGCAGGTACTATGCCAGCATTTAAAAGACACTTGGACGGGTACACAAATAGGAAAGGTTCAGATGACGGGGATCGCTGGGCGGCACGGACTTGGTGGGCCGAAAAGGCCTGTTTCCGGCTGTATATATATGATATGATATGATATGAATGGTAAGGCTAAATGCAGCCAATTGGTACTGGCTTAGATGGGTGTACCTTGGTCGGCATAGACGAGTTAGGCCGAAGGACCTGTTTCCGTGCCGTATGACTATATGAACTCCATGACTATGATAAAAAAAGATTGTCTGATGAAGCTTCAGTGTTTCAAAAATTCCACCAACTCGAGCAAGTATAAATAACTGACGATGGCCAAAAAGAGTGAAAGTGCTTAATGTTTTCTTCAAACTGGAGAGACAGATGCAGTCACTGTTTAATGTGGCATTCTGTTTAAGGATTGCACAATAGTGTCGGTGATTATCCCCTTGTATAGGCTTGAATCTTTTGATCCAAAGGGAAATTCATTATGGTAGCATGGAAGTAGTATGCAGTCTCTAATGTAACATGTCATTTTTAATGTGCAATGATCCAGGAGAGTATTTCTCTTGTTGCTTGACGTGTAAGATTTTGTGCAACACTATTAAATAAACAAAGTAGTCCCAAGACAATTTCTAATGAAGATAAACAGAAATCAACTGAGCAATCAAGGCTAAGTATCTTTCTCTTATGATTTTAATTGCAGTGAAAGGATTGTTAAACTATTTTGTTCTAAACTTGAATCCATCACATTTCAGGTAAAATGATAAATACTGCTTTGTAGATATGTTTTAAAAAGTCACAAGAAAGATGATGCGGAATTTGCTTGCAAAATAGTTTTGATTATGTCATCACTCGCACAATGTAACTTTCTAAAATCGTTTACATTTAATTATTTTAGTTAAAATCGTCACTCGAGAAGTCGGCCTAATTTCAAAAGTCCTTGTTTTTTTTTTAACAATACAGATGCATTGAACTGAAACAGATGCGGAGTACAAGGGTCTCAATGGCTATAGTTCACCGGAGCCCCATTACACTGAAAAATGTGTCAAAACTGCTTATGCTCAGGCAGGGATGGAAATCCATCAACTGGCGTGTTTGCCAGATCCATTTACTGCATTATCAATCAGCTACCTCACTCTTGCGTTTTGCAATTAGTATCATGAGTGAAATTACAAGATAGCTCAACGAGCTACCCAGATTACAGAGGGGAAAAAATGCTGCATCAGCAATTGAGAAAGACAGGCATAGTATTCAAGAGACTTTGTGAAATCGATTTTTGGAATATAGCAATACCATTAGGTGTTCATAAAAGGGGAGAGTGTGCACTTTTTTTAATTAAAAGAAAACAAATATAACTTCCTTTTCAATTTGGGTCGGATGCTTTATTATCTGCTCCACTTCAACCTCAATTGAGCCTGTTGCATACATCTTGTGCTTTCTAACAAAACCAACTCACAAGTAGTGCTTTTCCATTTGCTGCTTATACTGAATTCTGTGATGTTCTAAAAATAGGACATCCTATTCATTTTGTGAAAATTGATATGTGAAGCTGAGAAAGTCCTAAAATGGATTTATGCAGTTGCTGCATAAAGTCAAAAAATCTTCAGAGAAATGTGTGATTGGTGTGACTTATGACCGATCCTTGGGAAAAAAATGACAACATCTGGGGAAAACAGAGTACCTAAGTTTAAGGTGAGAGTAGAAAGATTTAATAGGAACGCGAGGGGCAACTTTTTCACACAGAGGTTGGTGAGTATATGGAACAAGCTTCCAGAGGAGTTAGTTTGAGGCAGGTACTACATTTAGAAGATTGTTATTTAGAAGATATTTTGACTGGTACATGGATAGGAAAGGTTTGCAGTGATATGGGCCAAACGTGGACAAGCATCGATTGGGGATCTTGGTCAGCATGGGCAAGTTAGTCCAAAGGACCTGCTTCTATACTGTGTGGCTCTATGACTATCTGGATCTCTGAAGGTGAGGTCTTTAAATGTGTAAATAAGTCTGAAGGATATAGCAACCAAAAAAATTGGGGCAAGCACAAGGGGCAGTATGACCAGCCTCAATTTGTAAATGGAAAGGATGGATTTCATGCACAAAAAGTGGCTAAATTTAAAAAGGATAAAGAATGACTGGATATTTGGAGCAAAACTATAAGTGTGGGAGGAACTCAGCGAGTCAGGCAGCATCTGTGAAAGGAATGGACAGATGACATTTTGGGATGGAACCCTTCTTCACATTGATGTTTGGATATGCTTAGTGTCTATGGTAGCTTAAAGGATACAGTTTAGTTTATTTATCTCGTCCTATGCCCTTTTCACTGTATAGTGAAAAGGGCATAGGACGAGATAAGTAAATAATATTTAATTGCTAATGGGGCTTAATATAAGTAGGCAAGCGATAGATCCTGATGATTTTCAGAAGTAAAAATATTTGAAGCTTGCTTAAAGTGCAGCATGAAATCTTATCACTGCAACCAAAACTTGTCCTGGACAGCATGTGGGCTTCAGGCTCAATAACAGATTTCAGTTTTCTTGCAAGAGGTGTTTGATGGAAGTATGGATGAGCAGACTGTGGGCTCCAGAGTTTGGTGAGGTGAACAAGGAAGGGGTGGTGCACATTCTAGAGAGATGGGCAGTGTTGCTGTGCAGGATCAAGAACCGCTGGATGCACCATGCTGCCACAAAAAAGCAACTACAAATGTGGAAATCACTCATCCTGTCGCAAAGGTGTCACTGTGTGTTTCTCACAAAACACGGTGGCATTTTTGATGCTCGTGAAAAAAATCCTTGTTTTTACACAAATCCTGAAAAAAAAATCATCTCTCATTCTAGTTTGCTTCACCAGCACTATCCAAGAGATTTATTCTTGTGCAAAAAGGTCACACGGCGCTGGATTAACTCAGCAGGTCAGGCTGCATCCCTGGAGATGGTTTTTCATGATTGGAACTTGGGTTTTTGATCAGGATTTTGAGCCCATCCCTATTTGCCCAGGAGATACTGCCTAGTTAAACCATTTAAGAGAACATCAAAGAGTTCTCGAAGGTTACGGGGAGAAGGCAGAAGAATGGGCTTAGGAGGGAGAGATCGATCAGCCATGAATGAATGATGGAGTGGACCAAATGGGCCATAAGGCCTAATTCTGCTCCTACCACTTATGACTTTAAGACCTTATGAGTTAACCACATTGGTGAATCTGGGGCCACAGACAAGCCACGTCGGGCAATGATGGCGGATTTCCTTGCTGATGGGCAATTATGAAGCAGATGGATTTCAATAACAATGAGCACTTTTGTCATTACCAGTAACATTTATTTTCACATTACTCCATGGGAACATTAGTGTCTGGAATCAAGGTTCAATTAGTGTCTGGAATCAAGGTCCAGGCACCTTGATTATTAGATACCATCAAAGAACTGCAGATGCTGGCTGATACCAAAGATAGACACAAAGTCAAACGGGTCAGGCAGCGTCTGTGGAAAAAAAGGATGGGTGACGTTTCAGAACAGGAGCATTCTTTAGACTTCCTTTTTCTCCAAAGATGCTGCCTGATCCACTGAGTTACACCAGTACTTGTGCTTCTCCCTGTTTATTAGCCAGTTAACTTCATTACTGCGCTATCACTGAGCTGTTGAACTGTTAGTTTCACAGCTTCCAGAAACCAGGGTTCAATGTGAACCTTGGGAGCTGCCTGGGTGGAGATTGCATGTTTGCCCAGGCTTCTCCCAACACTCCCAAGATGTGTGGGTTGCTGGGTTAATTAGAGACTGCAAACCTTCCCTGTAGTGAGAGAGTGAGTGGTGGAATCTGGGGGAGTTGTGGACGGAATAAAATGGGAATTGTGTTTGATTAGCGTAAAATGAGTGCCTGATGACAGACTTGGTGGGCTAACGGGCTTGTTCCATGCTGTGAGCACCCACTTCTATGAGCACCCACTTATTTTAGTCCGTAATGTGGAATCATATCTTTACTGCACTCAAAAAGGCTGTCCAGACCATCAAAAGCACACTGTTTCTCTGCAGTAAATAATTCAATCCGTCCCACTCTCCATCTTTGATTGTCTCCCTGCAACTTCTTTCCTCCTCAAGTACACACTTAATTAAAAGTGAGGATATCATTTCAAGGCAGTGAATTCTCGATCATGACTAACTCCAACATGAGAAAGGTTTTCCTCAATGCATCTCTGGTTCTGGACCCCGTCACGTTTATCCTGTCGCCTCTGCTTCGCCAACATGAGAAAGGTTTTCCTCAATGCATCTCTGGTTCTGGACCCCGTCACGTTTATCCTGTCCTCCTCTGCTTCTCCAACATGCGGCAAAATGAAAAGCACTTCGCTTCAGTCACTCGGTACCTTTCTGGATTTTGTTCGCTTCTCACAATTCACGTTGGCTTCAGCCTTTCCAAGAGACTGAAGTCCCCTTACATTGGGATCAACCCATCACATCTTTGCTGTGCTGCCTCTGGGCCTGGGTCTTGCCTCTTTCCTCTCATGTGGCAACCATTCCTATGACAGTGCGGCACAGTGATGCAGCTGTAGAGTTGCTACCTTACAGCACCAGAGACCCGGGTTCGATCCTGACCAAGGGTGCTGTATGTACGTAGTTTATACGTTCTCCCTGTCACTGGTTTCCTCCGGGTGCTCCAGTTTCCTCCCACATCTCAAAGACTTGCAGGTTTGTAGGTTAATTGGCTTCTGTAAATTGTCCCTAGTGTGTAGGATCGAGCGAGCGGATAGGTAATCGTTGGCTGGCAAGGATTTAATGGGACAAAGGGCCTGTTTCTGCACTGTACCGCAAAACTAAACTAAATTAGGCATAGAATTCTAGTTACGTCCAAAGAGTGTGTGTTTTTTAATTAAGCTGTCGACCTGGGAATGGATTTTTGCTATTAGAACAAGTTTCACATGACTTTTGCCTGCTTTTAGTCAGGAACGAAAAGATTACATCCAGCACTTTATCAGCACACATGCCTCCTGCACTCAGTAAATCACAGACAGTGACTTCAGAACATTTGGAGAGTGTGTGGGAGGACAACATAGGTCAAATGGAGAAGTGTAGCCAGAGAAACGGGGCACTATTTATTGGTGAATGCTGCCCAGCTGCTGTGACTGGAAATCAGAACCGAAAAGCCAAGCATTTAAGGGAAGCATGCTTTGTGAATATGACAGGATGCTTTGGCTGTCATCTTCTGTCCTCATTCTGTCACTGCCTGTGCGATGCGCACCTTTCTATTCTGAAGTGTTTTCAACTCAGACCCCTTCTCCTGAAACCTGTTTTCTCTTCTCGAAGTGAAGTGCTTTCTACTGGCTGGAATACAACAGAATCCTTATGTTGCACCAGTGTTGCCTCTTCCGAAATACTTTCAGATCAGCAAAACACAATATTGATTGGAGTTCCACAGTACAATTGACAAGTCAGTGTCTCTTCAGATGCAGCAGTTCCTGCAGCCTCTTCCATCGCACAACATCTGTTGTGTTCCTTGTGTGATTGCTTCCCACTACCAACATCAACTGCAATCAATATCTATCCATTAAAAAAAAGCAGTCTGACTCAAACTCACAGAAGTGGGCACCATATTGCTCAAATAATAAATAGCTGTTCCGTGCGAAGAAATACAGTTAACTCAGAGCATAACTTGCTCGCTCAGTCTCAACAAAAACTTCTACGTTCCAAGTCAGAACCCACGACTTACTTTTTCATTTTGCAGCATTATTGCCCAAAACTTACGTGATTTGATAATGAAATAATAAAAAATTCAGACAAAGCATTTGCACACAATGACATCTTCTCACTGTCAGTTCAAACTTCAAATTCAACTCCAGAGAAGAGTATGAAATTCTTCAAGGAACTGGACAAGTGTTGCACTGACAGAGTTTGCAGACTTGAGGTATTGATTTTTTAAAGAGCAGGGGAGTTATTTCTCATTGACTTGGCCAAGGTGTAGTTCTCACTTAAAATTACCAAAGCATTGTCTGCCCTTCATTGCATTGCTGTTTTGGGAGCTTGCTGTGAGCAAATTGGTAGCGGCATTTCCTACATTATAACAGTGTCCAAAACCTCAGAGTATTTTATTTTCTGCAACAAATGTTGGGATTCTTGGGAATGTTGGGATGTCCTGCAAGGTTTGGGAAAGGCAGTATACAAATGTTAAATTTTCTCGTCCACTGATTCACATCTGGTTGGAGTTTGAAGCCTATGAAGGCCAGCAAAGGACGGAATAAGCTGAGAATAAGCTTTGTCAGACTAAGGTGCCCTGATTTGATTAAGTTACTACAGTAAGCCTTCCTTCTCTTATTACAGCAACCTGTGAATTATTCATTATTGTTCATTAAAACATGTTTTTTTTAAGTAACGTTTCCACCGTGGTCATTGGAATAAAAGCTGCAACACAGAAGGCGGCACAGTGACGCAGCGGTAGAGTTGTCGCCTTGCAGCTCCAGAGAGCCGGGTTCGATCCTGACCACAGGTTCTGTCTGTACGGAGTTTCTTCGTTCTCCCCGTGACCGTGTGGAATTTTATCCGGGTGCTCCGGTTTCCTCCCACATTCCTAAGACATGCAGGTTTGTAGGTTAATTGGCTTCCATGAATTGTCCTTTGTGTGTAGGATAGAACTAGTGTATGCGTGATCGCTGGTCGGCATGGACTCGGGGGGGTGGGCTCAAAGGACCTGTTTCCACATTGTATCTCTAAAACTAAAACTGAAAACACCTTATTTCATCAGCTTATCTTATTTAATGAAAAACACTGGAAACAGCAGTGGATTTTGTTTATATGGACATGAGCGAGGCCTTTGGATGTCAAGGTCCCGCATGGTAGGGTGGCATGGAAGGTAGGATCACATGGAATCTATGGTCAGCTGACCAATTGGATTCAACATTGACCTGGAGGAGGGGGTCAAAGGGCAGTTGTGGAGGGTTGTGTTTCTGATTAGAGGCCTGTGACCAGTGAGGTGCTTCATGTGCCAGAGTTGGGCCCACTGTTGGTTGTTATCAACATTAAATAAGATTTACTCCAGCATTTTGTGTCAGTCTTTGGGATCAGGTGAGGTAGCTCAAATAAACTCTGCTCCAGCGAAACTGCACTCCCAACTTATCCAGAACATCAAATCCTGTCAAATGCTCAAAACCCGCTTAATTCTTTTGAAGCATTCAGAACTATTCAAGAACATCAAACGTATTAAAGTACACAACCAGGAACATAAATAAATTAAACAAAGTCGAAAAACACTTCAAAACTAAAGCATTAGCACACTTAAAAATACCTCTACAACTTTTAAACATGAAAAAATCTAAATGCAAAATCCATTCGAGGTTTAGCAGGAAATATGTAAAAGATTAAAGATCACTCTGCATCCACAAACCAGAATGAAATTCTTTTGACATTCAAAAGCATTCTTGCAGCCGTTTCATGTCATTCAAACCATGAGGGCCAGCTCCTTCCTGGTGCCAGGTTCTATGGGGAATTTAGAGGTACATATCATATCATATATATACAGCCGGAAACAGGCCTTTTCGGCCCTCCAAGTCCGTGCCGCCCAGCGATCCCCGTACATTAACACTATCCTACACCCACTAGGGACAATTTTTACATTTACCCAGCCAATTAACCTACATACCTGTACATCTTTGGAGTGTGGGAGGAAACCGAAGATCTCGGAGAAAACCCAGGCAGGTCACGGGGAGAACGTACAAACTCCTTACAGTACAGCACCCTTAGTCAGGATCGAACCTGAGTCTCCGGCGCTGCATTCGCTGTAAAGCAGCAACTCTACCGCTGCGCTACCGTGCCGCCCCACATAACTCGAATTTTACCCTAGAACCCATTCAAACACTTGACTTCCCTGAGGATTTCAAATTAAGAGGACCTTTGACTGCCCTTAAATGAACCACTTATAATTCGTCTGGAGTGGGAACCAGTGGATAAGAACATAAGACCATAAGACATAGGAGCAGAGTTAGGCCACACAGCCCATTGAATCTGCTCTGCCATGGCTGTTGTATCTTTCCCTCTCAACGCCATTCTCCTGCCTTCTCCCCGCAAACTTTAATCAAGAACATATCAATCTCCGCTTTAAAAAATACCAAATGACTTGGCCTCTACCACTGTGTCTGTGGTAATGAATTCCACAAATCCCCCACCCTCATGCTAAAGAAATTCTTCCTCATCTCCATTCTACGGGTATGTCTTTTTATCCTGAGACTGTGGCCTCCGGTGCTAGACTCTCCCACTACTTGAAACATGCTCTCCACATCCACCCTATATTAGATATAATGAATGGTCAGGAATGTGGACATCAGGAACAGGATCAACAATGATTTTAATGAACAGCAAAGCATCGTAAAGCTGTCTGATCTAAGAATGCACATCTCCACAGTCACATACATTTGCCCAGTAATGTACTTGGCACAGCAGGGCACCAGAGACCTGGGTTTAATTCCAGACTTTCAGTCCCGGTAAATTCTTTGGGAATCTTTTCCATGCCCTTTCCAGTTAACATCATCCTTCCTTTGATGAGGCAACCAGAACTGCACACAATAGTCAAGTGCAATCTCATCAACATCTTGTACAATTGTAACATGACATCCCAACTTTTGTACTCATTTCCGTTGAAGGCAAAGATGCCCTCTTCACTCCCCTTGAGACCTGCGTCACCACTTTAAAGGAACAATATATGTGTTGTTCTAAAACAATCTCCAGGGACCTGCCATTTATAGTGCAAGTCCAGCTCTGATTTAACTTTCCGAAATGCAGCAATTTAAGTTCCATTCAATTTTCAATCACTGTCATTTGTATTTATTTTGAAGAGCAGTGGAAGAAATAACAACTGAATTAAATCAGCAGCAATTGGTTGGCATATGGAAAGGGATGAACTTACTGGCTTGTGTTCCCGCTCTCTCATATGTCACCCTTTGGCAGATGTTGATGGAAATTATGATGATCATTAGCCATTCAGATCTGCTCTGTTGCATTGAACAATTCTTTTTCATCAAAATTCGTATGATCTTTTTTCCACTTTATCCCAAACATAAAGGAGAAATCACACCTCCCCCCATCCGCTCATTTGCCAAAAGGAAAACAAGGGCATAAAAAGAAGGGTCCCGACCCGAAAAGTCCCCAGAGATGCTGCCTGTCCCGCTGAGTTACTCCAGGTTTTTGTGTTCATCTTCCATAAAAAGACACAAACTGGATGAATATTGGGTAGCGTGCCATGATGACAAAAAGTGACTTTTAAAAGTGTCCTGCTGTCCACCTGGAACAGGTGTGCATGTGCAAATCAGGAATTGGATGCTTATTCGAGAACACTTGCTTCAAAATCATCTTATGTTGAGTTGAGTTTAGTTTATTGTCAGGTGTACCCAGGTACAGGAAAACTGGCTTTGATCTACAGTTTCACATGCAGCCTCGCCTGAAGTCTAACCCTACCTATATTGTTCTGGATGGAACACATGAATGGTGGGGAACTCAAGTGGGCAAAAACCTTTGGCCCATGTGGAGTTTTAAGTCCTGGGTCTCATTTACTTTGTATATCAGCAAAAGGCTTCTCATGCAAAATGAAGAAAACATATTTTTTCTGCAATTTCAATAAGCTCAAAGGCCAAGTAAAAAAGGAAATAAAGAGAAAGCATGAAAGACAGTTCACTTTTAAGTTCAGGGATAGTTTCCTTTTAAGCCAATCCATAGATTTTCTTGCCTTTTAAGACAATCCACGGATATTCCATAGGCATGCTGACAGCACATGGGTAAAAGAGGAGGTGTAGGGCTGGAGGTGTACATTCAGAGACCTGGATAAGACATTCATGTAGTTTGAGGGCATATCTGAAATATTGAATGTTATTTTACATGAGTCTTTACCAAATAAATCAATGCTGTGAGAGTCTCAAATAAGAAGTTGCAATTGGATAGACTAAATAGTACCTGCAAGAGCAAACTGGACCTAAAGTCAATAAGTCACCTTCTGTTGAGAGAAGGGATGACATTGCAGACGGTCTGGCTATTATCTTCCAAAAACACCTATAGACACAGGGGAGTGTGCTTGAGAATGGCAATTTGTAAATATTTCTCACTTGTTCGTAATGGGCCGCTAAAGGCTCCTCAGCAGTTGGGGGAGGACACCAACAGCATCACCAGGCCAGGCCAAACCCTGCCAGGCCACGGGCCTTTAAGATCCTGTACAATTAAGAACTTGGATACTTGAAGGACATACGTTGGAGCTAGAAACATGGTGACTCTTTGTGTACTGCATCGGTGAAGTCTACTATTCTTACACTACCATCATTGTACTTTTGTACTTATCTATAATTGTGCTGATCTATAGTCAATATCAATAGTCAATAGTCGTTTATTTGTCACATACACATAAATGTGTAGTGAAATGAAACATTACCCGCAGTTGAACAATAAGACCAATAAGATTAATCAATAAAAATGCAATAACACATACAATCACAACTAACACCAAACAAAAATAAACATCCATCACAGTGAGTCTCCTCCAGTCCCTCCTCACTGTGATGGAAGGCCAGAATGTCTTTTTCTCTTCCCTGCCGTTTTCATAAGTTCATTAATTTTAGGAGGAAAATTAGGCCACTTGACTCATTAAATCTATTCTGCAATTCAAACATGGTTGATTTATCTTTCCCTCTCAACCCCATTCTCCTGCCTTCTCCCCATAACCCCTGACAATCGTATTAATCAAGAATCTATCTATCTCTGCCTTAAAATATCAACTGACTTGGCCTCCACAGCCTTCTGTGGCAATTAATTCCACAGAGTCACCACCCTCTGATTAAAGAAATTCCTCCCCATCTCCTTCCTGAAGGTACATCCTTTTATTCTGATGCTATGGGCACTGGTCCTAGACTCACCCACTGGTGGAAACATCCTCAACACATCTACACTATCCAGGCCTTTCACTATTCGGTAAGTTTCATTGAGATCCCAGGATTGCAAGCAAAACAAATAATTTCATTGTCCCTAGGTACATGTGACACTAAAGTATCATTGAATCATTGAATAATCATGCAGCGATACACCCGGTAACTACTGATTAGTCAATTAACATCTGTGGTGGGCAAAGTCGTGAAATCAAAAGACCGGGACAGGTTTAGCATTTATTTGGAAGAGACTTAATGGTTGGAGAATGCCAACATGAGCTTGTTAGCAAGCAAATTGTGTCTAACCAACCTGAAGTTTTTTTTGATGAATCAACAGAAAAGATGAAAGAAGGAAATGTGAATGTTGTGGAAGTTGATGATGTGTCATGGCATTGGCTTCACTTCAAGTCTCTTGGCCAATGAGCTAGGGGGACTTCATCAACACTGGTAGAAAATACCGGCTAAATAAGAGTAAATGGCAATAGCAATGAAAGCTTGTTTCCAAACCAAAGAGAAGAGAACAGTAGGGTTCCCCATGGGCCACTAAAATGACCACTGCTTTCCTTAATCTATATTGACTTAGACTGTAGCATAGTCCAAACTACAGACGACACAAAGCTTGAGAATGCAATTAACACTAGCAGATCGAGGCAGGGGATATAAATAGATGGAATGAATGAAAAGGTAGTAGGTGAAATTTATGTTACAGAACATGGAACAGTACTGACACTGGAAGATGCCCTTTCGCCCATAATGTCTGTGCTGACCATGACGTCAAGCTCAACATGATGTCAAGCTCAACATGTCAACATGATGTCAAGCTCAACATGATGTCGAGCTCAACATGTCAACATGATGTTGAGCTCAACATGATGTCAAGCTCAACATGATGTCAAGCTCATGCTTGCACATGATCCAAATTACTCAATCCCTAAATATACACATACCTATCTTAAACTCCACCACTGCTCTCTGCAAAATACTCCAGGCACCCATCATCCGCTGCATAAAACTCTTGCACTACATATCTCCTTTAAATTTTCCCTTTCTAACCTTGAAGCTATGCCTTCTGGTCATTGGACATTTCCACCAGGATAAAAAGTTTCTGACTGTGTACCCGATCTGCTTCTCATAATGTTATAAACATCCATCAGATCTGGTCTCAACCTCAGATGCTCCAAAGGAAACAATCCAAGTTTGGCCAACCCATCCTTATAGTTAATAGCCTCTAATCCAGATAATATTCTTGTAAATCTTTTCTGCATTCTCTCCAAGGCCTCCACATGCTTCCTCCTGTGATGGGGCAACGTGAACTCCATACAATACTCTACATGGGGCCGAAGCAAAGATTTACAAAGCTGCAACATGAAGTCCTGACTTTTATGTTCAATGCCCCGACCGATGAAGGCAAGGTTATCAAATGCTTTCTTTGCCACCCTACGTACTTGTGTTGCCACCTTCAAGAAGCTATGGACTTGGACCCCAAGATCCCTCCATAGATCAATGCTGTTAAGGGTCTTGCCATTAACGGTATACTTTCCTCTTACATTCATTCTTCCAAAGTGCAAGATCCAACACTTGCTCGGATTAAACTCCATTTGCCATTTCTCTGCCTATAAATGTCCACAAACTTACTACTCAACTCCTCTATATTTACATCTAGGTTGTTTATATCGAGTTGTTTCATCCTGAGAAATCCAAACATTTTGGCTAGAAAAATGAGAAGAGTCAATATCAAAGGAGGGCCAACTTTTGGAGGTGGCGCGAGAACATTAGAGGGTGGGGAGTGGCATAGATAATAGTTAATTAAAGGTGGAAGTTAGAGGAAATGGTTAAAAAGCACTGGGAATCTTGAGTTTGTAAAGAGAGATGTAGCCTACAAAAATAAGGAAGCCACAATAACCTTTGTAAAACTCTGGTGCAGCCACAACTGGTCTATTGTGTCCAATTCTGGATGCCACGGTTTAGGAAAGATGTTATATGAATAGAATGGATGTGATGGCATCCTTCCACACTGAACAGAGGACAGTGAAAGGATATCTGACTCATGTACTTTAAATTGTTAAGTGCAAATACTGAGTAGATGGAAAGTAACTGTTCCGACACCAGACGGCTCATGAACTAGAGTATGTTTTGACAAAAGCACTGAAAATGACCCCAGGAGAATGTTTCATGTAGCAAGTGCTCAGGGTCTGGAATGCACAGTCACGAACAATAATTAATGTGGATTCAACTGGAGCATTTAAAAGAAAGATAAATGGAAAAGATTTGCAGAGCGATGAGGAGAGGCAGCAGAGTGGGTCTTGATGTACAGTGGGATCTTGAGGTCCATGTCCATAGCTCCCTGAAAGTTGCAGCACATTTAGATTGAGGCAAAAAGAAGGTAAATGGTATAGCTTTCTTTCATTGGTTGGGGCATTGAGCATAAGAGTCAGGAAGTCATCGTAATGCTTTATAAAATTACGTTTAGGTCACATTTGGAATACTGTGTTCAGTTCTGTCACCCCAATACAGGAAGGGTGTAGAGACTTTGAAGAGGGTATGGAAGAGGTTTCCCAGAATGCTGCCTAGATTAGAGGGTATTACCTATAAGCAGAGGTTGGATGAACTTGGATGGTTTTCCCTGGAGTGTCAGAGGCTGAGGAGTGATCTGATGGAAGTATATCAACTCATGAGAGGCATAGGAAAGATATGTAGTCAGAACATAGACATAGATAAATATAGAAAATAGGTGCAGGCCCTTCAAGCCAGCACTGCCATTCAATATGATCATGGCTGTTCATCCAAATCAGTACCCTGTTCCTGCTTTCTCCCCTTATCCCTTGATTCCGTTAGCCCTAAGAGCTATATCTAACTCTCTCTTAAACCTTTACTGCCTGGTGAAAATGTCAACGAATCGAGGGCATGGGTCTAAGTTCAGAAGGGGAAAGTTTAAAGAATATGTACCAGACATGTCTTTTTTGACACTGAGAATGGTAGGTGCCTAGAAAGCACCACCAGGAGTGATTGTGGGAGAAGACATGGTAGTGGCAGTTACGAAGCTTATCGATTGGCACATGAATGAATGCAGGGCATGGAGGGGTTGGGATCAATTGCAGGCAGAAGGGATGTGTTTGTTTTAGCAGCCTGTTCAGAACAGACATCATGGGTCCAAACGGCCTGTTCCTGTACTACACAATTCTATGTTCTAAATGTTTCCAATGGATTCAGAACTATTCTTTCATTGAGCTGGGGAACACTATCCTGTATCAACGCTGTACTTATTGCTATATTTGCACATGGCAATCTGTTACCAAAAGTTGCTGTTTAACTTCCTTTCATCAGGTTTTATTAATTTACAAGTCTATTTTTAGTTAGTTTTGTTTAGATTAGAGATACAGCGTGGAAAAAGGCCCTTCGGCCCACCAAGTCTGCGCCAACCAGTTGATCAACGCACACTAATGCCATCCTACACACACTAGGGATAGTTTACAATTATACCGAGTCAACTAATCTACAAAGCTGTGTACAAAGCTTTGGAATGTGTGAGGAAACCAGAGGTACCGGTGAAAACCCACACAGGTCACGGGGAGAATGGGCAAACTCCATACAGACAGCACCCATAGTCAGGAAATAACCCGGGTCTCTAGCGCTGTAAGGCAGCAACTCTACCGCTGTGCCACTGTGCTGTCCTATTAATAACAGGAATTAGCAAAAGAATGTATCTGCTTCCACTATCATATGTGCACTGCACATGTTCCAAATCAAGAACACACGTCTTCTTTTTACAATACAATATATCTTTATTGTCATTGTACAGGGGTACAACGAGATTGGGAATGCGCCTCCCATACGATGCAATAATTTAATTAATTTAAACAACAACAACCCAACAAAACAAATTGTAACAGTTTTAAGACAGAATAAAGTGCAAGTAGATCTGTGCCGGATCACCGTGCGTTTTGACCATCCGGCTCAGCAGGACAGGTTCATAGCAGCTATGGCCCTGGGGATGAAGCTGTTCCTGAGCCTGGAGGTGCGGGCGTAGAAGGCCTTGTATCATCTGCCCGATGGAAGGAGTTCGAACAGACTGTTGCAGGGGTGTGAAGAGTCTTTGTGGATGCTGGTGGCTTTTCTGAGGCATCGTGTGTTGTAGATGCCCTCCAAGGCTGGTAGCTGTGTTCCGATGGTCCTCTGAGGTCTATGGACTACCCGCTGAAGAGCTTTCCTTTCTGCCTCTGTGCAGCTGAGGTACCACACAGGGATGCCATGTGTTAGGATGCTCTCTTAAGAACACTCACTGTGTTGATACACAGGTAGAATTAAAAAATATTTGATTTTAAATAGGCCTTGACAGTTTTTTTGGTATATCTGGCAGTCTGCGTTCTTAAATATTTTAGTTAACTTTCTTCTCTCACACCTGAAATGTGAAAGGCTTCAATACCAAATAATTCCAGCTTTTGGTAAATGCCTGGCACCAATTTCTCTGATCCTCTGCTGATGATGCCGATTCATTTCAGGAGTCACACCCCATTAGCCAGGTAAATGCTTGTTATTCATAAGCGAGGTTCAACATAGATTGTGTGCAGGCAAAGAAATAGATGAATCAGATGGCATTATGCATTTTACAGGTTCAGCAGAGGCAGAAATTCTGCCAGATTTCCCCTGGCTCGTTTTTTGAAGCATGCATTATTGGTTACCATGGTCCTGGCTGAGATCAGTGAACCCAGCACTGGTATAGTCTCAATCGCCCGTTAGGACATCTGACGACTATCATCGCTCTTGTTTGTTAATGTGTGAGATAACCCAAAGATGGTCTTTGGGTCCGAAGATCGGCACAAAATGATGGAGTAACTCAGCGGGTCAGGCAGCATCTCTGCAGAAAAGGAAAAGGTGACGTTTTGAGTTGGAACCCTTCTTCAGCCACGGTCTTTACAATGGTCATTGGGACCATTGTGCACAACTTTATTTTTTAGTTTAGTTTAGAGATACAGCGAGGAATGAGGCCCTTCGGCCCAGCGAGTCTGCGCTGACCAACGATCACTCATATACTAGTTCTATTTTACACACTAGGGATAATTTACAGAAGCCAATCAACCTTTAAACCTGAATGTCTTTGGAATGTAGGAGGAAACCAGAGCACCCGGAAAAAACTCAGGCGATCACAGGGACAACGTGCAAACTCCGTACAGACAGCACCCATGGTCAGGATCGAACTCCGGTCTCTAGCGCTGTAAGGAAGCAATTCTACTGCTTTGCCACAGCGCAGCCCTCAACTTATTGTGATGTTCTTGTTATCAATGCCATTTTATGGGTGGGTACACAAGTCAAAATGGCTTCATGCACAGAGCTCTATGTATTTTAACTGTTTCATCATTGATGTCTGTTTTTATTCAATGTTCAAATACAATGAATGATACCATTGTGATGAATGGCAATCAGGATAGAAAGTCAGAGGTTAACGTGGGAAGTGGAGAAAGTAAAGTAAAGCTTCCCCTTCTGGCTGCTCCATGATTTGGACAGCATGGCACCAATTGATCTTCACGAGGTGTTCTTGACTGTGACCGCAATTGAGCTTGGTAGCATTCAAGAAGGAAGACAGATTCACTTGAAGGATAACGGGTTCTGACAAAGTTGTCTCAGACCTGAAACAATAATTGGATTTCTGCTTCCACAGTGTGTAGGAAGGATCTGCAGATGCTGGTTTATACCAAAGATAGACACAAAATGCTGGAGTAACTCAGCGGGACAGGCCGCATTTTTGGAGAAAAGGAATAGGTGACGTTTCGGGTCGGAACCCTTCTTCAGTCTCTGAAGAAGGCCTTGTGTTTGAGTTGACGTTAGGTGGACACATTTTCATCAGTGTGACAGGTCTGAAGGACTGCTTAGGACTCCTCAACTGATGTTGTGGTCTCATTTTCAAGCTAAGTGTTGGGAGTTGTCTGAATCACAAGACAAAGCAAAGAAATGTAGTGAATCTGTGGAATTCTTTGCCACAGAAGGCTGTGGAGGCCAAGTCAATGGATATTTTTACGGCAGAGATAGATAGATTCTTGATCAGGACGGGCGCCAGTGGTTATGGGGAGAAGGCAGGAGAATGGGGTTCGGAGGGAGAGATAGATCAGCCATGATTGAATGGGGGAGTAGACTTGATGGACCGATTGGCCTAATTCTGCTCCTATCACCTTTGACCTTATGACCTTATGATAAGGTGAAGGAAGAAGCTGTGATCTGACAGTCAAAGCAGTTGGTGCTGAGTTCACAAGTTCTTGCTCATTGTGATTCAGCAAAGCTGTTGGTGTTGCCCAATGATGCATCACTGAAGAGCATCGGTGTCAAGTTGTTAAATTGTATGGGGAATGGATACCTGTTGATGTTACATCAAAGTGCCTTTAGAAGGCAGATTAGCATTACACAAAACTGGACAAAGAAAGGATATCCATAAATAGACACAAAGTGCTGGAGTAACTCAGTGTGTCAAGTAGCATCTCGGGAGAACAAGGATGGGTCACATTTTGGGTCAGGACCCTTCTGAAGATCCTATCTGAAGAAATGTCCTGACCCGAAACATCACTCATCCTTTTTCTCCAGAGATGCTGCCTGACCCATTGACTTACTCCAGCATGTTATGTCTGTTTTTGGTATGAACCAGCTTTGTTTGTTTATTTGTTTCTACATAAGGTATATCCATCTTCAACAGAGCGACAAATTTCTACAAGTACCTGTATGACCAGATATTCACAATTTTCACACTCCACATCACTGCTGGGTATTTTTTTTAATGAATTCAAGGGGTTACCCCAAAAGGTCTTGGCTTTGGTGCACCTCAATGTGGAAAAGGTATTGGTGCACCTTTATGCGAAACACCAATATCAAGTAAGACCAGGTAATTGCTCCAAAATATAGGCAGAACTTCCTTCCCTTGTTTCCCACAGTTTACTCCCATGATGAGATATGATCTATCCACCCAAATCTCACCATCTCATCTGCAGGTGTACTCACAGTGTACTGCAGTGCAGTGTACTCCGCAGTGGCGCAGCGGTAGAGTTGCTGCCTTATAGCGCCAGAGATCCGGGTTCAATCCTGATTATGGGTGCTGTCTGTATGGAGTTGGTACGTTCTCCCTTCGACCGTGGGTGGGTTTTCTCCGTGTGCTCCGGTTTCCTCCCACACTCCAAAAGTGTCCAGATTTGTAGGTTAATTGGCTTTAGTAAAAAAATGTAGGATACTGTGTGTAGGATGCTGTTAATGTACTGGGTGATCGCTGGTCGGTGTGGACCCAGTGGGCTGAACGGCCTGTTTCCACTCTGTATGTCTGAAGTCTAAAGTAAAGTCTAAAACTCGCTGAGCGTGGATGGAGGGGGAAAGTGACACCGTGTGACTTGATCGCAGTAAATGGCACAAGCTGTGCACTCAATGTCGTACGGTTCTTTTAGTGTTCTACTGCTGTTATTCCATCACAATGAACAGCATTTAGACTGTATTGTAAATGCTGCAGGAAGGTCATGCAGGTGTACCTCATATCAAGCAAGCTGCCAAAAGTTTCAATTAGTAGCCTGAAACAGACAAGTCGCAGTTGAAGGACACCATGAAGCAGTGTAAGCAATGTCGAGAACACAAATCCATCTCAGTAACTCTTTAGAAGCCAATTATTGACGCTATGTGCCTGATCCGAACAAGTGAAACACAAGGACGGTGTGATCCCACAGCTGGTGATCATCACCCTGAATCAGAGGGGCCGGTGCCGGGGCTAGACTTTGCCTGGTTCATCTTCCACTGGATCTTATGTGCTGAAAATGAGGTGCCCCCTCTATCGATGATGCTCCAGTGCAAACTGTCCTGTTATTTACAGCAAAAAAATTGCCAGTTGGATTGAATATCCAAGTTGTTAATTTAACAGTTCTATTTCAAGCTGGCAAGGATGCAGAGAAGATTTATGAGGATGTTGGCAGGACTCGAGGGCCTGAGCTCTTGGGAGAGGCTGAGTAGGCTGGGACTCCATTCCTTGGAGCGCAGGAGGATGAGGTGTACAAAATCATGAGGAATAGATTAGGTGAATGTACTGAGCCTTTCCCAGAGTTGGGGAATCAAGAACAACAGGACATAGGTTTAAGGTGATTGGGGAAAGACTTGACAAGAACCTGAGGGGTAACTTCTTTACATAAAGGGTGGTGGGTGTATGGACCAAGCTGCCGGAGGAGGTAATTGAGGCAGGAACTTTTAAGAAACATTTAGACAGGTACATGGATAGAATAGATTTAGGGGTATATGGACAAAACACAGGCAGGTTTGTCTAGTGTAGATGTGACATGTTGGTTGGTGTAGGCATGTTGGTCCGTAGGACCATTTTTCATGGGCTTTCAGCCCTTTCTGTACAATCTTCTGTGATCCTATTGCAAACCACATTTATAAATGAGTACACAAATAAAAATGGCCTCTTATGGAAAGCATAACGTTTTGTATATATTTAAACCCAGATACTATTGAAACTGTTGAAAAGCATTGTGTTTTTTTCTATCTTTTGTTTTACATTGAATAATGCAAATTTTCAAAAATTAAGATAGCTGATAAATAATAATGAGGAATAAATTCCTTCCTTTACAGTGTGAACAGAGATTTGGTAGGTGGATTGTTTGTGGATTTATGTCAATGAAACCGATGCCTTAAAGAACATAGAACAGTACAGCATAGGAATGGGGCCGTTATCATAACCTCCCACCACTTCTAACCTCAAAGAAGACTGTTCTACGGGCACTGACCTTTTCCAATCTGAAACAAGGGTGCTTTCAGAAATTTTCTAACATTCTTAAGATTGTTGACTCAGAAATTTCCACTAATTTTCCCTTTTACAATCCAACTTTATGCTCAAAATGTTTCTTATTCAAATTAAATGTCCTCTCTACTTTTCCCTGAGCACAGAACAGTCCATAAAATGGGCACGAGATGATTTTGTAATATCCGAAAAAATAACAACCTGTTTATGCTTTTTCTTCCCCAGAGATTATTTTGGTCAAAGTTATTTTATGTAAACACGATGAAATGAAACACTGCTTAAAGACATAGAAACATAGAAACATAGAAAATAGGTGCAGGAGTACACCATTCGGCCCTTCGAGCCTGCACCGCCATTCAATATGATCATGGCTGACCATCCAGCTCAGTAACCTGTACCTGCCTTCTCTCCATACCCCCTGATCCCTTTAGCAAAAAGGGCCACATCTAACTCCCTCTTAAATATAGCCAATGAACTGGCCTCAACTACCTTCTGTGGCAGAGAATTCCACAGACTCACCACTCTCTGCGTGAAGAAATGTTTTCTCATCTCGGTCCTAAAAGACTTCCCCCTTATCCTTAAGCTGTGACCCCTGGTTCTGGACTCCCCCAACATCGGGAACAATCTTCCCGCATCTAGCCAGACAATGCAAAGGAAGCCAGAGGAAGCCATAGAAGCGGTTACATTTACTACTTTCAAGAGACATTTGAACGGCAAGATGGATAAGGAGGGATATGGGACAAATGCAAGCAAGTGAGACTAGCCCTGAATGCCAAGTTAGTCTTTAGACTTCGGAAAAACAGCTTGGAAACAGGCCCCTCCACCCACCGAGTCCGCGCCAACCAGTGATTACTGTACACTAGCACTATTCTACACCCTAGGAATAATCTTACAGAAGCCAATTAACCTACAAACCTGCACAATATTGGAGTGTGGGAGAAAACCAGGGCCCCCGGAGAAAACCCACAAACTCAGTACAAACAGCACCCGTAGTCAGGGTGGAACCTGGATCTCTGGCTCTGTGAAGCAGCAACTCTACCACTGGGCCACTGCGCCACTGTGCTGCCCGGTGGGCATGGACATATAAAACCAAAAGTATTAGGAATTTTGCGAGACAAATGTAAGCTAAAAGGGATCAACAGTAAATAAAATTACTTGCTGCAGAGCTTTGCAAGAAACTACAAATGAGAATCTGTCAGGGTAAAGTACTGTCAAAGAGGCAGAAGTTCAATCTCATTCTACTGTATTTATGATACAGGCTCGCTTTGTAGATTACTTTTTTTTAATGATCTGTAATAAAACAAAACCTGCTGACATGAGAGCAAATAAAACCTTGAGTAAAATGAAACTTTATATCTAATAAAAGGATGTTGTATAGAATATCTATTCTGGATTTAATGTATTTGCATTAAATGGTCAGATTGATTGCATGGACAGTTTTTTGTTGCATTACAGTATATATTTCCAACTAATGACTTTTCCATCATTTTCTAAATTAATTAGGCCTCTGGCAATCCATTTTTCATTTGGTTAAAAATTCTGGATATCTTTTTTTTGATTCACATCTTGTGTGGCTCCACTTGCACTTAATATCCTGCTTAAATGTTCTTCAGGAAGTGGCATCAATCCTTCACACACCTAACGCTGCTAAATTGTTGAAGTCTTCCCCATAGTTTCCCTGGTAAGCACTCTACCCTTGTCATCGATTAAACACTTCACTGGCTCAGGCAAAGTGCCAGTACTTTCATTTTCCATTGAAATTCAGCAAAGGACACCAGAGAAATGAACATTTATGGAGAGAGTCACAATGTAGTAAGCTGCCTGTGGCACTCCACTCATCGAAACAGCTAACAAGAATGCTGTCATTAACTCACCCCAGTAATTCTGAGGTATTTTTAAGGCAGAGTTTGACAGATACTTTATTGGTTAGGGTATCACGGGTTATGGGGAGCAGGTAGGAGAATGGGGATGAGAGGGAAAGATAGATCAGTCATTATTGAATAGATTTCATGGGCCGAATGGCCTACTTCTGCTCCTATGACTTATGAACTTCTCACTCATTGTCCCTTTCTCTCATCTCACGTATCCATTTTTGCCAACCATTTCACCAAAACATGTTTATTGTATAAGTCTCTTGTAAGGAATTGAGGATAATGACATCCTGGCATTGATTTATGTAATAGAATAGGACCTTTAATCTGTTCAATTATTACCAGAGTTATAGGAAGACATAGCATGAAAATAGGACATTCGACCCAGCGAGTCCGCACCAACCATCAACCACCCATTATTATATTTTACAATGTTATTACTATTATTTCTACTGAAAGATGAGCCCATTATGCACAAGAAAAGAACAGAAATAAAACAACAATATTTTAATATCTGCAGTCTGCAGATGCTGGAATCATGAGCAAAAAATCTAACTGCTGGAGGAACTCAGCGGATCACAAATCTGTACGGGAAATTGACAGGCAATGTTTTGGTTTGAGACATTTCTTCAGATCTTCATCAAGATTTTCTTAATGCAAGAGATCCAGGGAATGCTTAGGGCATGGATGACTAGAGTGAATATTTCTAAGGTTGCAAATGGTGTAGATATACAGCAGCCCGCAAGAAACTGCAATCCAACTTCGATAAGCTGGCAGAATGGACAAACCAGCAACAAGCAAGGCGGCATGGTGGCGCAGCAGTAGAGTTGCTGCCTTACAGCGCTTGCAGCGCCAGAGACATGTGTTGAATCCCGGTGCTGTCTGTATGGAGTTCATACGTTCTCCCCGTGACCGCCTGGGTTTTCTCCGAGAACTTCGGTTTCCTCCCACACTCCAAAGACATACAGGTTTGTAGGTTAATTGGGTTGGGTTTGTATGCTTGGTATAAGTGTAAATTGTCCCTAGTGTGTATAGGCTTGTGTTAATATGCGGGGATAGCTGGTCGGTGAGGATTTGGTGGGCTGAAGGGCCTGTTTCCGCACAATATATCAAAACTAAACTAAACTAAACTAAACTAAACTAAATTAAATTTAATAAGGTGAAGTGAATGGCTTGTGGCAGAAAGAAACATTCATTCCCTCTTAGTCTCCAAGCTATCAGAGACTCTCACTTTTGTTCTCTTTACGCAACCCTCCCCAGCACTTCCTCTCCCTGCCATTTTAAATCTGCATTAACTCTAACTTTTACCAGCTCTGGCCATGATCCAGAAACATTACTTCCGTTTCTCTCTCCACAGACACTGCCTGACCTGTGGAGATTTGCTAGCATTTTGGGTGTTGACTTTTGATTTGCAGAACCTGCAGTTTCCTTTGTTTTTGGACTGTGAGATTGAAGTTTTCAGGACCAGTGCTGGATTGGAGTTCTTGTCCTTTGGCAGATGGAAGAAGCTACACAGCCCGTGGCAAAAAAAGCACTGTTTAAACGATGCATCTCACAGTCCAGTTGCTTGCTTTACCGGGAAGATTATTTATGATGCAGTCTTTCCAAATATTCCTCAGGGCATTGCTCTATGATTGTAGGTACAGGAGGGGATGGAGGAGGATCAAATGACTTCTCAAAAATGTTTAATGTCATATACACCGGGACCAGAACAATTATATTCTTACTTGCAGCAACTTTAGTCACAATAAACATAAGAAATTCCCAACAATTAAACATGCATTGTGTTATTGGTTATACTTGGTAAACCAGACTATAATAGTGCAAGACAAAGTATGTTGTGCAACCTGAGTAGTACAAATGTCGTTCACAGTAATTCACTGTCAAAGGAATGCATCCCTGAGAATCATGTTGGTCACCTGCATGTACAACCTGGGCTATTGTTTTAGAACATGTCATGGCTACTGGTATGCTAGACAGTTGTGGATCATAGATTATTTTGATTCATTAAACTTGTCCATTCATAAAAATCCCTTAAAGATAGGCGCAAAATGCTTGAGTAACTCAGCGGGTCAGGCATCTCTGGAGAAAAAGGATGGGTGACAATTTGCGTCGGAACCCTTCTTCAGACTGAAGACCCTGTCTGAGGAAGGTCCCGACCCGAAACATCATCTATCCTTTTTCTTCAGAGATGTTGCCTGATGTGTTGAGTTACTCCAGCACTTTGAGTCTATCTTTGTTGTAAACCAGCATCTGCAGTTTCTTGTTTCCACACAATAATCCCCTAAAATTGGAATGGGATCATAATTGTTAATTGTCTACTGTAAAGAAGCTTAGACACTTGATAATCAGAAGTCAGATATCATGTTGGTTGCCTTTTTCTGCAATCCTCCAGTGCCAAAACATCTTTTCTACATCACACCTGGAGAGAGAGGCTGAGAAAACACTGGTGTGGCTGTGCCAATGCTTGATATACACTCATTATCACCTCCTCAGATTTCAGTTCGCTTTCTCTCTGGTTCAATCTGCATTCCAAGATCCCGACAGCTTTTCTTATAAAAACTACATAACGGAAAGTCAAAAAAATCTAGACCACTAACTTGATTTAAGATTATTACGTGAGAGTAATATTACTCATAAATCATTTTTTTGTCATTTAATTATCAATCACTTGAGGTCCCCAATAGACTTGAGAACAAAGTTACTCCAGCATTTTGTGTCGACCTTCAATTAATTTTGCAATCCTAGAATAAACAACGTGTTATGAAATGAAACATTCATTCCAAACAATGATTCATAAAGTTGGGACACAAGAGGTTGCCGTTGTTGGAATCTAGAACAGGAAACAATCTGCTGGAGGTTCTCAGCGGATCGAACAACAGGTGACGGCAAGGGGACAAATCCTTAGCCTTTGCCTCTGCGTCTCTCCCCAATCTGGTCCTGGTTTCGTCTCCCCTTCACCCCCTCTTAATGGATTCCATTCTAACCTTCCTTTCTTAGCAGATTGTAAAACGGATCGCCTTTGTGTGCCCGCTTGTCACTCACCTAGCTGTCTCCATTTTCACCCTCTCCCCCCCCTGCCTTTAGTTTTGTCTGTCTCCAACTATCGTCTACCTGTGTCTTCCAATCCCACTTCTCCCCTCTTCCCTAGCTGGCTCCAACTGCCTATCCTTCATACCTTCTCAGTTCATCATTCACCTACTGACCCCTGTCCCATCTCTCCCCGTCCCCTCTTTATACTGCCTTATACCCCCCCTCCACTCTTACTCCCGATGCTGGATTCTGTCCTGAAACGATTTCTTCCCTCTCACAGATACTGTTCGACCCACTGAATTCCTCCAGTTGATTTTTATTGCATCCATAGAGTTTGTGATTCTTAATTAAAACCAATCAAATTACTGTTGCTCCTGTAAAATTAATTACTAAATTAGGATTAATCCTGATAAAATTCCAATATAACAATGTTGTGAAGAAATCCATGAAGGAATTTGACATCCGACACAGAGAACAGATTTCTCTGTATCAATTGTCATCTTGGATTGACACTATACATGGAGTTTTCCCCGTTACAGGAAAACAGCTCGATGAAAGTTGCACTGTGACAAACACAATGAGATAAAGCTTCTGAAGCAAGTCACACCCTTTTAGCTTTAACATCTTTTAATGTCAATTTCATGCTCTTATTCTTTACAAAATTATTTTGCTGATTAAACTATATTCTTTGCTTTGAAATAGTCTTACATATGTGCATTTTATGGGAAATATTACGCTTTAATACTGACAAAATAAATCAAAATTCCTTTCAGTTAATTCAGTCTGGTGTTACTTGAACAGGAACAGAACTGAGTATAGCTGACAAGAAAGTCTGAACAAACTCGAGATCTATTTTTAAAAAATCGCAGATGTACCCTGCTAGACACCTCTAAGATAATGAAGAAGTCTGAAAGGAAACATTTAGACTTGTTTCTGTGAACTCACAAAATCAGAGATGGAGCCACAATAAAAGGTAATATTCATTAGCAATTTAAGAGAAACATTAATCCAGAATTGGTCAAAATGTGGAACTAAATACTACACTAACTGTGTCAGAAGGAACTGCAGATGCTGGTTTACACTGAAGATAGACACAAAATGCTGGGGTAACTCAGTGGGACAGACAGCATCTCTGGAGGTAAAGGATGGGTTGGGACGAGCTTGATATTAGGGGGAAAGGAACGCAAGGATAGGTTGACAGGGCTTTATGAAGGTGGGCGGAGAGGAGGTGAAAATGGAGTATACATTCTGCTATGTAAGTATGAGCTATGTAAGTTCTGTTTTGTAAACACTGCGTAAACACAAAAAATTAGGCGTATCTATGTGCTTAAAATTCAGGGCCAGGAATGATTTCACCCACAATGTACAATGCTCAGACATCAACAACAGAATCCAGACTCAATGAAGCGCAGAAGCTGGAATCTTGAGCAAAAGAAAACGAACGGCTGGAGGAACTGAGTAGGTCAGGCAGCATCGGTAGAGAGAAACAGATAAATGACATTTCAGCTTGGGACTCTTCTCCATGTATTAAAGTAGGCCCCTGACCTGAAAAATGTCATCTGTCTGTTTCCCTGCATAGATGCTGCCTGACCATTGAGTTCCTCCTGCAGTTTTTTTTTTTTTGCTCAATGATAGATTATCCATAATTACGTCATTATAATTCATGTTCATAATCTGAATTTCAAATTTTACAAATCAGTTGGACTTGAGGGCAAATTTCAAAGATTATTTTTCCAGGAAGTTTTAAATGAATGGAATAGACACAACAAAGCAATGTCCTTCTTAATTGGTCAGGCAATGAGAGATTTGCACAGAAGGTAGAAATTAAGATACAAAAACTTAATTTCAGAAAAATAAACAGATTGACAATAGAAAAGAATATCACCAACACCTGGTGAACATCTGCAGTGTAATCACTTCCCTATTTTGTATTCTCCGCTATGAAAGAGTCTTACATATGTGCAATTGAGTAGATGTACAACTTAATTTATGTTTGAAATGTATGCTAAATGAATTACTTGCAACTTTGTTCATTTATGCAGCATCGACGTTAATGAGAAGCTCCAAATATTTGTAGAAGTGCCATAATTACAAACACATCCCCTGAGTCCATTGGCATATCTTCATAATGACTAAAGGAACTTTGTCAATCAGAATTAATGAATCTAATTTGCAATATCAAAATCCTAAAATGTTTGTATACCGCTTGCACTATTTCAAGGCATTTTGTCCTCTAAAATACTCTATGGTCGTCAGTTAACACAATAAGCTGTTGGAGACTCTGTCAATGCAGAGGTGAAAATTATTCAGGCAGCAGGGTTTTGACTTAAGTTCTGGATCACATTGCCTGCCAAGCACATGTGTTCTAAAAATGGGATTTGACATGCAAGAGAAACAAAGAGTTATCTGTCAGCTTAATTACCCAAGAGGGTGCAGGTTTTACAGGGGATAAGGTGTAGATTTTCCTGTCATGCCATAATAGCCCAGTGGAAGGATTAGAAGGATCGAAGCAATGCAAGTCTTCAGTGCTAGGTGCAGATATAGCTCGCATCATATTTACCTTAGTTGAGATGAGCTTGAGTTTGAGGTGAGTTTAGTTTATTGTCATGTGCACCGAGGAACAGTGAAAAGCTTTTGATACGTGCTAACCAGTCAACGGAAAGACAATAAATGATTACAATCGAGCCATTTACAGTGTACAGATACATGATAAATGGAATAACGGGAATAACGTTTAGTGCAAGGTAAAGCCAGTAAAGTTCAATCAAAGATAGTCCAAGGGTCTCCAATGTGGTAGATTGTAGTTCAGGACTGCTCTCTAGTTGTGGTAGATGGTTCAGTTGATGATAACAGCTGTGAGGAAACTGATCCTGAATCTGTAGATATGCGTTTTCATACTTCTATAACTTTTGCCCGATGGGAGAGGGGAGAAGAGGGAGTGGCCAGGATGCGACTCATCCTTGATTATGCTGGTGGCCTTGCCGTGGCAGCGTGAGGTTTAAATAGAGTCAAAGGAAGGGAGGTTGGTTTGTGTGATGGTCTGGGCTGCGTCCAAATATTACAAAAGATAATGCAATCAAAGAGAAGGGCATATATTTTGTTCTTCTTCTTCTTAAGCCCTTTGCTCCTCTAGGGAGCATAAGCCATTGACAAATGTCCTCCACCTCACTCGGTTGTTGGCGGTTCTTTCCAGATCTCCCCAGTTGAGCCCACTCCCAGACATTTCTGCCTGGACACCTCTTCTCCAGCTGTTCCTGGGGTGACCTCTTTTCCTTTTTCCTTGGGGGTTCCATTTCAGGGCTTGCCGGTGATGTTTGTGGCAGGTTTTTGCAGAAACATTTTTTTTTTGCACTGTGAGATTTTGGACCATAGAACCACACATTTTAGGGATAAAAATTTGCATCTCTAATCTCCTCCTGACTAATTGCAGCACTTTTGCTTTCTCCTCCTCATCTTAATTGTGTAACTCTCTCCACTAGAATCATCTTTTTTGGTGGTAATGCCACTTTCTTTGAAACCTCAAGAAAGTCTATCCTTAATTGGCCAGAATTGAGTAAGCAGTTAAGACTCAAACCACTGAGGCAGGCTGCGGAAAGAAGGAGAATCTAAATGAACCAGGTCGTTCAGTTTAGTTTAGTTTAGAGATACAGCACAGAAACAGGTCCTTCAGCCCACCGTCCACGCCGACCAGCGATCTCTGCACACTAATACTATCCTCCACACACTATGGACAATCTATTGCTTGTACCAAGCCAATTTACCTATAAACCTGTACGTCTTTGGAGTGTGGGAGGAAACCGAAGATCTCGGAGAAAACCCACACGGTCACGGAGAGAACGTACAAACTCGATACAGACAGCACCCGTAGTCAGGATCGAACCCAGGTCTCTGGCGCTGCAAGCACTGTAAGGCAGCACCTGGTTGCTCAATGCAATTCAGAACCTCACTGAGACTAGCTGCCAGATTTACTTCATTAGTTAAATTTAAACTCTCCAGTCGCCATGGTGCAATTCAAATTTGTGTTTTTGGACAACAATACAGAATTCCATGTTTGCTCTGTAACCTAACCACTGTCATGCCTCCAGATCCTGCTGCAAGGTTGTGGAGAAAGAAAGGAAAATGGTGCCATCATTATAATTGGCACAGGTGGCATACAATGGGTATGGCATGGCCATGCAGGCAACACGAGGGAAGCTTTGCAAAGGGACAATGGGATCACAGGCTGTTGGAACCGACTAAAATATAATGAACGGTTAAATACTCTCAAAGGGAAAATGTGCTACACTGTCAGGTATAAATGTCACAGGCAATTTCAAATACAAGAGAGCTGTGGACAGAGATATCACAAGCAAGTCAGTGAAGAATATTCCCAGGTAACTGTGTAGTACCAGTCTCTGCTGCCTTCACAATTATAGGTTCTCAGTGGCTCTGCTCTGCCTTGTCTTATTTTCACCTAACTTTTTTAGGATGATACAGTGACACAGCGGTAGAGTTGCTGCCTTACCGTGCCAGGGACCCGGACTCCATCCTGACTACAAGTGCTGTCTGTACGGAGTTTGTTCATTCTCCTTGTGACCACTTGGGTGCTCTTGTTTCCTCCCACACTCCAAAGACCTACAGGTTTGTAGGTTAATTGGCTTCTGTAAATTGTAAATCACCCCGAGTGTGTAGGGGATGGGTGATCACTGATTGGCGCGGACTCGATGGGCCGAAGGGCCTGTTTCCACGCTGTATCTCTAAAGATATTGTAACCCTTCAGGAAGCCAATGTCCCACCTCCAGCCTAAGTAACCCTCACCATTCAAATTTAATTAGCAGTCCCCTTTAGGGGTCCACCAGTCCAGTCCAATCATTTGCTTTGAAAGACAGATAATAAATGCTAGTTTTACCAGCATCATCCACTTCACAAGGACATAGAGAGCTATAGATGAATGAAATGTCTGGAAACATGTTCTCTCATTGTCTCTGCATCCAACCTGATGTATCATTATGTACATTTCACAAGCACCTTACTTTCTTAGAAACATAGAAACATAGAAAATAGGCGCAGGAGGAGGCCATTTGGCCCTTTGAGCCAGCACTGCCATTCATTGTGATCGTCCACAATCAGTAACCCTTGCCTGCCTTCTCCCCATATCCCTTGATTCCACTAGCCCCTAGAGCTCTATCTAACTCTCTTTTGAATACATCCAGTGAATTGGTCTCTACTGCCTTCTGTGGCAGAGAATTCCACAAATTCACAACTCTGGGTGAAAAAGTTTTTTTCTCATCTCAGTTTTAAATGGCCTCCCATTTATTCTTAGACTGTGGCCCCTGGTTCTCGACTCCCCCAACATTGGGAACATTTTTCCTGCATCTAGCCTGTCCAGTACTTTTATAATTTCATATGCTTCTATAAGATCCCCTCTCATCCTTCTAAATTCCAGTGAATACAAGCCCAGTCTTTTCAATCTTTCTTCATATGATAGTCGTGCCATCCCGGGGATTAACCTCGTGAACCTACGCTGCACTGCCTCAATAGCAAGGATGTCTTTCCTCAAATTAGGAGACCAAAACTGCACACAATACTCAAGATGTGGTTTCACCAGGGCCCTGTACAACTGCAGAAGGACTTTGTTTCTCCTGCACTCAAATCCTCTCGTTATGAAGGCCAACATGCCATTAGCTTTCTTCACTGCCTGCTGTACCTGCATGTTTACTTTCAGTGACTGGTGTACAAGGATACCCAGGTCTCGTTGCACTTCCCTTTTTCCTAATATGATACCATTGAGATAATAATCGGCCTCCATGTTCTTGCCACCAAAGTGGATAACCTCACATTTATCTACATTATACTGCATCTGCCATGCATGTGCCCACTCACTCAACCTGTCCAAGTCACTCTGCAACCTCTTAACATCCTCTTCACAGTTCACACTGCCATCCAGCTTTGTGTCATCTGCAAATTTGCTTGTGTTACTTTTAATTCCATCATCTAAACCATTAATATATATTGTAAATAGTTGCGGCCCCAACACCGACCCTTGCGGCACTCCACTCGCCGCTGACTGCCATTCTGACAGGGACCCGTTGATTCCTACTCGTTGTTTCCTGTCTGCCACCAATTCTCTATCCATGTCAATACCCTACCCCCAATACCATGTGCTCTAATTTTGCCCACTAATCTCCTGTGTGGGACCTTGTCAAAGGCTTTCTGAAAGTCCAGATCTTGGTCAGATTCATTCTACCTCAAAGAGAAGAATAGTTGAAAGAATAATAATGTTCAAATGATGAAAGGAATGTGGATAGAATAATTTGCTTTCTTCTAGTGTTGGAATCACCCTGAGTTACAAGATCTGGTGCAATCAAAGGGGTATTATAATTCAATGCTTATTGTGGATTTATCAATGCATCTGCAGGGTGCTAGGACATTTATGCATCAAAAACGGAGAGAAAAGCAGATGCAAAATTATTCAAGCCCAGAAGCACATTTCAAAAAATGCTATTTAAAAATATTATTTGTAAGGGTAAAAGCCAACCACGCTGTTCTAGCCACATAAATGTATATGTATTTGTTAAGTAGGTGCAACGTAGTGGTGCAGCTGATAGAGTTGCTTTCTCACAGTACCAGAGACTTGGGTTCGATCCTGACCTCGGGTGCTGTTTGAGTGGAGTTTGCACATTTTCCCTGTGATTGCGTGCATTTCCTCAGATGCTCCAGATTCCTCCTTCATCCATCCCAAACATGCGGGCCTTTAGATTAATTGACCTCTATAAATTGCCCTTAGTGTGTCAGGAGTGGTTGCAGAAGTGGGCTAACATAGAACAGGAATGGGTGATCGATGGTTGGCGTGGACTTGGTGAGCTGAAGGGCCTGTTTTCACGCTGTATCTTTCAAGCAATCAATCAATCAAACCCTGCACTGCAAAGCATTGTCCACTTAAATGTAAGGAACTGCTGCATTGTCAGATCTGCCTTGGATTCGCTCTCCAATTGGGGCCTTTGGTTATCCCGAAAGGTCTGAATTTCTAAGTGATTTTACAGGAGTAGTTTGCGTTCCACTGTATGTACATGTGCAATCTCTGTGACCCAACGTTTGACAAGACCTCATGACTAGGCCAAACCGCAGGTTTTCTTTTAACCTTTCAAGTCAGACCAGGAGAACACTGGCTTTAAATTGATTATCAGCTGTTTTCTCCTGCTGGAGGTCAGGCCAAGGAATTACCTTCCTTAGCCAGGCAGCCTAGCTACCAGTGCCAATGAAGAGGTGGGTGGGAAGGAGGGGTGAGGGCTGGTGGAAGGGTCCCATGTTCACCTCAGCAGCTCTAGCAGGCAAGGAACCTGGCTGATTTTACTTGTTCATCTGCTTGGTCTCGAACAGCAGATAGACACAGATTTTTGTACCTCAGCGGGGCAGGCAGCATCTCTGGCGAAAAAGGATGGGTGACGTTTCAGGTCGGAACCCCTCTTCAGACTGAAAGTAGATGGGATGGCTCATTGTTGGCTGGGGAATGGAATGGAATGGAATACTTTATGGAATACTTTATCATCACTTGTGACAAGGCACAGTGAGATTCTTTGCTTATATACCCAAGGTATACAAGTAGCGGCCACCTACGGTGCTGACAAAGTTACAAAGCAGGCCGGCCCCTCCTGTGTTCTCCCCCCCCCCCACCATCCCCCTTCCCACAGTGGTTCCCCCCATGCCTGGTCCCCGTTGCCCATTGTTCTTCTCCCTCCCACACGGTGGTTCTCCCCCGGTGGTTCCCCCACGCTGGGCCCTCCATTGTTCTTCCCCCTCCCACACGGTGGTTCTCCCCCATTGTTCTTCCCCTCCCTCACGGCCGTTCCCCCCAATGTTCTCATCGAACCACGAGGCTTTGCCGCGGCGACAAGGTGATGACAAAGGGAGACAAGGATGCGAAGTGCAACGAGCCAATTCAGTTAATATTTTCTGCCCCCTGCCCTTGTTGAAGTTCTACACCATATTTGTGCAGATCTAATCAAGAAATTTAGCATTCAAAATTGAGAAAACTCAGACTTGAAACGCATTTGAAAATTAAATAACTTTCCATGGGATAACAAGCAGATAGCATTATCATTGAATTCTATTTACTTACAAGGTTAATTTACCCACTAATGTAAAACATAAATACGATCAGGAGTAGCAATGTTTAAGAAACACTTAAACAGGTACGGAGATAGGATAGGTTTAGAGGGATATGGACCAAACAGATGCAGGTGGGACTAGTGTAGATGGCACATATTGGTCGGCGTGGGCAAGTTGGGTCAAAGGGCCTGTTTCCACCCTGTATAACTCTATGACTGTGACATGGTCCGCAAGCCTGGTCTCAATTTTATAACACCACGCCAATCTTCAAATTCAAGATTGTTTTTAGTTGACCACATATTTCATGAAACCTGCAGATTAAAAAAATCTACCGATCTAATGCTGAACACCTGCAATGCTAACAGGGTAGAGAGTTCCAAAGATGGACACAAACTGCTGGAGTAACTCAGCGGGACAGGCAGCATCTCTGAATAGAAGGAATGGGTGACATTTCAGGTCGAGACCCTTCTTCAGACGATTGCCAACTTTCCGAGGGATGAAATTCCACTTTTCAACGCCTCCTGCTTAAAGACTTGCTTATTAACGGAATTAACCTTCCAGCATTCACCCTGCCAAACCCTTTCAATGATTGTTCAAAGATTAAACAGCAAGTTTTATTCCATGCGAGAGTTATCTTCTAGATAAAGGATGCAAGTCTGTTCTGCATTGAGCATTGAAGTTGATCTTTGAATTCTGCCCTTTAATTGGGAAATTGATTTGGGTGCTAAGTGAATCATACAGGTCTACATTTTTCTTTAAAATGTGATGTGACATGATAGTATCCTTTCAACTATTTCCGTGAAGATTTAATCAGACTTTTGACAGGCCTAGAACATCGAAACTGAAAAGTCCATCAATCTTTCACCTCCTGCATTCTGTATGATTGGCAATGCAATTCTGTGACAACATGTTTGCAATGCCTTCAACAGTAAACATTCCCAAGTGTAACCAATTCAAAGAGCATGGTAAATAGTGGTGTAATTCAATCAGCAAAACGCACGGTGAGATAAAGGGAATTC
Source organism: Rhinoraja longicauda (assembly GCF_053455715.1). Classification (NCBI taxonomy): domain Eukaryota; kingdom Metazoa; phylum Chordata; class Chondrichthyes; order Rajiformes; family Arhynchobatidae; genus Rhinoraja; species Rhinoraja longicauda. The sequence continues at coordinate 21,217,832 of NC_135964.1, read as the reverse complement.
AAACTATTTCTCAAATTAAGAATTGTACTTATAAGATAATTGTGCCGCTCTTTTTAAACAGCAGATGCAACTATTTAATCAAACGGTCTCAAAATGAAATGAGTAAGAGGGGGCGAGTGGGCTCATGCATCCTCTATTTCTTTGTGTATTATTTGATGGCCTGTACAAGAACTCTTAGAGTTGTAGACGGCTTAACAAAATTATGGGATTAATTTTATTTGACTTAAACAACCACTTGCTCGCCTAACATTTATCAGCAACCTCCAGATCTGCAAAATGTGTTAATAATGAGTAGGCGTAAATAGTGGTTTGTAAGATTTTCCAAAGTTCGGTAGCACAGTTGGAGTGTTGCTGTCTTACAGCGCCAGAGACCCGAGTTCAATCTGACTATGGGTGCTGTCTGGGCAGTTTGCAGGTTCTCCCTGTGACCTCATAGGTATCCTCCCAGACTCCAAAAACATACAGGTTTTTCGGTTAATTTGGCTTTGGTAAAGATTGTAAATTGTCCTTAATGTGCAGGATAGTGTTAGTGTACGTGGGTGATTGTTGGCCGGCACGGACTCGGTGGGCCAAAGGGGCTGTTTCCGTGCTGTATCTCTAAACTTCTCTTAGACAGTAGGTTCTTCCCAGCAACCATCGGGCTATTGAACACCACGAATTCCAACTATACTCTGAACTACAAACTGCACTCTGGACTTGGGGCATTGTTTTTGTCTTTGCTCTATGTTGTTTTGATATATTGAACTGTTTGCTATTATATAATTGAACATCTTTATTATAGTGTCAGCTATGTACTATGTTTACACATCTGCAATGCTGCTGCATGTAAGAATTTCATTTTTCTGTTTCGGGACATATGACAATAAAACACTCGACTCATTTGCTTCTCTCCAACTTCAAGTACCCGTTGCTTTCCCTCTCTTTCGGTTCCTCCCCCACCCTAATTCTCTGAGTAGTTTCACTGTCCTGATTAATTTTACTGTTGATATGCCTCGTTGTCATCTTCCCCTCACCCATCAATAAACCTTTCCACATTTATTTGAGCATTGCCTGCTTTGATCTGTCATTTTATCATATGGTACGATACGATACGATAGAACTTTATTCATCCCTGGAGGGGAAAATGGTCTGCCAACAGTCATCACACACAGCAAGGTAAACGAAAACGTGAAATAAAAATTAAATTTAATGTGAATTAAAAGTGCAAAGAAAAAAACAAATGACTGTTGGCTGGCTGCTGTGTGCACAGCGCCTTCACCGGAACAAATGAACAAACAAACACAGACTTATCCCCTGAGCAGAGGAATCTAAACTAGAGTGACCCCCCCCCCTCCCCCACACTAGGTCCCCCTTTGTTGTCCCACCGTCCCTCACAGTGGGCCCCCCACACCAGGTCCCCATTGTTCTTCACCGAAGTCCCCCCACGCCGAGTCCTCCATTGTTCTTCACAGCAGTCCCCCCGTGCCTTACCCATCCATATCTCTAGTTTCCTTCTCCCCTGACTCTCAGTCCGAAGGAGGGTCTTGGTCCGAAAAGTCACCCATTCCTTCTCTCCAGAGATGCTGCCTATCCTGCTAAGTGACTCCAGCACTTTGCATCTATCTTTGGTGTAAACCAGCGTCTGCAGTTCCTTCCTACACATGACTCTCTTGGCTTTTGGCTTGAGCATTAGAACTCGAATCAGAAATCAATCTCACTGCGTGAGCCAGCGTTTTTGCTGAAATTATAAGGTCCTTAATGGGAAAAAAAAGAGTACAATGTCGTGGAAAATGCAAATTAAATGCACAGTGCTTGATAATTACTTTAAATCCCTGGAATGGGAGGTGTTAAGTACTCCATTTTGCAGGATTAATGATTAGATTATCATTGCTACTTACGTCAACTCCTGCGGTGCAGTGCATAATAAGCTTGCAGCCTTCAATTGAATAGTTCCTGACATTTTTGTATGATGAACAGAGATATCACAATTAATTGCACAGTGAGAGGGGGGTGGGTGAGAGGGGGTCAAAGAATTTTGCCTCTTTACTTATTTGCCAATGTAATTTCTAATTTATCCACAACAATGACAGTAAGGACTGAGCTGCACTAATTCAAGTGCAGAATTAATTAAACTATTTTCTTAAGAAAAAGCATGCTGTTAACCTCATTGATTCAGGCAGGTAGTGGCTTGATTATTAATGCAACAAGGTTGTGAAATAGTTCTCAGCTCCCCCAGTGGTTTCATGGGGCTGTCCATTGAGAGTGAGTATTATAGATTGAGAAAGGCCCATCGTGATCATTTGTCTTTGCTGAGCAAGCTTGACTCGCTGGGGATTGTTATAGGATTGCAAAAGTGGCATTTAGTCCTCTTGGGAGAAGAAAATTCCCAAGAATTCCAAATTCCGCTACCCGATGATGTTGAAAGTGAGTATGTGTAGCTGTTGTATGAATAGTTGGAATTATTATTGCCACATCTACCATGATACAATGAAAAACTTTGTGTGCTGTACAAGCAACCCATACATGGCTATACCAGACAGTGCAATAGAGAAAATAAACAAAATGCAGTGTTACAGCTGTGGAGAAAGTGCAGATTAAAAGAAATGTATAAAATGTGCAAAAAGACTGCAACAAAGTAGATTGGAAGATCAGGAATTAAGATCGCAACTTGGTTTGGCTTTAAATAATTGTACATCCTGACCCCTTGTTTCAACATGTCCATGAGAAGGAACTGATGGTCAGCTGATGTTTTGTTCAGTAAACAATAACTGCTTTTATATGCAATGGCCACATTTATGAGAACAATTGGAAAATACAGAGCCTACTTTTAACTGTTGCACCACAAAAGTATTAAAATCAAAACTATTTGAAATAGCCACAATGTTTTCACCTCTTATCATTATTTAAGATCTATGTTATGTTTAGATGATTGATTACAATCATGAAAAAGACAGATGATAAAGCATCATTGAGCCTGAGTGTATAAGGCAAAGTAGAAGATGGATGCAACTCGCTAGGTTTGGCACAGACATTGCGGGACGAAGGGCCTGCTCCTGTGCTGTAATGTTCCATGTTCAATCATGGTGTGCAGTGCATGATGTCTGGCGTGACCACCGGGTGGTGGTGAGCTGGAGAGTCAGTGTCATGTAGGACAGACACACAATTCTGGAGTAACTCAGTAGGACAGGCAGCATCTCTGGAGAAAATTATGGGTGACATTTTGGGTCAGAACCTTTCTTCAGACTGAAAGTGAAGATAGCTTTCAGTCTGAGGAAGGGTCTCGATCCAAAACGTCACCCACTCCTTCTCTCCAGAGATGCTGCCTGTCCCGCTGAGTTACTCCAGCATTTTGTGTCTGTCTTCAGTGTAAACCAGCATCTGCATTTCCATTCTACCCATTACGATGTCATGTATGGTATGGGCAGAGGTTAGGGGTGATGTGGGAGGTGTTCTGTTGGGAATGGGGATGGGGGTTAGAGGTATGCTGCCTGAGGGTTGTGGTGTGGGCATGAAGCCTATGTGGTGTGCAGGGTATGGTCTTTAATGTGGATGTTTGTGGTTTGATAGGAGTATGTGGTTCTTGGAACATCAGCTTGGTGACTCCACTGATTAAGTCATTTGCATTCATAACTTAAAAACACATTTAAAAAGGAAGACAAAGCAACATATCAGTATTCATTATTTGTAGCTATCTGCAATCTAAAAATTCTCTGACTCGTGAGCCTTAGATCATTTTAACATCACTAATCATCAACACGAGTGCAATAAAGCAAATGCAAATGAATTGATTATAGTTATTCATTCTTGTACATTTACACTGAGACCAAATTGAAAAACTCCTTTAAATCATAGCCTATTTCCTGTCGGTTATTATATCTAAAATTATGTTATTTATGTGTTCCCTGAGGTAAATGATTGTGTCCATAATTTTGCTAATACAATAGAACCGTGTCTCAGCAGCCAAAAAAGCATTGGAAATTGCACACAGAAAATTCTACTTTAGTGTGGATTTTTCATCTGCGAATGAAGAACCTCCGACTTTGGGGAATTCTATTCCATAGGCCCAGCCGGGATGGGACAGATACAAAATTAAGATGGAGTAATAAGGTTATGCAATGTGGCTGCATCATTCTTGCCAGTTTCTAATTCCAACTTCTGTGCTCTGTTATTTAACTGTGATTTAGATAGACAGTGCATTTCATCTGATCAAATCCCATGAGCACTCATTTGAAGAGAGGCCATAAATGTAAAATATTAACTTTGTTTCCCTCTCCACAGATGTGGGCGAGCCACTGAGGTATTTTAATTTCTTCTTTTTATTCTGGATTTTATAACTCCTTTATCCGTACTGATCATGTTACCCTCACACCAAACCCTCATTTTATGAAACAATCTTTTGTGCGATATTTTATCCTTTCATTTGTGTCTCAACATATTTTACTCAGCTGGGCACCCTATTAGTTTTACTGGACCAGCAATTTGGCAGCTAGGAGTTAAGAGTATTTAGTGGTCAAATGTACTGACAACGGAACAATGCAATTCTTACCAGTAGCAGCATAACTGGCCTGTAACACAATACTCATAGATAATTTGGTATTATTATTATCCCTTTTTTAGGATAAGAGGAGGTGCAAAGAAACCTGGGTGTCCTTGTAGATCAGTCACTGAAAGTAAGCATGCAGGTACAGCAGGCAGTGAAGAAAGCTAATGGCATGTTGGCCTTCATAGCGAGAGGATTTGAGTATAGGAGCAAGGAGGTCCTACCGCAGTTGTACAGGGCCCTGGTGAGACCACACCTGGAGTATTGTGTGCAGCTTTGGTTTCCTAATTTGAGGAAGGACATTCTTGCTAATGAGGGAGTGCAGCGTAGGTTCATGAGGTTAATTCTCGGGATGGCGGGACTTGACATATAATGAAAGAATGGATCGACTGGGTTATATTCATTGGAATTTAGAAAGATGAGAGGGGATCTTATAGAAACATATAAAATTCTTAAGGGATTGGACAGGCTAGATGTTGGGGGAGTCCAGAACCAGGGGTCACAGTTTAAGAATAATGGGTAGGCCATTTAGGATTGAGATGAGGAAAAGCCTTTTCACCCAGAGAGTTGTGAATCTGTGGAATTCTCTGCCACAGAAGGTAGTGGAGGCCAATTCACTAGATGTTTTCAAGAGAGAGTTAGGGCTAAAGGAATCAAGGGATATGAGGAAAAAGCAGGAACGGGGTATTGATTTTAGATGATCAGCCATAATCATATTGAATCATATTGGCTCGAAGGGTCGAATGGCTTACTCCTGCACCCATTTTCTACGTTTCTATGTTTCTATAATATATAACACACTTTAATGTTCAGTCATTCCCTACCTTTACTCTTTCTCCTATCTTATTTTTTAGAGATCCAGTGTGGAAACAGACCCCCTCAGCCCATTGAGTCCACGCCGACAATCGATCACCTGTACGCTAGTTCTATGTTATCTCACCTTCGCATCCCACATGGTGGGGGTTGTTTACAGAAGCTAATTAACCTACAAACCTGCATGTCTTTCTGATGTGGGAGGAAACCGGAGCACCCGAAGGAATCCTACGCGGTCATAGGGAGAACGTACAAACTCCGCCCAGACAGCACCTGAGGACAGAATTGAACCCTGATCTCTGGCGCTATGAGGCAGCAATTGCACTGCTGTGTCGCTAACAACAATATTAGATTTGCAATCTCCTCCATTGGAACCTCTCTAATTTCCGCAGGGAATTTTAGATCGTCTCTAATACACCAATGATCTGCACAACTACTTCTTTAAGGGATCTGAAGTCACTGTGCCAAGAGATCCATCTGTCTTTCAGTCTTTCCAATTCTCTAATAAACTCATTATTGATATATTAATGAGTTTAGGTTCTCTCTTGTCATTAGACATTTGGTCCCCCTCCATTTCAGCTCATCTGGGACAGAAGCATTTTCTTGATGCCTCATTTATTTATTTACTCCACACAATAGTTTATTTTATCATCTCAATGGACCAAATTTTACTTCTGCTACTCTCTTACATTTTACGTCTTTAAAGCTCTTCCAATCATTGTTTACAATCCTTGCTAACTTAATTTTCCCGCTCTAACTTTTTTTTCATTGTTGCCTCCTAAACCTCTCTTAAGCCTTAGAAAGTAATTTCTTCTTTAATCCACAATGTCAATTTAGACTAACCCCATTTTCCCACGTAATCTAATTGGCTTCTGGAGCAAACTCCAGCATTGATGACAAAATTCTACACTGCCTTCAAAATGCCGGCATAGTTTTTGGTCGACTGAGAAAAATAGTGTTTGAAAATGAAAACCTTAGAGGCAGCACAAAAGTCATGGTTTACCATCCTACTGTGTACTGTAGGCAACCTACAGCAGGCATCTCAACCCATTGGAAAAATGCCACCATCAATGTGTCCCCAATCAGATCCATTCCCAGGCCAACACTAGTAGCACTAAGTCCATGTTACTTTTAGTCAGCTATGTTTTGTTGGCCACAACACGAGATCTCTGAAAGAGATACGCTTCTCCAAGCTCCTGGAAGGAAATTACCAGGCAGGTGGAAGGAAACGCTCAAGGAGATGTGCAAAGCTTCTTTGAAGAAGCCCAACATCCCCTCTAATTCCTGGGAGCCTCGGGGCCAAGGCAGAAGTGGAGAAAGAGCATTTGGAATGGTATTTGGGAAAGTTGAATCGTGCATTCGAGGCACACAAAAGCCAGCCATAAGCAGAGGGAGCAGTGCACCACCTCACTCCAACTGCGGAAGAGTCTGGTGTCCACATTGGATTCATTAGTTACCTCAGAACCCACACAAGCCGACTGGACGAAAAGTATCCCATCTCACAACATTAATTTTGATCCAAGTACAAATGCAAAAGATATCTATTACGACATTTAAGATCTACAATGTTTTTACAAATTAGACAAGTCTTCTAATATTGAAAACTAAATGGGAGACCTTTATTTTGTTTAGATACATAAACTGACACACTGAATCAGCCATCAGTTAAGTGGTCTGTTTTTGTGTATTTCAGCCTACTTATCCATAATGACTACAACATTGAAAATTGGTTTGTTAAACATTTCACTTGGAGATGTTGCTTGACTTTACTGCGTGATGTACACAGATATAAAATGTAATTGAAGCTCATTTCTGCTGCACTTTCACAGTAATGTGATGACTTTGTTATCAGCATCAGAGAGGAAATGTCAAATGTGAGATGCCAGCTGGATTAGAGTCTTAAACAAACTTGCATTTACCTCTAGAATCTAATTTTTTATTTAAATGAAATTGAAGTAACATCAATTAATCCAGGCCGGTTAACAGGATTCAAAAGATGAAGAATCACTTCTAGTATCAATATTCCTCATTGTTACATTAAAAGGCAATATGCTTTCAGTTAAAAAAATAGAAAATCATATTTTTCCCTTTTTCATCATTGTGCAAATGGGACATCATTGTCACATCAATACGGCGAAAAGCATAACTCTCATAACCACCTACATAGCGAATCTATACCCTCCATTTCTGCAATGTGGTGCAAGTGAGGGCAGATTCGTGATGGGATCATGAAAGATGTTCATGTTCCAATTATGTTTTATGTAAAGTGAAACAAGTCAAATATTGTATAACATTTAGATGTTTAAAAATTTGATATATCGATAGTTCAATATAATTTTAAGTGCATATTAATCCTTCTGCATTAAAAAAAAAACAGGATTGATATAAAGTTCAGGGAACGATAGACTATGGTCCAGTTTAACAAAAGGGTGACATTGCTTTATTATTATGTTGATTCATTTCACACTCCAACTGTGAATGGGCATTTGGAACTGGAATCTATAATTATTTTGAAGCATGTTACTTTATAGTTTGCCTCTTGCAGAAACAAATGTCGAAGGAAAACTGAAGCAGGTTGTGGCATTTCTTGATTGATTTAATATATGTCAAGTGTGTCAGAGTTTCTGACAAGTTCTAATGAACTCCCCAGGGATATCTTGGCATTGAACTAGACAGGTCGAATAACCATTATAGCTTGTGGTCAAGTGTGCACAATAACAATGAAATATTAAAACAGTAATAATTTGGAGTTGATCGAATGATAGAAACCGTGCTCGGTGTGATCTGCCAGCTTACCACAGTCTGTGTGAGCATTGACAGTGATAATCAGAAGCCTGTGAAAGGCAGACCAATTCATGCTTTCAAGAACAAAGGTGATAGATTTTTGTTTGGTGAGGGCATCTTGCAAAATTGGGTTCGGAGCGTAAATGGAAAGAGCACGTGCAGGTCAATTGCGACCTAATTGAACGGCGGGGAAGGTGCAAGAAACGTGAATGCCCTCTGTTCCTGTAAACCAAGGTGTTGGTGTATGACATCTTTATTTTCTTTGGGGTGCATGGGATATAGATGTGGCTTTTTACTTTATCTGACTGGAAACCATTTTCTAACTTCTGCAATAAAGATTGCCGGTTAAGTTCCATACACTTTGCTAGTATAGATCCCGAATGAAATCAATTCAGTGCGTCTTGACTCAACAGGTTTAGGTTGAAGTTTTAGGTGGAGGTTTATTATTGTCACATGTACCAAGGCACAGTGAAAAGTTTTGTTTTGCATGCAATCGAAACAGATCAGGTAACCATACCTAGATATAATCAGTTTGGGCGGCACAATGGCAAAGCGGTAGAGTTGCTGCCTTACAGCACCAGAGACCTGGGTTCAATCCTGACTGTACAGAGATTATATATTCTCTCGGTCACCATGGGTTTTCTCCAGGTACTCCGGTTTCCTCCCACACTCCAAAGACGTCCAGGTTTGTAGGTTAATTGGCTTCTGTGAACTGTCAATTGTCCCTAATGCGTGGGATAGAACTAGTGTACAGGTGATTGCTGGTTGGCACAGACTCGTTTCCATGCTGTATCTCAAAAGTCTGAAGTTTAAAGTTCAATCTCAAGTACAAGAGGAAGAGCAGAAGGGGAAGATACAGAGTGCAGAATATTCTTCAGCATTGTAGTGCATCAGTTCCATAGACAAAGTCCAATGTCCTCAGTAGTGAAGCAGTGGATGGGACTCAAACCCAGCTTATGGAAGGACATTCAGAGGCCTGATAACGGAGGGGAAAAAGCTGTTCCCGAGTCTGGTGCTGCAAGCCAATTCCTAGTCAGGAGGGCTCAGTTGCACAAAACTGTCACGAATTCAACGTTAATAGGCAGATAATTAGCAACCTTTCCGTGGCAGTGAAAAGACGGCTGGTACGACAGGGAGGCTCAACTCAATTGGGCCTGAGGTACACTGTCGAGAGAGCATTAATTGGCATCTGACCTAGAAGTGCTCAAAGCAAACACTGACTACTTGAAGTGGAAAAGTATTTAATTTTCCGGCACTGGCACTCTTCATCTTAATGAGCAGAAAAGAAAATCACAGCTGAAGTTTTAAAAAAAAATAATGTACTTGATGGTAAGCTGCCAAATTATGCTCACAGCACCTAGGTCTTAATAATATCATCACAAAGGCTTTTCTGCAAGAACTGAGAGTCGAAATAGCATTTCTCATTCTCTGCATGTCCCTCTCCAATGCACAGTAATAAAAGACTCTTGTATCAGCATAAATGCAGTTTACAAAAAGCCCTCTCTTTTTTTGCATGATTAAACCTTGTTTGCATAAGGTACTGTCTCAGAGAAAAAAAATAAAACCTCCCTCTATGTGCAAGGTTTGCTTTCGCTTCCTACCGTGCTCTCATTCTGCCTTTCCCAATTCATTGCTCTCGATATTTCAAGTTGGAGATTGGAAAGGCATGGGAAATTAAGAATCTCAAACAAGTAGATAACTCTTACAAAGACAGCTGGAATCTTTTTCAATTTTGCCTCCTAGGGTGGTATGTGGCAGAATAAATTACTCACCCATAGTGGAATATGACCAACTGGTAAAACAAAATGGGAGGTTTGAAGACACGACTGCTGCAGGAGATACAATACTGCGCCATTAACCAGATGTGACTGAAGCTGGGCAGAAAATGAACAACTTTCGTTGCAAAATATTCAGAGGGGATAGATAAGTAGAGAGAGAAGAATGGGCAGAGTCTGCATGAGGAGTTCTTCCAGTGCTTTTGAACACATATTTGCACGGAGGAAATTAAATTTCAATCTGCGTTTTGGTAACATCTCGCCATGCAGTAGAAATGCTTTGGCAGAGAATATTTAAGCATGAATATTCTCCCATTTATTTGCTCATAAATTTAAATTTTGCATAACATTTTGGAGTGTTGACAAGAGAAGTTTGAGATTAGGGTGGCACAGTGGCGCAGTGGTAGAGTTGCTACCTCACAGCGCTAGAGACCCAGGTTTGATCCTGACCACGGATGCTGCCCGTATGGAATTTGTGCGTTCTCCCTGTGACAGTGTGGGTTTTCCCTGGGTGCTCCGGTTTCCTCCCACACACCAAGGCCATACAGGTTTGTGGGTTAATTGTCTTTGGTAAGTTGTAAAATTGTCCCCACTGTGTGTAGGTTAGTGGACGGAGTGATAGCTTTTCGACGCAGACTCAGTGGGCCGAAGAGCCTTTGTCCGCGGCGCTGCATCTCTGAGCAATTACTGGTATCCAAGATAACTTCAAACACCAGCATGAAAAATCAGATTGTATTAAAACTAAAGGAGCTGTATGTTTTAACCAAAACATCAAGTTAACTGCAACTTCTGTGGAAACTTCTCCCATGCTTGTTTTCTAACTGAATATAAAAGAATGCACAGAATTATATCTTCAATTTGCAGTTTTTTGATCTTTTACACTTCAATTAAATATTATTACAGAAACTATTACGGATTATCCTTTCAGTTGCGACAATAAATGCCTCAGCTTAATTAGCAAAAATGTTTGCAAATGCAAATAGACATAGTCAAGTGGCTCATTCAGTAAAGAAAATTAATTAGTTACAAATATCGTCATTTACTTTTGTGCAGTCTCGCATGCTGTTCAAACTATATTATCCAGCTATGTTAGCACTTTATCTTGTAGTCTTTGATTAAGAGAAATGAGTTGTACATAATTACAAAGAAAGTTAAAAATGGCATGGGGGGGGGCGGGTTTCATACAGTGTGGCTTCTTGATGCACGGATTACCATGCCACAAGGTGGCGCTAAAGTTTTGCAAAGCAAATAATTGACTGATAAAGTTAAACATTTGGTTTAATGTTATTTATTGTTATAAACCCATGCCGCCGTAAGAAAAGAGTCACACTCTGCCGTTCTACAACTATCTTCTCCACATCAAATGACGACAAAAACATCAAATGTAAAATTCCCTTTGAAAACATAATTTGAAGGGTTGGAATTTAGGAAATCAATGCCTTTCAAATTAACTTGAATCAAATGCAATTTCAAAAAATGATCGCATGATAATTTTTTTAAAAACTTTAAATTAATGAAGGCACCATTGTGTAGAGGCTGCAATGGACAATGTTTTGCTAGTTTGTGATTGAAGAGTTGACCTGTGCTGTTGTTTTGATAATTGTGATACAACTTTCCACATTGGGAAGATGATGGTAGTTATCCCTGTTTTAGCAGCCTGCTGGCCAAGGTAAAGCCATTTGTAAGGTATTGTGCAGAGTTTTAGCTAGAGGTAGCAATTTGCACATCAGAAAGCAGATTACAGGATTGTGTTGATTAAAAGATTTACATTAAATAAGGCAATAATATTACAGTCCCACACCATAACTCTGTTACGATGTGTTTGTGTTTAAAGTTTAGAGAAACACTGTGGAAAAAGGATCTTTGACCCACCGAGTCCATGTCGACCAGCGATCACTCTGTACACTAGCATTGTCTTGCACGCTAGGGACAATTTATTTTTACCGATGCCAATTAAGCTACAAACCTGTATGGCTTTGGAGTGTGGGAGGAAACTGAAAGAGCCAGTGAAAACCCACATGGGTCATGGGAAGAACGTACAATCTCTGTACAGACAGCACCCGTAGTCAGGATTGAACCCAGGTCCCTAGCGCTGTAAGGCACCAACACAACCGCTGCGCCACTGTGTCACCCTTGTGGCTAAGACTTGTGTTTTGTCCAAAAGTCAGGGATTGTCCAACTGAGATCTTTAAAACCCCAAGACTTGACTGGCCCTTTGGGTGATGCTATGCCTCTTTGTCAGAAATACAGACTTTTTTTCTTGGATGCTCAGCTAAATGTGGCCATCATTTACCTGTTCTGGGATACGACTGCCTGGACATTCCAGTGTGCTTGTCAATGCAAGAGCTGGGCACCACCAAGAGTGCTGTTCATTGGTCTTCGCTGCAGAGAACCCCGGCACAACTTCCAGACATCGAACATTTTCAAAAGTTCTTTTTTCCCCTCAAAGCTTGGATTAGATGATCATCAGCTGCAGGTCTGATGAGGAATAAATCATTGGGAACTGACGCTTGAGGATCTGAGACTGTGGGTGAGGACTGGCAACTATCGCCTGCATTGAGCAAGATAGACACGAAAAGCTGGAGTAGCTCAGCGGGACAGGCAGCATCTCTGGAGAGGAGGAATGGGTGATGTTTCGGTCGAGACCTTTCTTCAGACATGGAGGGTCTCGACCTGAAACGTCACCCCTTCCTCCTCTCCAGAGATGCTGCCTGTCCCGCTGAGTTACACCAGCTTTTCGTGTCTATCTTCGGTTTAAACCAGCATCTGTAGTTCCTTCCTACACATTTTGACTGTATGGAGCAGATGTTTTTTGTACCAATGTCTTGTTTTTGGGCACAGTCTTTTTACTGCCTTGGATAATTTATATGTAATTAGTGGTTTTGTTGTCGCCTGAGTCTCCGTGCCCACAAGCAAGATTTTCTTTGTACCCACATCCCACCATGTTTGTGTATAGGACAATTGTTAGTTTGGTTTTAGTTTAGAAATACAGCGCAGAAACAAGCCCCTCAGCCCACAGAGTGCACACCGACCAGTGATCCCCAGCCACTGACACTATCAGAGTGCACACTGACCAGTGATCCCCAGCCACTATCAGAGTGCACACTGACCAGTGATCCCCAGCCACTGACACTATCAGTGTGCACACCGACCAGTGATCCCCAGCCACTGTCACTATCAGAGTGCACACTGACCAGTGATCCCTAGCCACTGTCACTATCAAAGTGCACACCGACCAGTGATCCCCGGCCACTGACACTATCAGTGTGCACACTGACCAGTGATCCCCAGCCACTGACACTATCAGAGTGCACACTGACCAGTGATCCCCAGCCACTGACACTATCACAGTGCACACCGACCAGTGATCCCCGGCCACTGACACTATCAGTGTGCACACTGACCAGTGATCCCCAGCCACTGACACTATCACAGTGCACACCGACCAGTGATCCCCAGCCACTGACACTATCGGAGTGCACACCGACCAGTGATCCCCAGCCACTGACACTATCCTACACAGTAGGGACAATTTATAATTTTTATCAAAGCCAATTAACCTACAAACCTGTTTGTTCTTGGAGTGTGGGGGGGAAACCAGAACACCCAGGAAAAACCCACGCAGGTCATGGGGAGAACTTACAAACTCTGTACAGATAGCACCTATAGTCAGGATCGAACTTGGGTCTCTGCCGCTGTAAGGCAGCAATGAGGAGTAAATAAACACTTCAAGTCAGCAGCAAAATCATTACCGATCATAAACTTGAGGTAGACAAAAACAAAATTAAAAATAACAAATCACAAGGCTTGGATAGAGTGGATGTGGAGAGGATGATTCCATAAGTGGGAGAGCCTAGGACTAGAGGTCATAGCCTAACAATTAAAGGATGTTCCTTTTGGGAGATGAGGAGGAATTTCTTTAGTCAGAGGGTGGTGAATCTGTAGAATTCTTTGCCACAGAAGGCTGTGGAGGCCAAGTCAATGGATATTTTTAAGGCAGAGATAGATAAGATTCTTGATTAGTACAGGGGTCAGGGGTTATGGGGAGAAGGCAGGAAGGCAGGTTTGGAGGGAGTGAGAGATCAGCCATGATTAAAAGGCAGAGTAGACTTGATGGGCCGAATGGCCTAATTCTGCTCCTATCACTTATGAATTGGAAACATCCTGAAATACTTGAAAATAATTTGAAGCATCAGAATAAATTAAGATAAAGGAAGTGACTTTCATTTTAGTTCAGTTTCAGTGATCTATTCAAATGAATGCTGTTGCACATCTTATGCTAGTCAGCCCTGTTGTGAAGCTAAGGGGCTGGATGTTGATGGTCGTAGCTCAGTGAAATAGGAAAACCACCGGGATATCATGGTTTCAAACAAAACACAATTACCTTGGTAAATTTACACACTGCTTTGTTTGGCCTAAGGATTAACAGAAAAGTAGGTGTCTGGGAAACATGGAGCTTGATGCCAAACCTCCTCGATGATTCCTGTGCCATTCCAATGTTGTGGCAATGATGATTAGCTAAACTACATCTAATAAATATGCTCAAGCCAACTCATTTGCGCTCATTCGCTGGTCAATAATTTTGAAGCCAATACAGATGTTCTCAGTGTATCTTGGAAGGACTTTCATTCGTGGTGTAAACTTGCGCGTGCCAGCGGATTTGTGATGGGAAACCTTCGGCCAAATGTGAATATATTTTTGGAATGTGTTAAGCCTGTTCGAAAAAGCTGGCAAAGTTGGACGGAATAAGTCTTGAACCCAAATCCTTTGAGTCAGGGACCAGATTGTTACGAAGAGAGCTGTTAAATATGCAGCGTGAACATTGAGCTGCATCTTGTTTATTCTGCATTGTGCACACACAGTTTCTGACGATAGCTACTCTGTGAGAGAATATGTATAAATTCTCACCATTTTTCAGTGGCATTGCCTGCTGTGAATTGGTAAGCCCAGAAGAATTCAGCATATTAGACAAAAACTGCTCTCCGACGCAATTACAATGCTGTGGACAATCATCTACAAATGGCAGCCATTTTTTTCAGTATATCAAGTCCAAGCATATTCCAGTGATGACTAATATTTCCAATATATCCAAAAACATTTTAGTCTTTATCTGCATGAACACAGATAGTACTGAAATTTATGTGCAGAATTGGGCTTAATCAGTGCTGTCCTTTTGTTTCTGTATATATTTCATGCTGGGATGCATTTAAGCTCTTAAGTGATGTTACTATTCTACAGTCTTTGCACCTTAAGCACAGATAACAGGCATCGCCCGTGAGATGAAATCTAATCTTGAAGAGTCTCTAAGACAAAGGTGTTATCTGTTCTCAAATAGAGCCTAACGCAACAATTCATCTTAGCTTTATCACGAGATGCTTGGTTTCATTTCTGCCATCTCTTTGCGCTGCCTGTTGTAATGATTTTCCTGCTGAATGCTACAATCTCTGCTGTTGTACTTTTCACCCCGCTCTTGCCTTGCACTTTGTCGTCCCAGACGTCCCCTTGTAATTATTATCAGTCCAAACTTCAACATTCAGATTGAACCCAATTCCTCAGGGTACATATCATATCATATCATATCATATATATACAGCCGGAAACAGGCCTTTTCGGCCCACCAAGTCCGTGCCGCCCAGCGATCCCCGTACATTAACACTATCCTACACCCACTAGGGACAATTTTTACATTTTACCCAGCCAATTAACCTACATACCTGTACGTCTTTGGAGTGTGGGAGGAAACCGAAGATCTCGGAGAAAACCCAGGCAGGTCACGGGGAGAACGTACAAACTCTTTACAGTGCAGCACCTGTAGTCAGGATCGAACCTGAGTCTCCGGCGCTGCATTCGCTGTAAAGCAGCAACTCTACCGCTGCGCTACCGTGCCGCCCTATGTTCCTCATATGTTCCTCAGGGTACATAACTGTCTTATGTTATGGCTGCATTACGTTTCTTGATGTAATTGCAGGAATAAATTAACGACAAAGCTCTTCAGGCAGCTATTCTGTTACTTTTAAGGCAATTTGAAAAAAAATACACTACAGGTCCAAGGAAACCTCAAGATCAGGATATGTTGAGCTTTATGGAAGTAGGTAAATCTTAACATTTGGCAATTTCATAAGGTCATAAGTGATAGGAGTAGAATTAGGCCATTCGGCCCATCAAGTCTACGCCATTCAATCATGACAGATCTATCTTTCCCTCCTAACCCCATTCTCCTGCCTTCTCCCTATAACCTCTTCCATTTGCACGAAACGAGAATCTATCTATCTCTGCCTTAAAAATATCCACCGACTTTGCCTCCACAGCCGTCTGTGGCAAAGAATTCCACAGATTCACCACCCTCTGACTAAAGAACTAATTTGTAACTAATTGCTCGGTATGTCACGGCAAATACCCAGTTACAGTACGAAACGATAGCAGAAATGAAAGAATGACTCATCCCGAGGTATGAGAGGCAAGGAGAAGAAAGGTGTAAGTAAGGATGCATTAAAAATTCAACAGTCTCAGTGGGGAGTGTGCTTTAACTCGAGTGTGGACAGAATGTGCAGCTATATATGCACTGCCAAATCTATCAACTGGCTCACTCAATCTTGCTTCATCATAGGAGGAGTGGGATTAATGATTTTTCCG
The DNA here is from genome assembly GCF_053455715.1 of Rhinoraja longicauda. NCBI lineage: Eukaryota > Metazoa > Chordata > Chondrichthyes > Rajiformes > Arhynchobatidae > Rhinoraja > Rhinoraja longicauda. The sequence continues at coordinate 21,201,308 of NC_135964.1, read as the reverse complement.
TTTTGCTGCATCTCGAAAACTTGGCTACCAAAATTGGCTTCATTGTGCCGGCTCTTTAGTGGAAGATTGGTTCCAAAATGACAGCCAACGCACACACACACTCATGCAAACACACACACACACACAGAAACATGCACACGCACGCACACGCAAATACACAAACACAGAAACATGCATACAGACACAGACACAGAAACATGCACACACAGAGAAACATACACACACACAGAAATACACCATGCGCACTCATACACAGAAACATGCACACACAAACATGCACACACAAACATGCACACACAGACATGCACACACAGACATGCACACACATACCCAAACATGCACGAACATATGTGCGCACACAGAGAAACGTGCACACACACAGAAACATTCACAGAGAAACATGCACACAGAAACATACACACACAGAAACATGCACACACAAACACACAAACATGCACACACACAAACACACCCAAACATGCACACACACATGTGCACACATACACAGAAACATGCACACACACATGTGTGCACACACACAGTAATATGCACAAACACAGCAAAATGCACATACACGCAAACATGCACAATTAATTTTCCATTTTTCTGCGTTTGGAAAACTTGGCTACAAAACCTGGCTTCATCATGCAGGGTCTTTCGTTGCAGATTGGATTCAAAATGACAGCCAACACACTCACACACACATGCAAACATTCACACACGAACATGCACACACACAAACATAGACACACACAGAAACATACACACACATAGACGCACGCTCAGAGAAATGTTCACAAACACAAAAACATGCACACACACACACACACACACACACACACACACACACACACACACACACACACAGAAATATGCATACCCACAGAAACATGCACACATGTATACACACACCCACCTATGCTGAAGATTGCAGCTGATGCTGTATGTTTCTAAATGGTGTTCAGCATCAATATATTGGGCTGGCTGCCAGTTGCAAACTGAACAGCAACAAATATAGGATCACAGATCATTGACGTTCTGCAGTCAACACAAAGAGTTGATATTGGATGCTGCAGGTAGTTCACCAAAGAGCCCAAGGTACCACTCAATATAGATAGTGAATGGGGTGATAATCATATCATCATCATATCATATCATATACATACAGCCGGAAACAGGCCTTTTCGGCCCTCCAAGTCCGTGCCGCCCAGTGATCCCCGTACATTAACACTATCCTACACCCACTAGGGACAATTTTTACATTTACCCAGCCAATTAACCTACATACCTGTACGTCTTTGGAGTGTGGGAGGAAACCGAAGATCTCGGAGTAAACCCACGCAGGTCACGGGGAGAACGTACAAACTCCTTACAGTGCAGCACCCGTAGTCAGGATCGAACCTGAGTCTCCGGCGCTGCATTCGCTGTAAAGCAGCAACTCTACCGCTGCGCTACCGTGCCGCCCATGTTCCATTTAGTCTCCTTGCATGTCCCAAGCAAAGATTTAGAGTGGAGCCCTAGACTTTGTGATAGTAGTGTTCGCTTTCATGAACAGATGAGCAGATGTTTTTCAAATCATTGTCATGTGCAAGAGGGCAATTGTTATTTGACTGCCGGAGGTGGTGGGTGCCTGGAACATGCTGCCTGGGGTGGTGGAGGAGGTGGATACGATGGAGGCATCTCAGAATTTTGTTGATAGGCACTTGGACATGTAGAGAATGGATCACGTGCAGGCAGAGGAGATTAGTTTAACTTGCATTATGTTTGGCACAGACATGGCGGGTTGAAAGGCCTGTTCCTGTGCTGTACTGTTTCTAAATGATTTCTATGTACCACAATCCTTTCGCAGCACACATCCTTTAACACCTCTCCCTATTGTCAGACTGTCATGCCAGTAGATATGAAACTATTGAGCAAATTGTTACGATGTAACACCGCTGCCATGAAGCTATACTTAATAGGCATGCAAGCCAAGCGACAGAGATCAGTATAGTAGATTTGGATTCAGCATGCTGGATCAGTGTACAAGACTGAACATTGAACTGAACAGTGTGGAGAAAGGAACTGCAGATGCTGGTTTATACCAAAGAACGACACAGTGCTGGAGAAACTCAGTGGGTCAGGCAGCATCTCTGGAGATAAAGGATGGGTGACATTTTGGGTTGGAACCCTTCTTCAGACAGGAACTGAACATGTTGACTCCAGTTTACTTTAAGTACCTCCACTTTGCCAAGCTAATGTGCAACATGCCTTTTGCATATCAAAACACAAAAGAACTCTAGTTCTTTGCACCTAAAGGAATTAAGTGAGACATCACATCCAGACTGATAAGCTTCAATCAGTCACCCAGCAGTAATTACATTAGTGACTACTGAAGAATAACAGGCCTTCCAGATTGAGCTTCTATTAGGCATCTAAATAACGTAGAATCAATCAGTGTTTACATCAGTCACTTGATGAGGATAACAAATCTCGTAAATTAATGAGAGAAATTGTCTCTGCTACAGTAAAGCAAATCGCCGTCCCCATTAAAACAGCACTCCTGCATCCCAAGAGGTGAAAAAAGAAATGTGCAGGAAGAAACTGCAGATGCTGGTTGAGTCTGAAGGAGGGTCTCGATCCGAAACGTCACCCATTCCTTCTCTCCAAAGATGCTGCCTGTCCCGCTGAGTTACTCCAGCATTTTGTGTCTATCCTCGAGGGGAAAAAAAGGAAAGATCTTCGGGATATCATTTGAAAGCTGTGGCCAAGAACAAATGCAGCATCAGGGCTGACAAATAGGTGCTGGAAAGAGGATGAATATTTGGCAGAAATTAATATAGTCAATCAATGCTAAGTTCTAAATTAACAGTGGCTCGCTGCCAGTAAAATAATTGACAGATGCTGTAAATGAGTAAGGGTGGAGAATTCACTCAGTTCTCTGGAGGGGTGCATAGGAAGACATTTGAAAGAACATCTTTCAAGCAAGCAAGCTGTTCTTTGAAATGCAGGTTTTAAAAAAAAATGACAGCTTACACACAGATCAGCATTTTGGCATGTTCTTTCTAAAGGCTGCAAGGAAGGCAGAGAGTGTGCAGAGTAGGATGTGCTGAAGGAGAGGTGCTACACCAGTGTCACACAAGGCACTGCAGAAAAGGGTGAGAACGTGAAATATTTTAGGGCAGAGAAGGCGGAAACAAAAAGGCATGTCTAAATTTCTACTTGTATCATTGTTGATAATTTTAAAAAACATGTTCAGCAGTTGAAACTGGAATTGGGTCAGGAGTTTTCTAACCAGCCATCATTTGTATTTGTTACAGTCTGACCATTCTTACATCTGAGGAAAGATCTTGACCTGAAACGCACCTCTTCGTTTCCTCCAGAGATGCTGCATGACCCGCTGAGTTCCGCCAGCATTTTGTGTCTATCTTCGGTATAAACCACCAAATGCAGTTCCACCCTATGCTTACATGTTAAGGAATAGATTAAAAAATAATAGCATGTTGATCGATTGAAAGGCACAGCATGGCAACAGGCCCACTGAGTCCACACCAACCCTCGATCGCCCGCTCACACTCGTTCCATGTTACCTCACTTTCTCATCCACTCCTTACACACACTGGGGACAATTTGCAGAGACCAATTAACCTCTCCCGCGCGTCTTTGGGATCTGGAACAACCAGGGGAAACATACATGGTCACAGGGAGAACGTGCAAACTCCACACAGACTGCAGTCGAGGTCAGGATGGAACCTGGGTCTCTGACGCTGTGAGGCAGCAGTTCTACCAACTGTGCCACCCTAATCAATACTGTGCCAACACAAGTAGTTTTGTAAGTGTATATGTCTGTGTTTTAAAGGTTTTGAAAAAAGAAGCTCGCTCACTGCTCTTTTATTTCAGGTGATGCCAGGATTAGGATAATGGACAATTCACCATGATCATTGAGTAGGGATATGGGTCTTTATATCATCACCTCATCTATTGCATCCGTTGTTCTCGGTGTGGACTGTTATATATTGGTGAGATCAAGCGCAGACTGGTCGATCATTTCATTGAAAACTTACGCTCAGTCCGTCTACATATGCTCAGTCCGGCCTACATAATCTCCTGGTTTCCAAACATTTTAACTCTCCTTCCCATTCCCAGTCAGATCGAGGCCCAAATTGGAGGAACAGCACCTCATATTCTGGTAGGGCAGCTGACAACCCAGCGGTATGTGTAGATTTCTCTCATTTCAAATACCCCTGCATTCCCTCTCTCTTCCACACCCCACCCCCTCCCCTCCCTAGTTCCACTGTTCGCATCCTTTCATCCCTTCGTTGTCACCACTTCCCCTGCCAACAAAGGGCCATTATGGGCTCCACCCTTCCTTGGTCATCTGTTGCCAGCCGTGCCTTTTCTTACCTCCAGTTCCCTCCCCTATACTTTCAGTCAGCCGAAGGGTTCCGACCCGAAACCTCACCCATCCATTTTCTCCAGAGATGCTGCCTGACTCACTGAGTTGCTGCAGCGCTTTGTGTCTATCTTGCATGTTTATATCGTCTTCCTAATCATCTGTCCACATCTACATTTCTTACGATGACTACATCTTGATTTGGAATTTGTTTTTGGGAGGTGAAGCACTGGGCAGGGTGGACATATTCCCACAGCAATTAGAGCCACATCAACAAAGCCCATCTGACGGAAAGGTTAAAAAAGAAGATAAATCAAGTTGGCTTATCCTGCTAGTTGCTAGCTACATAGCAACTGTGGCATTTCAAAATATCTTGAAGCACGATGCTTATAAGAATCAAAAAGATAAACATGACATAGAAAAAAAAAGGATTTTTGAAGAGATTATCACAGCTGCCTGGTCAGATGCTACTGCTACCCACTGTTTGAATGTGAAAGCTCTTCGGTTTAACATTACACCATGTAATATACTAACAATTCAATAAATAGAGAAGAAATGAATGGAGACAAATGGATTGCAAGTGTTGAAAAGGAAACCAAAAGATGTTTTACAAAATTGTGTAATAATTGCACAACCATATTTGCTATTGTTGAGGGGTGACCTGGCAGAAATGTATAAAATTATGGAGGTATAGATTGGGAAGATTGTCATTGTCTTTTTCCCAGAGGAAAAAAATCTAAAACTAGAGGGCATGGGTCTCTTAGGAAAGAGGGGCAAGATTTAAAGAGGATCTGAGGAGCTGTTTTCTCACAGAGAGGTGAGTGGATGTGTGGAAGGAGCTGCCGGATGAGGTGGTGGAGCTGGGTACAATTACAACATTTAAACGTTGTCATCATGGTATGGTGGCGCAACGGTAGAGTTGCTGCCTTACAGTGCTTGCAGCACCAGAGACCCAGATTCAATCTTGACTATGGATGCGTCTGTTCGGAGTTTGTACGTTCACCCCGTGACTGCATGGGTTTTCTCTGAGATCTTCGGTTTCCTCCCACACTCCAAAGACGTACAGATTTGTAGGTTAATTGGCGTGGTATACGTGTAAATTTTCCCTAGTGTGTATAGGGTAATGTTAACATGCAGGGATTGCAGGTTGGTGTGGACTTGGTGGATCGAAGGACCTGTTTTCGTGTTGTATCTCTATACTAAACGAAACTAAAAATGACAATTGGGCAGGTAAATTGATAAGAAAGGCTGAGAGAGAGGTAGGGGCCAAACAGAGGGAATTGGATTTGCATTCATAGGCATCTTTGTCAGCAAGGACGAATTGGACCAAAGGGCCTGTTTCCAAGCTGTATGGACTCTATGAACCCCTATAATTATTGCAGGCAGTTAGTCGGCTTGTATAACTAAGATGCTGTCTTTTCTCCTGACACTTCCATATCATACTAGACCAAGTGGACCCATTGGGCCCAAACCCCTCCTGCATTGGTGCAGCACCCTCTCCTCCCCCCTCCCCTCCCCCCTTCCCCCTCCCTCCACCCCCCTCCCTCTCCCCCCTCCCTCTTCCCCCTTCCCCTCCCCCCCACTCCATCCCCCTCAACCCCCCCTTATCCTCCCTCCTCCCCCTCCCTCCCTTCCCCTCCCTCCTTCCCTCCCTCCCTCCCCAGGAGATAGATTTAAACTTTAAAATGTGAATAACTTTAAAAATATAACATCGATTTCAATGAAACTTCTTCCATTAGCACCAAAGGGACGACGGTGAATAAGGTGGGCCTAACATTGTCGCACTATTGTATACCGTTTTGGCTGTCATTCAGGAACAAACAAACAAATGAGAGTTATAGTATATAGATTTGATCCAATGCTTATGGGAATGCAAGGCAACGAGTAATATATCATAAACAAAATGTTGCACTCAAGATCTGTATGACAATCAGACTTAAATAGATTGAAAATATATATTCCTTTTCAGTTTGCATTTACACTGTAATATAGCATCAGTTGCAGAGAAAAATCTTATCTGAGAGCTATTTTTTCATGGAAACTATATGAACAGAATTTCATACCATCAATGAATTCAAAACAATGAGAGTCTATCACACATTCCAACAGGCAACAGAAAGAATGCAGGTTTCTGCAACAATAAGCCTTCTGAAGGAAAACTCATCATAATAGTAACTACAGACAGGACAGGTATAACTGGGTCTGTATTTTTTTCCTATTTTCATCACAAGTAGAATACCGCTACGAGATAAAGCATCGCAAACGCCTTCAAAAATCTATTTGTCTTCCGTTTTGGCATTTTGATATATTACGTTGCAGTCCAGCAATCAGAATGTGGACTGACAGTCTTTTACACCAGAATGTGATCTTTTGAGTTTGCACAGCACTTTTACAAAATCGTCCAGTCAGCATAAGAATAAGAAATGGCCGTGTTAAACTATCACCATGACATCTTCCACTGGCATCACAGCGCTGAAAAACCAGTGATGGTCACACAGCTCCAGAACAACAATATTAATGCCAGACTATTTGCCGAAACTGGGTCTCTGGTGCTGCAAGCACTGTAAGGGAAAATATTGCCTGACCAACAAATTCTGTCAGCATAACTTTACGTAGTCTCACAGCAATAATTAGCCCAATTCCAGAGCTTTAAAAAGCTTACCCGTACAATAAATTAAACAAAACTATCTCTTATTAAGGTTGCACAGTGACACATCGGTAGAGATGCTGCCTGAGAACACCAGAGGCCCGGGTTTGATCCTGATCTCAGATGCTGTGTATATAGAGTTTGCACATTCACCCTGGGACAGCATGGGTTTTCTCCAGGTGCTCCAGTTTCCTCCCACACCCCAAAGACGTGTAGGTTTGTTGGTTAATTTACTTCTGTAAATTGCCGCTGGTGTGTAAGATGGGAAACTGGAATAACAAAACTAGTGTACGGGTAATCGTTGGTCAGCACGGTCTCGGTGGGCCGAAGGGCCTGTTTCCTCGCTGTATCTCTAAACTAAATTAAAATTCACAACGTTACAATATTGACATTTATCCAATTCCCCATACTCAATTGCAAATATTAAAAAAATTGCAGAAGTAATGATTACTCGTGTAGCATATATATTCTTAAATGAACTTTAATTAATTACGATTTGAATAAGCAAATGACTTTGTCTAATTAGTCACTGATTGACTTTGTTTATTTCTTCACGCTGCATTCCTCTGTGTAAATGCCATGCATCCAGATTACATCCTCTCATTTACTGTTCCATTGCTCCATGCTGCTTTGGGAAAGCCTCATAAATTGACTCTTATTCTTTCTCAGCAGTCCTTTCAATGAAACAGATTCTTGCATGTAATTGTAGCACTGGGAGAACATTTGCACAAATCCTGGCTCACGTACAAATGAGATGCTCTTCCCCAGGAAAGTTCAACAATGATATCTGTCTGTTTTTAGTTTAGTCTTAGTTTAGAGATACAGTGTGGAAACAGACTCTTCGGCCCACCAAGTCCACACCGACGAGCGATCCCCATACACTAATACTATCCTACACGCACGAGGGACAATTTACAATTTTACAAAGCCAATTAGACTGCAAACCTGTACGTATTTGGAGTGTGGGAGGAAACCGGGGCTCCCGGAGAAAAACCACAATGCCACGGGGAGAACGTGCAAACTTCATATAGACAGCACCCGTAGTCAGGATCGAACCCCGGTCTCTAGCGCTGTAAGGCAGCAACTCTACCACTGCGCCACCATGCCGCTCGAAGCGGCACATCTTTGTTTGAGTTACGACAGTGTCTGCTGGTAGGATTACTTACTAAGAAACAAAATCTGACAATAAACAAAGAATAAAACATAATTTAAAGTATGCCCGATCTTTCTCTCTAATACAGATATTATTTATAGTTGTTGGGATAAACTAAACCAGTGCGAAGAGAATTATCAACTTTGGTTGTTTGATTTGACTTTGTGTTAGTGATATGGCCCATCAGAAGATGCAATTCAAACACTGGGCTGTTTCATGTTGGATGGGCCTGGCAATTGGGGTGCTGGAGGATGATCTTATAGAGGTGCACAAAATCATGAGAGGAATAGATCGGGTAAACGCAGAGAGTCTTTTGCCCAGAGCGGGGGAATCAAGAACCAAAAGACATAGGCTTAAGGTGAGGGGGTGGGTGGGAAGATTTAATTGGAACCTGATGGGTAATTTTTTTTACACAAAGGGTGGTGGGTGCATGGAAAAAGTTGCCGAAGGAGGTAATCGAGGTCGGTACTATCGCAATGTTTAAGAAACATTTAGACAGGTACATGGATATGATAAGTTTAGAGGGATAATTGTGAGCAATTTTGGGCACCATATCTGAAGAAGGATGTGCTGGCTCTGGAGGGGGTCCAGAGGAGGTTTACAAAAATGATCCCAGGAATGAGTAGGTTAACCTATGATGAGTGTTTGTCGGAACTGGGCCTGTATTCGCTGGAGTAAAGAAGAATGAGGGGGAACCCCATTGAAACAGACAGAATAGTGAAAGGCTTGGATAGAGTGGATGTGGAGAGGATGCTTCCTCTAGTGGGAGAGTTTAGGACTAGAGGTCATAGCCTTAGAATTAAAGGACGTTCTTTTAGGAAGGAGATGAAGAGAAATTAATTTTGTCAGAGGGTGGTAAATCTGTGGAATTCTTTGCCCCAGAAGGCTGTGGAGGCCCAGTGGATATTTATAAGGCAGAGATAGATAGATTCTTGATTAGTTCAGGCGTCAAAGGTTCTGGGGAGAAGGCAGGAGAATTGGGTTAGGAGGGAGAGATAGATCAGCCATGATTGAATGGCAGAGTAGACATGATAGGGTGAATGGCCTAATTCTACACCTATCACTTATGACCTTATGATATGGACCAAATGCAGGCAGGTGGGACCAGTGTAGATGGGACATGTGGGTTGGTTATATGGAACAAGTTAAGCCAAAGGGCCTGTTTCCACACTGGAAAGACTCTATGACTCTAAATTGAAAAGGAACTACAAGCGTTGACCCAAAGTCCTGGGCATACACGGATGTGTTGTGTCCTTCCCTCCAGAGATGCTGCCTGTCCCACTGAGTTACTCCAGCTTTGTGTGTCTACTGTTGTAATGAGTGATGGATATGGGTACACTGTTACTGTGCTCCATCACTGAACAGCACCTAGAAATCACCAGTGGAGCTTGGTTTTCCCAGAAGAATATAATTGCAGATGATGCTCAATCAGATGCTGAATGTGTATGAAGGCAGTTCAATAATGCGATTTTCCACTCTCCCTTACAGCTGCTAGGATTCGTCATTTTGTAAATCTCCCTAGAAATTCATGTTTTCAGGAAAAGAGCAAAGGGAAATAGCAAAGCAAGGTTGTGAGAAGGGTGGCACTGCAAAATTCAGAAAGTCAATGTTGGGCATAGCTTCTAACAGTAACAAAAACGTTGGACTGTTGAGGTACTTTAATATAGTCTTCTTGAAAAGATCTAAGACTACATTGCGTTCCACGACTCAGAAACAGGCCATTCAGTCCAACCACTCCATACTGGCAATTCTGCTCTAATCGAGCCTCCTCCTGTCACTTCTCATCTAATCCTATCAGGGTAATCCTCTATTCCATTCTCCCTCGTACACTTGTCCAGGCTCGGTGGGCGGTGGTAGAGTTGCTGCCTTACAGCGCCAGAGACCAGGGTTCGATCCTGATCATTTGTGCTGGTTTTCTCCGGCTGCTCCGGTTTCCTCTCACACTCTAAAGACGTACAGGTTTGTAGGTTAATTGGCTTCAGAAAAAAGGTTCAATTGTTCCAAGTGTGTAGTGTGTGCTAGTGTACGGGGATCGCTGGCCGGCGTGGACTCGGTGGGCCGAAGGGCTTGTTTCCACACTGTATCTCCAATCAAAACTAAACTCGCATTAAAAATGTCTGTAATATCTATCTCAACCAACCCTTGTGCTGGTGGGCTCTAAATTCTCAACACTTTCTTTTGGCAGAGGAAGTGATTTACTTTTTGTGATGGTCTCCATTTCTACTCTTAGACAGAATTGGAAGCATTCACTTTATGTAGTCTTTGACTTCCACCATGTGGAAGCCCACATGATCAAAGATGGAACGTAATCTTCACACAGATAGCACCCGGGATCAGGATCGAACCTGGGTCTCTGGCACTGTGAGGCAGTGGTTCTACCAGCTGTACCACCATGCTAATTAAAAATATATATTTTCTTCAACCTGAAAATCGTACCTTTAACTGTCCAACGTTAAATAAAATATTCTCTGGGAACTTATATAAGAAAGTTTTGAAGAAACTGAGTTAAATAAGAGAAAGATTTATCTGATCTTTAACTTTCTAAAGCTTCATTTCTATGCTGCCACAGGGATTTGACCTCAAATGTCAACCAAATCTGTTGTTCCAGATTCCAGCGTCTGCAGTTTCTTGTGCCTTTAATTCTATGCTGATGCTCTTAACTCATGTGGCCATGTGATGTCTGTGTATTAAAGTCCCTAAGTTAGTCCTTTTATTTACTTCTTGTGATGGTGGGGAGGTTACACCAAATTCCTTCAGCTGAGATGTGAGGTAAAGAAAAGCTACTCACTGAATTCCAACATTTTATTAATAATATATTGGTAAAATTAGTGTTGCAGGGCTTAATTTCGACATTCTGTTCCCTCAACCTTCGAGAAGCAAATTGATGCCAAAATTTGTTGGGCAACTAATTCAAAACTACTTAGGTGCGAATAGCATTAAACAAGAAATGGCACTCCCATCAGACATCTCACTGAAGCTCATTTTAAAAGTGCATTGCACGAGGGCCGAACATTGGCATGGCTGGAAGAGCTGCAGCCTCACAACGCCAGTGACCCAGGTTCGATCCTGATGTCAGGTGCTGTCTGTGTGTAGTTTGCACATTCTCCCTGTGACCGTGTGGGTTTCCTCTTGGTGCTCCTGTTTCCCAAAAACACGCGGCTTTGTAGGTTAATTGGCCTCTGTAAATTGCCCCTAGTGTGTAGGGAGTGGGTGGAAGAGCGGGTTAATGTTGAACCACTATAAACGGGTGATCAATGGTTGGTGTGGACAAGGTGGCCTGTTTTCATGCTGCATCTCTAAACTAAATTTAGCCAGTGTACAATCTGAAAATCATTCCAGTGCCTATTCTGTAAATGTCACCGTTTCTATGAAATACGGTTGGATTGGTCTGATGAAGGATCCCAGTCTCAAAACATTACTGTTTCTCTTTGATTCTGGCCTCTCTCCACTGGCGCCCAGTACAGTACAGAATCAACTTCAAGCTCCTCCTATTCACATACAAAGCCCTAAACGGGCTTGCCCCCCCCCCCCCCATATCAAAAATCTTCTAACCCACCACTCTATCTCCAGGTCCCTCAGGTCGGCCGACTTGGGGCTACTGACTCTCCCGCGGTCTAGGCTTAAGCTCAGGGGTGACCGCGCTTTTGCGGTTGCAGCTCCTAGACTGTGGAACAGCATCCCTCTCCCCATCAGAACTGCTCCCTCCATTGAGTCCTTTAAGTCCAGGCTCAAAACCTATTTCTACTCCCTAGCATTTGAGGCCCTCTGAGGAGGCGCTGTGAACTGTTTATGTATGTGCTGTTATGTTTGTGTGCCATTGTATGTTCGTTCTTAGTACCTGAACTGATGTACAGCACTTTGGTCAACGTGGGTTGTTTTTAAATGTGCTATACAAATAAAATTTACTTGACTTGACTTGACACACATATAGTTTGATCTGCAGAGTGTTTCCGGCATTTTTGGTTCTTGTTTTAGATTTCCAGCATCTGGAGTTTTCAGGATTTCCCCCTAACTCTAGAACCTCCCACCACAGAGTGTCGCTCCTGCAGAGATCACTCAAGAGCTTATTCCTTTTTCTCACCTCTCATTTCTCTAAATTCCAGACACTATTGAACAATCTACCTTTTCAACCCAGGAATTCATTTAGCGATGTGTCTTTCTTGAGATGAGAGCAAATTGTACACAATAGCCGTGTCCAAAGCTTTGGAGAATTGTAGATTAGTTTAGAATTAGTTTTGGTTAGAGATACAGCGCGGAAACAGGCCCTTCAGTCCACCAAGTCCGTGCCGACCAGCAATCCCTGCAGACTAACACTATCCTACACACACTAGGGACAATTTAAATTTACACAAACCTGTTTGTCTTTGTAGCAAGACTTTCTTATTCTTGTACATGCTTTCGTTGAAATGAAAGCCAACAATCCATTTATCTCCTTAATTTTTTGTGGTAAATCTGTTTTATTTGCATGAGGATACTCAGAATTTTCTGAACACCACAATTTTGTTGTTGGATATCATATTTGCATGTTTTCCTCATGCTATTTAGCTCACGGTATTCTTCACAGTCCCCCTGCCCTTCTTTCCTGCATCTTTTCCCCTCTCACGTCCCCATGCCATCCATCAACAGCTATTTATAATACACAATTAACCTAATAGTGTATCTTTGGGATGATTTGGGCCAAGGGCCTGACCTATAGAGAGAGGTTGAACAGGCTAGGACTCTATTCCTTGGAGCACATGGGGATGAGGGGTGATCTTATAGAGGTGTACAAAATCTTGAGAGGAGTAGATTGGGGGGACACACAGAGTCTCTTGCCCAGAATCAAGAACCAGAAGACATAGATTTAAGGTGAAGGGGGAAAGATTCAATAGGAACTTTTTCACACAAAGGATGCTGGGTGTATGGAACGAGCTGCTGGAGGGGGTAGTTGAGGCAGATACTATTGCAATGTTTAAGAAACATTTAGACAGGTACATGGATAGGGCAGGTTTAGAAGGATATGGGACAAATGCAGGCAGGTGGGACTAGTGTAGATGGGACATATTGGTTGGTGTGGGCAAGTTGGGCTGAAGGGCCTATTTCCACACTGTAAGACTCTATGACTCTGTGACATGGGACAATATAGACTTAACTTAACAGTGCACATCTGGGACACAGAAGGACAGACAATCCCTAAATTCAGAAGTGAATCCAGATCATTGGAAATGCGCAGAACTGTCACCTGTCGCGTCCAGATGCTGACTCCATTCTTGGAATCATTACCATTAAAAACAATTCAGCTATACTAGTATCGAGTCATAGTCAAGCAGCATGGAAACTGGCCCTTCGTCCCAACTTTTCCATGCCGACCAACATGTCCATCTCCACTAGTCCCACCTGCCTGCGTTTGGCCCATATCCTTCTAAACCTTCCTGCCAAGGTAAAAACTTCATTCTTTGCCATATCATACTTCACCTACCATCTTTTGCCTCTGCAATTCACCCAAGCATATTCATCTGCAGACTTCCTGGGCACTTCATGATTAGCTTCCAATACAAATCCATGCTTTACACAAAACACCTAATCTGCAGCAATCTTTTATTTGGCACCTTGTTGAATGGCTAGTTGGAAACACCAGGTTTCCTGGGGACACGGCAGTATCTTAAAGAACTCTGACATAGAACTAATTGCATTCCGATTCAGGCATGGATTCATGAAGTCAAGAGATTGAATGTGCCTTAGGCTACTTCTCAAGTTGATACTTGGTATTGAATCTTGTAAAGAGCGAGACTCCTCAGGTTGTTTTCCTATAAATGTTTATGATGAACTAACTTAAGTTAATGGTCAAAAGTTCACTTGAGGTCTATGCGAGGTTTTACAAAAACTCCCAGAGTCTGGAAAATAAAAGAACCAGCTTCTTCAAATACAATTCAATAAATTCAATAATTTAGGGCTGGCACAGTGGTGCAGCGGTAGAGTTGCTGCCTGACAGCGCCAGTGACCCGGGTTCCATCCTGACAATGGGTGGTGTCTGTACGGAGTTTGGACATTCTCCCTGAGACCGCGTGGGATTTCTCCGGGTGCTCAGGTTTCCTCCCACATTCCAAAGACGTACAGGTTAGTAGCTTAATTAGCTTCGGTTAAAAAATTGTAAATTGTCTCCAGTGTGCAGGATAGTACTAATGTATGGGGTAATTGCATGCCGACGCAGACTCGTGGGCCCAAGGGCCAGTTTCCACGCTGTACCTCTAAAGTCAAAAGTAAAGACTGAATGCAGTGCAAGGGAGATCCATTTCCTGCGCAGAAATTACAGGGGGTCTAGATTGTCTGAACACTTAGATTTAGCTCTTAGGGCTAAGGGAGTCAAAGGATATGGGGAAAAAGAGAATGGGGGACTGATTTTGGATGATCAGCCATGATCATATTGAATGGCGGTGCTGGCTCAAAGGGCCGAATGGCCTACCCCTGCACCTATTTTCTATGTTTCTGTGTTTCTAACTGGTGCAAATGTGGGCCTTCCCCAATCTCATTATGGTCAATGTTAGAGCTACTGTGGTAGTACTTATTGAAACAAGTTATTTTACTTTTCTGAGGAACTGGACTGCTGGAGGTTTGCTTGAAACAGGTGGGGTCAGAACAATTTTGAGGTGAGAGGTTGAAAATGTCAGCCAAGACGGTAGCCAGTTGATTAGTGTACGATTTCAGAACCTGTCTAGGAACTCCAACCAGACTGATTTGTTTCAGAGAGGTTATCCTCATGAAATCAGTTCTACATTCTGCCACCGAGATGCATGAGGTAAAGCCAGTGGGGGATGAAGAGGACTCTCCTTCAAGGATTTTTTTTCGACCGTTGAAAATGGATGCATCGAAATACTGTAAATGGCTCAACTGCACAGTAATCATATCTTGTCTTTCTGCTGACTGGATAGGACACAACAAAAGCTTTTCGCTGTACAATGGACAATGGAGACCCGGCGTTGGGGGGACCGCTGTGGTTGGGGGGGGGGGGGGGGTGGAAGGGAGCAGCCTGCTGGCGTACTTTGTAACTTTGTCAGCGCCTTAGATGGCCACAAAGAATTTCAAGGTGCCTTGTCACATGTGACAATAAAGTATTCCATTCCATTCCATTCCATACCTCGGTACACGTGACACTAAACCAAACTAAACTTGAGCTAGCCTGGTAGATGGTAGCACGGTTGCTCCTGATTCCGGCTTGTAGCCCACAATGGTGGTCAGGTCCTGCATTCGCTTGGTTGGTGACTAATGTTGACAAGTGTCACTTGATCAGTGACTAACTCGTACTTTATGAAGAAGAAAAAAAGAATTAAAGGTCGCCACCGAATTGCAGAAGCTATCAGGTTCTTGCAACAGGAAGGTGTAGGGGACAAATGTTGTCAGACAAATCGTGTCATCATGTTGTACCAAGTGGAACAAGCAGAAAGAACCATCTGTTAGCTATTCAACACACAGTATGCTCTGGACGAGTCACAGATTTCACCTTGCTGATTGAAACACATTCACCGGTTCTCAAAGTGTGCTTGCAGGAATGAGATGATAATTACTAAATTCCCCCCAGAATTAATTGGTTACGACATGAAGCAGTAGGAGTGCAGCTGTAGGTTTGAAATGCACCCAATATCTATCTCTCCATGAAACACTCAACAGAATGCATGGATTGGACAGATATGGGGAAGTAAAAGTCCCTGCTAGCCAAGCATCTCCTGATTCACATGGATAGGAAAGGTTTAGTTTGTTTAGGTTTAGTTCGTGTTGTCACACATGGTGCGGTACAGTGAAAAGCTTTTTTTGTTTCCACGCTGGATCTCTAAACTAAACCAAACTATCTCAGAGCAGGGATGCATCAGCTGCCATGTGATGTGGAGTCAGTGCCCCCTTCCCACTACACAAAGTCTAGATATCTGCAAAAGCTGTGTGCTTGCTTTACCCATGTGCCTTTGGCAAGAGAAAATTAAATAAAAATAGTTCTCTCTGAATTGCTAATATCTCAATGGCCTTCTTTGCAAACCTTGCAATGACAGTATCTGCAGTTGCAAAGTGGAAGGAGCCTGATGTATAGCTACTGACGGCCACAGTCCGACTGAACATTCTTCTGCTGTGGGCTGCAGTAAGTGGCCAATTTCAATGAGGAACTCCATCCTAATGTGCAGACAGATACCTGTGTTTCTTACAGTGGTTCATGTTGGAACCTTTAGGGGAATATGCTCCCCCATGTACACTTCTCTTTCTCACAGCCTGACTTGGTCCAGGTGCTCTCAGTCCTAGAGTCAGAAAGCACAGAAACAGGCCCTTTCTTCATAGAGTTTGAACATTCTCCACGTGACCACGTGGGTTTTCTCCGGGTGCTCTGGTTTCCTCCCACATTCCAAAGACATGCAGGTTTGTAGGTTAATTGGACTCTGTAAACAAAATTGCCCCCGGTGTGCAGGATGCAAAACCGGGTTAACATAGAACTAGGGTGTGGGTGATTGTTGATCGGCCTGGACTAGGTGGGCCAAAGGGCCTTTTTCCATGCTGCATCTCTAAACTAAACTAAGCCTTTCCCCGCTCACCTTAAACCTATGTCCTCTGGTTCTTGATTCCCTAATTCTGGGTAAAAAGACTGTCCATTACCGTAAATATTCCCCTCATGATCTTATATCTCGATACGGTCACCCCTCATCCTCCAGCGCTCCAATGATGTACTTCATGACGTCCCTCTATCATGAATCATGATGTACTTTTTACACCTTCCTTACACCTCTCTATAAACCTTAGTGAACACCGGAAAGCACCAACCAAGTATATAACTGAAGCAGCTCTCAATGGAAATGAATCAGGAACTAACCAAAGGATTATTCATTATCCCTTTCAACAGTGCTGGTGTGAAATCCTTTCTTCTGCTCAATGTGTGCTGGCTGTATGAAGGATCAGGGGAGAGCAGGAATGGAACCAGAGGCATTGAGCTCCAGTGGTAGATTTGGGATAACGTCATTGCTGCATGAAGATCTGCCCACTTCACACATTTTAACTGGCCATTAGCTGTGCATTTGCTAATACTCTCAGCATCATGCATCCACCAGACTATATCCATGAACACACACATGATTTAGAGTCATAGATTCATACAGCGTGGAAACAGCCCTTTCAGCCCAACTTGCCCACACCGTCCAACATGCCCCATTTACACGAAGCACCACCTGCCTGCATTTGGTGGCGCAACGGTAGAGTTGCTGCTTTACAGCGAATGCAGCGCCGGAGACTCAGGTTCGATCCTGACTACGGGTGCTGCACTGTAAGGAGTTTGTACGTTCTCCCCGTGACCTGCGTGGGTTTTCTCCGAGATCTTCGGTTTCCTCCTACACTCCAAAGACGTACAGGTTTGTAGGTTAATTGACTGGGTAAATTTAAAAATTGTCCCTAGTGTGTGTAGGATAGTGTTAATGTGTGGGGATCGCTGGGCGGCGTGGACTTGGTGGGCCGAAAAGGCCTGTTTCCGCGCTGTATCTGAAATATGAAATAATATGAAAATATATCCATGGACCTGTTCTAATGCTTTTTAAACGTTGTGACGGTACCTGCTAAATGTTGTGATAGTACTCGATTCCTCATGACAGCTGCAGTGGCGGCAGGAAGAGATAGCGTAAACATAATGGATGGTCCATTGACTTGGAGCCCTCTTTGCAATGTTGACGAATGCCATTAATTCCCCCTTCATCGTCTGCTTAGAATAGCTCTATTCTGAGCTGGTATTGCATTAGCTGGCAAAAATGTGCTGGTTTATTTTAGTAACATTTTATAATGGAGCTCGATAAGGTGCTGAGGTTCTGTACCAGTTTAGTGTCAGCTGAGGGGGTATAACTATAGCTGGATTCTTGGAGAATGCTGAAGTGCGATACCGTGCTAAATATGTTCAATTTTGAATTCAAATGTCTCTCTCCCGGTTCCATTCAATAAAGATAAACACCTGGCTGGAAGGTGAAATAAGCAAACTGTCCCTAAGACAGTTAAAAAAAGTGAACCTTGCTAAGTTAGCGCTAATGGAGCTACATTTCATTTTTTCCCATCAAAATGTTTTTTGCTTAACTGCACATGGATGTCGTAACAGTGAAATAGAGCCTGTCATAAGCGTATAACAAGTACAAATTGGTTTGTGCTTCCATGATGATTAAGGAAATGGCGTATGACTCGAAAAGTGATGAAACCTTATCAAACGTAAGACGTCCCTGGATGCACTTGCTCTGAGAACTATTTACTGAGCGTGGTCATTTGCTAAATTAGAGATCTGGCCTTCTGGTGAAAGGTATCGATTGGTTTTGCTGCAAATGCTAAGGCCCTGCTCCTCACAAGATGCCATTTCTGTAACAAGGGATAATGTTGCAATAAGACATATTTCTCTGTGGCAATTTTGCAGTAACTTGCAAAGCATATAACTGGACAGGAAGAGGAAGAGATTGATTTTTCCTTGTCACTCCCCAGACATGTGCTTATCTTCCTGAATGCTACAGGAAGAGTGACATTTGAAATCAAAATAGAACATATTTAGCACTGCATCACACATTTGCACTCACCAAGAGGCGAGAAGATATACAGTGCATTCAGAAAGTATTCAGACCCCTTCACTTTTTCCACATTTTGTTACGTTACAGCCTTATTTTAAAATGGATTACATTCTTTTTTTTTAAATCATCAATCTACACATAATACCACAGAATGAAGAAGCAAAAACAGGTGTTTAGAAATCTTTGCAAAGTAATTAAAAATAAATAACTGAAATATTACATTTACATAAGTATTCAGACCCTTTGCTATGACACTCAAAATTGAGCTTCGGTTCATCCTGTTTCCAATGATTATCCTTGAGATGTTTCTACAACTTGACTGGAGTCCACCAGTGGTAAATTAAATTGATTGGACGTGATTTCGAAAGGCACACACCTGTCTATACAGGGTCCCACAGTTGACAGTGCATGTCAGAGCAAAAACCAAGCCATGAAGATGAAGGAATCGTCCGTAGATCTCCGAGACAGGATTGTGTCGAGGCACAGATCAGGGGAAGGGTATAAAACAATTTCTGCAGCATTGCAGGTCCTGAAGAGCACAGTGTCTCCATCATTCTTAAATGGAAGAACTTTGGAACCACCAGGACTCTTCATAGAGCTGGCCTCCCGGCCAAACTGAGCACAGGGGAGAAGGGCCTTGGTCAGGGAGGTGACCAAGAACCCGATGGTCACTCTGACAGAGCTCCAGAGTTCCTCTGTGAAGATGGGAGAACCTTCCAGAAGGACAACTATATCTGCAGCACTCCACCAATCAGGCCTTTATGGTAGACTGGCCAGACAGAAGCCACTCCTCAGTAAAAGGCACATGACAGCCCGCTTGGAGTTTGCCAAAAGGCACCTAAAGGACTCTCAAACCGTGAGAAACAAGATTCTCTGGTCTGATGAAACCAAGATTGAACTGTTTGGCCTGAATGCCAAGCATCACATCTCATCACCTGGCCAATACCAT
Source organism: Rhinoraja longicauda (assembly GCF_053455715.1). Classification (NCBI taxonomy): domain Eukaryota; kingdom Metazoa; phylum Chordata; class Chondrichthyes; order Rajiformes; family Arhynchobatidae; genus Rhinoraja; species Rhinoraja longicauda. The sequence goes on along the minus strand of NC_135964.1, from coordinate 21,181,649 downwards.
ACCTACGGTGAAGCATGGTGGTGGCAGCATCATGCTGTGGGGATGTTTTTCAGCGGCAGGAACTGGGAGACTAGTCAGGAATGAGGGAAAGATGAATGGAGCAAAGTACAGAGAGAACCTGCTCCTGAGCATTCTGGATCTCAGACTGGGGTGGAGGTTCACCTTTCAACAGGACAACAACCCTAAGCATACAGCTCCCAATACAATGCGGGAGTGGCTTTGTGACAAGTCTGTGAATGTCCTTGAGTGGCCCAGCCAGATGCTGGACTTGAACCCGATCGAACATCTCTGGAGGGACCTGAAAATAGCTGTGCATCGACATTCCCCATCCAACCTGACAGAGCTTGAGAGGATCTGCAGAGAAGAATGGAATAAATTACCCTAATAATAATAATATATTCCTTTATTCGTCCCACACCGGAGAAATTTACAAGCTTAATACAGGTGTGCCAAGCTTGTAGCGTCATACCCAAGAAGATTTGAGGCTGTAATCGCTGCCAAAGGTGCCTCAACAAAGTACTGAGTAAAGAGTCTGAATACTTATGTAAATTTGATATTTCAGTTATTTCTTTTTAATTACTTTGTAAAAATTTCTAAACAGCTGTTTTCACTTTTTTTATTCTGGGGTATTGTGTTGTAAAATAAGGCTGTTACTTAACAAAATGTGGAAAAAGTGAAGGGGTCTGAATACTTTCTGAATGCACTGTAGAAAAATACCACCTCGCCTGACACATCTCTGGGACTGAATTTCAGCACCAGATAGAGCTTTATTGTAAAATGTTCCCAAAATAAACTGCATATTTTTGCCAACTAATGTAAAAGCCAGCTCAGAAGAAGCATATGATCAGAGAGCACTTGACAACATAAATCAAAAATGTTTGCGATAATATCAATTGTAACAATTGGAGTAATTGGACATCTATTATGTTCATGTTATCACATCCTGCCTCAAACTGTAGCTGTCGTCAGAAGTTACAGATCACAATCCTTACTATTTTTCAATAACATTTTCTGGTGGACGGTCATAAATAGCAGGTGCTGATTAAAAATTGTTAATGCAGCTAAAGATGAGAAATATTAAATTTCCCCAATCTTAAACAACTGGAGCTCTGCCTGAGGTGGTGATGAGGAGAGGCATGGGAAAGGATCAATGACCAACAGTATTGGTGCGAGTTGACAAAGAACTCACCTGCTTTTCCTTCCTTCACATTAATATGGGGGGGAAATCTTCTTCAATGCCCTACTGCATTGCTTTCATCTCTGCTTGCTGCGCCCAGTAGGGTTGGTCAGAGCTGAAGCCTACACTCTCTGGTGAGTTATTGGCCATTTTCAGATCAGAAGGTGTAACTCTGGATTGCTGTAGAAAAGGGTGGCACACAGAGGTTGAGTGCCTTACAGCGCCAGAGACCTGGGTTTGATCCTGACTACGGGTGCTGTCTGTACGGAGTCAGTGGGCCTGTTTCCACGCTGTATCTCTAAACTAAACTAAGAAATGGCTAACGTCTGTTTGAGGCAACTATTCGTGACTGTATAAGATTACCAAAGCCCATCTTTCATTAAGCCCACTCTCAATACTCCTGGTTCACGGATAACTCAATGCAAAGTAGAAGATTACTCAACTTCTATGTGTTAAGAACCTAAACAACACATTACAAATGTCTGCCCCGTCATCTTGGTAGAGCAGGTTTATCCAATGGATGAATTAAAATGGAGTTTGACCAAGGAACAACATTTAATGCAAAGACATGGCTCAGATTGGAGCCTGCAGTCACCAAATCAAATATCCAATGAACTCTTGTTCAAAACCATCAATTGGATTCAGCAAAAGTTGTGATTGTCACTGTAATTAATTTATTAGCTAAGTATGTAAACGTACAAGGAATTTGATTTGCCAACAGTCATATAAAAAAGCAACAAGATACATAACCACATAAACATGAAACATAGACTTAAACAGCCACCCCAGTGGCGTGTGAGAATCCCCAGGGCACACACACACACAGCATAAGTGGAGACCCACAGCCATCAGTTCAATGTCCGGGCCACACACACGCTCCTTCACCGTGATATGACCAGAGTTGTACCAACCTCTGTCACTCTCTTTGCAGTCCCTGTCTGCCCAAACAGTCAGAAAGCAATCCACACTCGCACTAGACTCTGGGATGTCCTCACGGAGCCATGTCCCCGGAAAACACCGAGATTACTGCACTCCCGGCACTCCTCACCTGCGCAGGCAGCACGTCCATCTTGTTTTTTCGGCGACCTCACATTTCCCACTGTGATGGAAGGCAAATAACATACCTTCTTTCCTCCTTTTCTCCCGTGGTCGGGGCAATCGTGACTTCCGCAGCCGGGGCGATCGAAGCTCCCGCAGTTGGCGATCGAAGCTCCCGTATAAGGGCGATCGAAGCTCCTATGATGGGGGCGATCGAAGCTCCTGCGGTTGGAGCTCACGCAGTCGATCCCTACGAAGCTCCACGATGTTAAAGTCACAGTGCAGACGGAGATACGTTGAAAAAGGCGCATCTCCGTCGAGGAAAGGGATAAAAAAGGTTTCCCCCAACCCCATCCCACCCCCACATAATACAAAAACTAAAGGTACACTAAAAACATACAAATAATCACAGTAAACAGACCAAAACAGCAAAAGGAAAAAAAGACAAGACAGGGTGTTGGCGCAGTTGCCGTGGTATGTATTTGTGGCAGCATATTGAGAAACTTACATAACATTCCAGAAACACATCTTCCAATTCACCTTGCCCCTTTATTAAAAGCAATCTTTTAACAAAGCAGCAAGTTATATCCTCCATTTTGTGTGACTACAGGAAACATCACAAGTCTCCAGTGCATACACTCTGCTCTGCCTGTTGAAGGTCACTTTCTATTGAGCATTTGGGTGGCCTACGTATTAAGATTGACAAACTGATGTGCATCCGTTGTCTCCGGGAATGCAACAGTGCCGGCTACTGACCTTGAAGAAAGATAGACACAAAAAGCTTCCGCTTGGTGTTCTTGCCCAACATTATTTGCTATTGGATCCATGGAGATCCCTCACATTCAGCAGTCTTAATAACCTCAATCAGGCAGAGAAAGCAATCATACTGAAAAATCCTCTCACAATGGAAACCATGAAGCAAGAATGACGCATACATGAAATCTCTTTTTTAGCACAAAATTAAATTTAGATGGCGTGCATGAGATTGAGGCAGAAGCGAATACAGTGTAAACATTATCAAAGTAATGCATAACTATAGATACAGTGGAATTTGGAATCTTGATCTGCGAAAATATCAGTCCTTACATTTAAGAAACAACGTTTGGAACCCACAAAACGGTTTGCGATGCCACTTCGTATATATTTTATACCTTAGTAAAAATTGTATTACATTCAGGGTTTTTTTTGCATTGGGGCTAGTTCATAAATTCTTGGTTCTGACTGCACTCTTCTTGAGTTTCTTTATATTCTTCTCTGAACTAGAGAAGAATGCAAAGTAGCACACCCTGTGGAGAAGGGAGAAGTCAACGGCAATAACTTCAGTAATTCCATATTCAACTGCACTTGTCCCAACTCCAGAGGATGCCATCAGTCTAATAAAATGATGGTGACCAACAACCCTCTCATCATCATTACAACAGGATCATCAGGACGGAATCGCAGCCTATTAGACAGCTGAGTATTTGCTTTGGCTTCGAGCAAGACGGCAAGACTCCCAGTTAATGACATTTGTCGAGCCTGATGAGGGTTTAAGCAGCCAGTTCTCACAATGGCCTGGGCCCCCCACCACAGGGTTCAGGTGGCTTAATTACAATTTCCATCCGTTGGCCACATGAAGCATGATCCACAGGCAGCCTTCATCAGAAAGAAAATGTGATCAAAAGAGTGCAAATCACCATCAGGCAACATCCATAATAGAATGTGTTCGCTGCGTGAGAGAGAGGGAATTTTATCAGTAAAAGTCAGTGGCAGCGTCGATATTGCTTTCCAGAAATCATTCATTTCCTATTATTAAAAGACTCCTGCTGTACAGTGGATGTGTTTTTAATCGCTTGTTGTCCTTTTTTATGTGATTCCCCCACCCCGCTCTCCCACTTTCTGTTTAATTCCTTGCCATGGGGCTCCATTGCATGCTTGTATTTTGTGTTAATAATTGATGTGTTATTTTCATGTCATCTGTGAGATTCGTTTGTTCTTTCTGGGCATATATATTAATCAAGCCAAACGAAACGCTAAAATAAAGACACTAACACTGCGTTACTGAGAACTCCTTAATTGCTTGCTTCTATGCATGCTTCCATAATTTAGATCAATAAGAAACCCGCCGCTCGAGTTTATCAAGGCTGCCAAAGCAAAACTGTGTTTTATGAACAAAGAGTTTGCTTTAACTAATATAAAAGTTTCATTAATATGACTGCCCATGATTTATTCTGAAAAACACGCAGTCACAAGGCAGGCACTTAAGATTTATCCACTGACATACAGAATGCTCACATTTGTTTAGTAACGCTGAAAGCTCCTGCTCCCTCTCAATGGATCTGACAAGTTTGTGGATTGAGTCTGAGTTAGCAATGTATTAGTGACAATATCCACCACAATGCAAGCGGGCGCAAAAAGCTAAACGACGATTAAACTCTTACAGTCATTCAAACTGAGATTATACCGCAGCTCAGTCAAGAGGAGCATATCTGGTGAAGTAGTGGAAGTAAACAGAAAGTAAACATCATTAAAATTTGAGATATTTTCCAAACTAATGGAGTCAAAAATAGCTTGACAATTGTTTCCTTTACAATAAATAAATATTTACCTTCTGTTATAAAATCACGCTTTAAAAAAAATGTAACAAAACAACAGTTTGACCAATCCAGCTGCCTTCTCAGCCAGTAAAACGTAGTGTTCAAAAGTAGTTGAACGGGTTTGGTAATATAAACCATGGGAAACTGACTAATTACTTAGTATTCATGATCCGTAAAAAAAAGGATAATTGAACCGTAAAAAAAAGCATAATTCAGATAGCATCCAGAATCCAGGATTCATGATAGTGTGCGATTAAAGGATCAGAAGGAATAGATTGGGTTTATCACAGTTTGACATTGAAATATAATACCATTGTGATCAGACATCATCACATTTGGGAGTTGGAATATTATCTCGTTTTATTCCAGGTTAACCGGACTACCGGGATTAGATTCTTAAAGCTTTTTTATCTCAGAACAGTCATCGACAGGGGTTGGGCACGTTTACTTTGAGAGAGATCGCTCAACTATGACTAAAGAACAAGCATTACGGTCAAAATATTCATTAACCCTTCCCACTCTGCATGCAGACAATCTGGGGTGAGAAACTAACAATGGAGTCACAACAAATAGACTGAATGCTGTCGTTAGCTTACAAACATTAGCTTGTATCTCCCAGCTTCAAGTTCACAAACCCACTCCATCGATATCGTCAGCACAATGCTCCAGAAGGAAAAGTAAAATAAAATATACATTGCATATAGACGATAGACAATAGGTGCAGGAGTAGGCCATTCGGCCCTTCGAGCCAGCACCGCCATTCAATGTGATCATGGCTGATCATTCTCAATCAGTACCCCGTTCCTGCCTTCTCCCCATACCCCCTGACTCCGCTATCCTTAAGAGCTCTATCTAGCTCTCTCTTGAATGCATTCAGAGAATTGGCCTGCACTGCCTTCTGAGGCAGAGAATTCCACAGATTCACAACTCTCTGACTGAAAAAGTTTTTCCTCATCTCCATTCTAAATGGCCTACCCCTTATTCTTAAACTGCGGCCCCTTGTTCTGGACTCCCCCAACATTGGGAACATGTTTCCTGCCTCTAACATGTCCAACCCCTTAATAATCTTATACGTTTCGATAAGATCCCCTCTCATCCTTCTAAATTCCAGTGTATACAAGCCTAGTCACTCCAGTCTTTCAACATATAACAGTCCCGCCATTCCGGGAATTAACCTAGTAAACCTACGCTGCATGCCCTCAATAGCAAGAATATCCTTCCTCAAATTTGGAGACCAAAACTACACAGTACTCCAGGTGCGGTCACACTAGGGCCCTGTACAACTGCAGAAGGACCTCTTTGCTCCTATACTCAACTCCTCTTGTTATGAAGGCCAACATTCCATTGGCTTTCTTCACTGCCTGCTGTACCTGCATGCTTCCTTTCAGTGACTGATGCACTAGGACACCCAGATCTCAATGTACGTCCCCTTTTACTAACTTGACACCATTCAGATAATACTCTGCCTTCCTATTCTTACCACCAAAGTGGATAACCTCACACTTATCCACATTAAACTGCATCTGCCATGCATGCGTAGATCATGCGTCTTTGCAGACATTGCTATTTTAACAAGGGTCTTGTTGGAAAGAACATTGTTGTATGAACTTTACTGAATGTGCTGTAAGATGGCATTTTCAAATATCAACATCACTTGTTGAATGAGTCCCTACCCCTGCACTAAATATAAACTGCAGATATAAAGGAAGTTGGAACAAATAACCGTCTCTAAATGGAATGGCTACATAATTGCTGAGCAATAAAGCTGTATCGGTGTCATAGAAGTGCTGACGTTGCACATAGTCAACCTACTGAATAACATTGTACCACATGTATAAAAGTGTAAACATATCTTCAGTGGGTCACTCTCCTGAGAAAATGCTTCATGAATGTCTCCCTGGATTCTGACCATTGTAACATAAAGCTCATAGAACTTATCAGCCTGATTGTCATTCATAGCTTCTGCAACCCACATGCACGAGGCAAATAGGGGTAAGGATTCACAAAGTAACTGCCCCATCAAAAGGACAAGAGCTGTACAATTGGTGAGGCTTCTCAGAGACCTCAGGTCAGGCATCTCCAGCATGAATAAGAAGGAAAACACTGACTTACCAAGCTGTGCTTCCACAGGATTTATCCTGTTTTCGAGAGGATAGAGTAACTTGGGTGGTTTGTCTGTGATTGGAGCTGTGAAGAAAAGAAAAGAATCACACTAAGTGCAACGAAAGAAAACATTTACCAGTCATGTAAAATGCAGGCTCATTGCGACTATATTGGCATGACGACTATATATTCGATGCATGTGACCACATTAAGCAGTTAATTTTGTGTTCAGTGCATTCAAAAAGCTGTATTTGCACTCATCAGATAACGTTACAGTTCTGGAGCCAACAGTCCGGGTTTTTAGCTGAAGAAGCTGACTCAATAAAAGGCCTATTTCCTCTGCATATCAAAATGACACCCACAAAGTGGACATCCACAAAGAGTAAACAATCAATGACATTGGACTTAGATACATAGATACATAGACAATAGGTGCAGGAGGAGGCCATTTGGCCCTTGGAGCCAGCACCACCATTCAATGTGATCATGGCTGATTATGCACGATCAGTACCCGGTTCCTGGCTTCTCCCCATACCCCTTGATTCCACTAACCCTAAGAGCTCTATCTAACTCTCTTTTGAATGCATCCAGTGAATCGACCCCCACTGCCTTCTGAGGCAGAGAAATTCCACAAATTCACAACTCTCTGTTGAGGTGTTTTTCCTCACCTCAGTTCTAAATGGCCTATCCCTTATTCTTAAATTTGCTAATGTTACTTTTAATTCCTTCATCTAAATCATTAATGTATATTGTAAATAGGTGTGGTCCCAGCACCGAGCCTTGCAGCACCCCACTTGTCACTGCCTGCCATTCTGAAAGTGACCCGTTAACCCATTCTCTTTGTTTCCAGTCTGCCAACCAATTTTTTATCCATGTCAATACCCTACCCCCAATACCATGCGTTCTAATTTTGCCCACTAGTCTCCTGTGTGGGACGTTTACAAAGGTTTTCTGAAAGTCCAGGTACACTACATCCACTGGCTCTCCCTTGTCCATTTAGACTTAAACTAATGTAGTTGTTAGAGAGAGAATCCATTTGAGATCCAAGGATAAAATAAAGCTAATGGGATAAGAGAGTGTATAGAATTTCTAAATGCCAGGACTATATTGCTTGAGGAAGTGTAGGAATGCAAGCTAAAAAAAAAACTAGAGTGTGGTAAGGGATTATAAAAGGTTAATGACAAAACTACAAACAAGTTACAGGGTCAGCAGCCAAAAGATGCTACAATAATTGAGTTAAGACCAAATCCATGTGGATAAAGATCAGAGATATGTTGAGAAATGCTATAATTTATCTGTGTGTATTATAGATCACTAAACCAAGAATAATAAAGGATCTCAGCAGTCTGGGGATTTATGTTGTGGAGAAGGCATAGATTTATCGAACAAATTGCACAAGCCTTAAATAATTGTGGGAAAGATACAATAAAATACTCCTTGCTTTTCTCTCTCCAACACATTTTTCCTTCCTCATAATTTACAATTCCTAACCTAGATTATTTGTATCAGTAACAATTAATCTATCTCATCGTAAAGGAGCTCCATCCATTCACACAAGTCCTGAAGTGCCTGTCCAAGGCCTTCGGTCATCACATGAACCACCACAAGAGCCTATCTAAAATCTACGGTGATGCATAAGACTTCACTTGTCATTGATCACAAATGTCGCACCATCACGAGTATTGAAAAGAAGGAGATATTATGGTAGACTTATTCTGTGGGAATTAAATGGTGGCACATTAATGCTGTTCAATTTATAAAGTACCAGCAGATCCTCTGTTGTTGCAATAAAACCAACATGGTCCCATTCACCTCTTCTAAGTCAATGTGTCTCTCAACTGCATCATGGACCACAACTCAATTTGCACATTTGGTGCAGTTATCAATGATACTTCATATAATCTCAGTGTTGATATTTTCAATAGACCTACCCTCTATAACCTTAGAAGGGTTGGAGTTGTAGAGCTCTTTTAAAGTATGGAAACAGGCCCTTCGGTCCATCTTTCCCATGCTGATCAAGTTCCTAAATTTATTTGCTAGCATTTGGCCTATCCTTCCTAGTCATAATTGTATCCATTTCCATCGCTTCCTCAGGCAGCTCATTCCAGATATAGGCTCTGAGTGAAAACCTGGCCAGAGATCCCTCTTAAATCTCTCCCCTCTCATTTTACACCAATGCCCTCTACATTTAGAAAATACTCCATTGGGAAAATGACTGAATGTTCTCTTTAGCCTCATGCTCCATAGCAAAATATCCCAGCCTATCCAAACTCTCCCTATAACTCAACCCTCCATGCCCAGTTAAATCCTAGTGAATCTCTTTTGCACCCTTTCCAACTGAATTAATTTTCTGGATTATTTTGCCTTTAAACAGAGACAAGGAGCAAGGAAATTATAGTAAATCATTATAAAATGTTGGAAAACTGCATATAATTCAGGCCACTGCACTTTACCAAGTATTTAAAGACTATCCGAATACAATAAAGATTTACTAGAATGGTGTAGGAAGGAACTGCCGATGCTGGTTTATACCAAAGATAGACACAAAGTGCTGGAGTAACTCTGCAGGTCAGGCAGCATCTCTGGAGAAAAGGAATAGGTGATGTTTCGGGTGTGAACTCTTCTCGAGTCTGAAGAAGGGATCCGACCCAAAACATCATCTATTCTTTTTCTCCAGAGATGCTGTCTGACCCGCTGAGCTACTCCAGCACTTTGAGACTATTTACCAGAAAAGTTTCAGGAATGATGCCCATTTTAGGGTCAGGGATATTTATATTCCTCTTTGAGTACAGAACAGATGAGTTGTGAAAGAGGCGATTAAAATAATGATGGATCCAACCAGAGCAGATAAAGAGAAGCTGCTGTCATTTGGTGGAAGTGTCAAGATCCATCTTCCAAAGATTTAAGTTGACAAAAGGAGAACATTTTTTTTAAATGAGCCATTTCTGTTTGGAATGCATTACCTGGTGGGATGCCCAAGATTAAAACGTGGCTTTCAAAAGGAATCTTATTCAAACCATCAAAGGAAAATCAAACTGCAAGATACCTGGAAATAATCAGCTTCATTGCCCTTGCAGATAGCCAGCACAGATACCAAAGGGCTGTATGGCCTCTTTCTCTGTTGTGTAAGAAAATAACTGCAGATGCTGGTACAAATCGAAGGTATTTATTCACAAAATGCTGGAGTAAGTCAGCAGGTCAGGCAGCATCTCAGGAGAGAAGGAATGGGTGACGTTTCAGGTCGAGACCCTTCTTCAGACTGACATTCAACGGGTCTATTATTTGTGCAGAGAATTGCTTCTTGCTGTCACCCAACATGATCTTGGTCTAACTTTAAAGGCTACGTCCCCTTATTCAGACTTGTCTTTCTCCACCTCTTTTGGACTCTGATTGTTCAGGTTGTTGTTTTTGACGGGTTTGTGAAGAACTTTAGGATTAATGGCCGCAGCATCTGCTGTTGCCATTGTTAGGAGAAGCCAATCAACGCCGGTAAATCACACAACAAATTCTGCGAGGCCAGACCCGGCCGGTCTCTAACTATTCATGCAGGCATGAGAGCATTTGAGAACAAATAATTAAAATCCCAATGCACAGATACCGAAAAGTAGAAACAAACCAAATCTCAAGGCCAATTATCCAAACAAATGGAATCAACGATGTGTTTACATGTATCGCATAAAATCGCAGATCTATTACAGGGTGATTGAATGGTGCATTAAAGGGCAGGGATTTGTTTTCCCTTCTTCATGTTCTACTGGCCCATTCAAGGGTTGCCAAGCTTGTGGCCCATCTGGATGCTGGCCATCTGGCCCAAGATACTCAAGCAAATATTTGCACTTGTATTTCTGGCGAACTGGTTTGCAATGTTCAAAATTTGTAGAGATTTGGAGAGGTCTTTGTTTTTCTGAGAGATAAATCTGAAATTAGGATAACAAGCCTTTTAGGAACCAAAGCTTATAATGACTGCGTATAAAGAGAGGGTTAATTGAATCTTTATTTGTAGCACAGGAGCCTCCCAGAAATGTGACAAAGCACCAATCCTCTTCATTTGAATAACATTTTGGGTGTAACTCCCCTACTTTGTTTTTAAATATCTTAAAGAATTAATGAATTAATTCCGTTAATTGACCTGGAGGTTTTTTTTTTTGAGGAAGATATTTTACATGAATTTGGATCACTAATGTATTGGTCAATTTAGCCATCAAGTAACTGCAACGCTTCTCTTCCTTTAAGTTACAGGCTGACTTTCGTTTGCACTGAAAGTGTGAAATATTTACAAATACGTGTTGAACTCCAATCACTAAAACAGATCTGGTGAGGTGAATGAAATTAGCACGTGGCAAAGGAAGAACATCTAAGCCATGGTGTTAAAATGGAGCAGGGACACATTGTTGAAGTATTACCTCAGATTTTCTTCCTTTCAGTTTTGCATAACTGGCCAAATGTCCAGGCCAAACTGCAATGCCTTGAACTCCCACACCACTGGATTGCCACTGCTCATGTTATCATCGCATAAAATTATTTGATCATCATTATATAGAATTATGAGAGGCACACATAGGCTGGACAGTCAGCACCTTTTTCCCAGGGGGGAAATGTCAAAAACTAAAGGTCACTGCTTTAAGGTTAGAGGAGCAAGGTTTAAGGATGTGTAGGAAAGAACTGCGAATGCTGGTATATACCAAAGATAGACACGAATTGTTGGAGTAGCTCAGCGGGTCAGGCAGCATCTCTGGAGAAAAAAGATGGGTGAGGTTTCAGGTCGGAACCCTTCTTCAGACCTAAAGTCCAAGAAGATGCGCAGGGCAAGTTTTTTGTTAACACAGAGGAAGGTGAGTGCTTGGAATGTGCTACAAGGGGTGGTGGTGGAGGCAGGTTTGACAGTGATGTTTAAGAGTTATTTAGAAAGGCCGATAGATATGCAGGGAATGGAGGGATATGGATGACGTGCAGGCAGAGGTTAGCTTAAATCATCACCATGTTCGTCGTGGACATTGTGGGCTGAATGGCCTATTCCTGTGCTGTTCTATGTTCTATGGACCTCAACATCTTCCACAATGGGACATCTGGGAATCTTATGCTGAAGCTCAATCTTGTTGAGATTTCGTGGCATTTACACCATGCAATTAGCCATTGATGTAGGACTCTTGACAAAGACAGGTAAAGTGCATTTAAAAAAAAATATTTGTTTGTCTGGTACTCTAATGTTCTTGCTTGTGTAAAAAATGTTATCAGCGTTTTTAGTCGATGCCTCTATTTGTAAAGTGTTCAGTACATTTTTATAAAAAAAGATTATTTACCTGTTGAATAGAATATCATTTCACAAAATCATAAAAGGTTGTTTGAATCTATACCAACAGGTCAGGCAGCATCCCTGGAGAACGTGGATAAGTGACATTTCAGGGTCTCGACCCAAAACGTCACCCAATCCTTCTCTCCAGAGATGCTACCTGTCCCGCTGAGTGACTCCAGCATTTTATGCCTATCTTTGGTTTAAACCAGCATCTGCAGTGACATTTCAGGTCAGGACCATTCTTTTCACCCAAAACATCATCTATTCATGCCCTCTCGAGATGCTGCCTGATCCGCTGAGTTACTCCAGCACTTTGTGTTACGCCATATTTTCCTGTGGCCTATTCCTTCTCAATTCTATTAATATCTACCCTGGTCTCCATACCAACTACTAGGGGAAATTTACAGAACCAAAGGATTTCGAAATCTGAAAAAAACCCATCAGAAAACATTGGAAATGTGCAGTCAGGCAGCAACTGTGGAAAGAGAAGCAGATAATGTTTCAGGTCCCAGATCCTTCAACAGAACTGAGAGAGGTAGAAGACAGTAGCAGAGAAGGTGGGGGGGAGGGATGAATAATAACGACAGATAGAATAATATCAATTGAGTTAATGTGGCAATTAAAAGTCTGTTATGTTTCGTTATCTGTTGTGTTGCTAACAGCAGGGGGGACAGAAGGAGAAAAAACCTAAGCCCGGGCGACAAAATAAACTAAACTAAACTAATCACTAAACATGATATCCTTTATCCTGTATCTGTACACTGTGGACGGCTTGATCGTAATCTCGTATAGTCTTTCCGCAGACTAGAGAGCATGCAACAAAAAGCTTTTCACTGTACCTGTACTCCGTACACATGACAATAATAAACTAAACTAACAAACTGAAATGGCCAGTTCTCATACAGATAGAAAGAAGGGGCAGGTTACTTCAGGCTGGAGAAATCGACGACGAGTCTGGAAGTCTACAATTTGCCCAGATGGAAGATGGGATGCCACCACTCAGGTTTGCACAGCCTGGGTCTCATAATGGCAGTGCTGGGGGTCACAGCTAAATGTGTTAGTGGGAGTGGGATGGGGAGGTCTAGCGGCAGGTAAGTGGAAGCCCAGGGTCACTGAGTGCAGGTGCTCCACAAAGTGTTTGCTCAATCTGCAACACTCTGCTTCTGATCACCTGCTGGTTTGTACATATTTTTGTTGGAAAATCGCTTTCTCAACCTGTCCTGCCAACTTCAATGCTCAGTGCTTGTACTGATCAGGGTGGCACGGTTGATAGAGCTGCTGCCTCATAGCGCAAGAGACCAGGGTTCGATCCAGACCTCAGACGCTGTCTGGGTGGTGTTTGCACGGTCTCCCTGTGACCACGTGGGTTTCCTCCAGGCGCTCTGGTTCCCTCCCACATTACAAAGATGTGCGGGTTTTGTAGGTTAAATTTGTATGGAGTTGATGAGAAAGTGGAATAACGTAGAACTAGTGTGAAGGGATGATTGATGGTCAGCGTGGACTTGGTGGGTCAAAGGGTCTGTTTCCATGCTGCGTCTCTAAAAACTAAAGCTAAATACCCATCTGTTTATTCACCTTCCCTGGGGTGGTGCCTTTTTTTACAAAGCATTAGGATGGCTGAACTGGAATCCAAAAAAAGCTATTAATGTGAAAGCTGAGATTGATAGATGGTTGACACGAAGTGCTGGAGTAACTGAGTGGGTCAGGCAGTATCTCTGGAGAAATGGAACAGGTGAGGTTTCGGGTCGGAACCCTTCTTCAACAGAACTGGGATAGGGACAAAAGTAGGTAGGGGAGGGATGGATAGTAAAGAGAATATCTCTGAGATAGAAGACTTCTTCTTGGTCTGAAGAAGGGTTCTCCTCCCACACTAAAGGTATACAGGTTTGTACGTTAATTGGCTTGGTAATATTGTAAATTGTCCCTGTGTGTTAATGTGTCAATAGTATTAATGTGGGGGGATCGCTGGTTGGCACGGACCCGGAGGGCTGAAGGGCCTGTTACCGCGCTGTATCTCTAAACTAAACTAAAAAACAAACTACTTCAGAAGAGTGATGAATTACTTGTGGGAGGAGACAACAGTTCTGCAGCTTTTCTGCTGCCTGAACTTTCTGAAATTATATGTTCTCCGCATTTCAGTTTTTATAAATTTCCTTCAACGGCTCAGATGACCGTTTGCACAGAAAATGTCATTCCATTTTAATTGCAAGAATTTTTATGAATTCTAATTTGCAGAAGCCCGTGTGTTGGCATCTCCGGTTTTCTATTTGGCATGCACACAGTCTGTTATCACATGGCCTACGGCTGCAAACATTCACTCGAAAATGCACGGTGGGTTTTAAGTGGATAACTTCCACTCAGAAACTCTATTCTGATGCAAGGTTCTAAAATTAAAAGAGGAACTGTTGAAAGTGGATCATTCCGAGGCATTCTACATTGAGGAGATGCACAGCTTATTAACAATGGCATTTGGCATGTCGAATTTTAGATGTGTGATAGTTAAAGCAAAATTTTCCTCATTTTATCCATTTCCTATTGTAGGTATTCACATAAATCTATCTACTAATAAAGGTAGAAAGTGTAGGAGTAAACCTGTCATTACTGTATAAACTCCCAAAACTACTTCCTTCTTCAATCCCGATGATAGACACAAAATGCTGGAGTAACTCTGCGGGTCAGGCAGCACCTCTGGAGAGAAGGAATGGGTAACGTTTCGTGTCGAGACCCTTCTTCAGTCAGAAAATAGAGGTGGGGTAGAGTGGGGAAAATAAACTGATGCAGCCTGACACGCTGAGTTACTCCACCATTTTGTGTCTGTGTTCAGTATAAACCAAAGATAATAGAGCGGAGCAAGATAGACCACTCCGTCGAAATCACCTATACTGAAGTGTCGTATGCAAAGGAGCTATTTTAGTAAGCAAAACCCGTCGGCCGTTATGCCGCTCGTAGTGTAATCAGTGTTTTGGGGGAACAGTATGTGCGATGATACCATAAAAATGCAGAATGTATCTCATCTATCAATTCACAGATTTTTGTTCTTTTTCTTTTTAAATGTTTCTGCAAGTTTCTGCCTACTAAAATGGCGCCATGACATACTACGGTTTTTAGGGTCGAGTGGTCTATCTTGCTCTGCTCTATTATCTTTGGCATAAACCACACATCTGCAGTTCCTCCTATACATTTAGTCCTTCATTCTCCATAGTCCTCTGTCTCCCTCTGCTCGGAGTATGTTTTTTCTTTTAAGATGTAATGTCCTCTAAATAACCTCTTATCATTTAAGCAACATCTCTTCTTTGTACAATGCTTAGTATCTCCACGTAACTATACAAAGGAATTAAACTCTGGATTATTTTTTTCAGGGTAGGTGAAATGCAGCAATAATTATCACTAATACTGTTGTTAACGGGAACAGGAAAGAACAGGAAAGCAGACTATTATCTGAATGGTGGCCGATTAGGAGAAGGGGAGATGTAACGAGACCTGGGTGTCATGGTACACCAGTCATTGAAAGTAGGCATGCAGGTGCAGCAGGCAGTGAAGAAAGCGAATGGTATGTTGTCATTCATAGCGAGGGGATTTGAGTATAGGAGCAGGGAGGTTCAACTGCAGTTGTACAGGGCATTGGTGAGACCACACCTGGAGTATTGCGTACAGTTTTGGTCTCCTAATCTGAGGAAAGACATTCTTGCCATAGAGGGAGTACAGAGAAGGTTCACCAGATTGATTCCTGGGATGGCAGGACTTTCATATGAAGAAAGACTGGATAGACTCGGCTTGTACTCGCTGGAATTTAGAAGATTGAGGGGGGATCTTATAGAAACTTACAAAATTCTTAAGGGGTTGGACAGACTAGATGCAGGAAGATTGTTCCCGATGTTGGGGAAGTCCAGAACAAGGGGTCACAGTTTAAGGATAAGGGGGAAGTCTTTTAGGACCGAGATGAGAAAGTTTTTTTTCACACAGAGAGTGGTGAATCTGTGGAATTTTCTGCCACAGAAGGTAGTTGAGGCCAGTTCATTGGCTATATTTAAGATGGAGTTAGATGTGGCCCTTGTGGCTAAAGGGATCAGGGGGTATGGAGATAAGGCAGGTACGGGATACTGAGTTGGATGATCAGCCATGATCATATTGAATGGCGGTGCAGGCTCGAAGGGCCAAATGGCCTACTCCTGCACCTATTTTCTATGTTTCTATGTTTAACCAAAAGGTTATCTGGATATTTTTCAGTGTTTAAAAAAGACAAGGATGCATAAGTCGTGTTCATGAAACTGCACTAATTTCAGTGGTCTATCTGAGCCCATTATCTGTTGCATTTCTCTCATCAATTCATGTGCAATTAAATGTGCAAAACCATATATAAAAGAAAAAGCTGTAGTCAATGTGACAATGTCACAGCAGCAGCAGCAGACTTGTAGGCCTTGTCATGAATATGACTGCAAAATTCTCCCTAACATCTATTTACAAATATTGTTGTTGGTTTATTATTGCCACGTGTAACAAAATGCAGTGAAACACATTGTCTGTGTGCTATCCTGTCAAATCACACTATACATGAGTATAGTCAAACCATTCACAAGACCAACAGGTAGTGCAAAGAGAAATGGTGCGGGGTATAGTATTACTGGAGTATAGCACTTCAGCTGCAGAGAAAGTGCAGAGAAAAATAAGTGCCTGGGCCATAATGAGCTAGCTTGGGAGATCATAACTTTACCTTCAGCCTACCAGAGGATTGTTCAGTAGTCTGATAAGAGCAGAGAGGAAGCTGTCCCTGAATCTAGTGGTACGTGATTTCAAGCTTTTGTATCTTCTGCTTGACAGGCCGTGGAGGAGAAGAGGGAATGACTAAGGTAATATAAGGTACAGTTGATTATGTTGACTGCTTTCCTGAGATAGCGTCAAATATAGATAGACTTGATGGTGGGGGAGGCTGGTTTGTGTGATGGACTAGGCTACATCCACAATGCTCAGCAATTTCTTGCTGCCTTGGGCAGAGCTGTCACCAAACCAAGCAGGGATATATCTTAATAGGATACATTCTATGGCTATGGAAGTTGGTGAAAGTTGTTGGACACATGCCTAACTTCCTTAGACTTCTGAAGAAGTAGTTGGGTGGACTAGTTGAAGAAGTTGGTGGGCTTTCTTATCCGTAGTTTCAATGTTGGTATTCCAGACAATTTATTGGTGATGTTTATGCCTATTTGAATCTCGTAGCAATTCCTATTTGATTTTTAAAAATTATTTTCTCAACTGAAACTCCAATTAAGAGAAGACACATTTGATCACTTAGATCATTCACACCCTTATCCCTTTCTATGCATTCCTGGTTCTACTTCATGATTGTCCAAACATTTGTGATCGCAGCTTTTTTTCGCGAATAGTAGCTCTACTCAATAACCAGAAGTCTGTAGTCTCTTTTTGCTCTGGTTTATTTCACTCACATGTTTAAACTGTAATGTTGTATTCTTAATGTTTTAATGTTTTATACCTTATTCTTAATTGTTTACTGTATGTTC
This sequence comes from Rhinoraja longicauda, assembly GCF_053455715.1. Lineage (NCBI taxonomy): Eukaryota > Metazoa > Chordata > Chondrichthyes > Rajiformes > Arhynchobatidae > Rhinoraja > Rhinoraja longicauda. The sequence goes on along the minus strand of NC_135964.1, from coordinate 21,163,949 downwards.
GTGTTGCTACTTGCGAGCGGAGAACCAATTTCAGAGAACCAAGGCATATTCCTTGTATGTGTACATACTTGGCCAATAAACTTATTCATTCATTCATTAGAAACATAGAAACATAGAAAATAGGTGCAGGAGTAGGCCATTCGGCCCTTCGAGCCTGCACCGCCATTCAATATGATCATGGCTGATCATTCAGCTCAGTAGCCTGTACCTGCCTTCTCTCCATACCCCCTGATCCCTTTAGCAAAAAGGGCCACATCTAACTCCCTCTTAAATATAGCCAATGAACTGGCCTCAACTACCTTCTGTGGCAGAGAATTCCACAGACTCACCACTCTCTGTGTGAAGAAATGTTTTCTCATCTCGGCCCTAAAAGACTTCCCCCTTATCCTTAAGCTGTGACCCCTGGTTCTGGACTCCCCCAACATCGGGAACAATATTCCCGCATCTAGCCTCTCCAACCCCTTAAGAATTTTATATGTTTCTATAAGATCCCCCCTCAGTCTTCTAAATTCCAGCGAGTACAAGCCCAGTCTATCTAGTCTTTCCTCATATGTAAGTTCCGCCATCCCAGGGATCAATCTGGTGAACCTTCTCTGTACTCCCTCTAAAGCAAGAACGTCTTTCCTCAGGTTAGGAGACCAAAACTGCACACAATACTCCAGGTGCGGTCTCACCAAGGCCCTGTACAACTCAGCAGAACCTCCCTGCTCCTAAACTCAAATCCTCTTGCTATGAATGCCAACATACCATTCGCTTTCTTCACTGCCTGCTGCACCTGCATGCTTGCTTTCAATGACTGGTGCACCCTGCACACTTATATATATTCCCGGTAATCCTTTACCAATAACTTTATTGGTTGTGAAATATTAAAGGGAGCTTTTATTATCATCACATATAGCAAGGTACAGTGAAATTCTTCTGTTTCACAAGCAGAAACAGAACTGCCACAGAAGTGAACCAGAAATATTCTGTTTCATTTACACTGTCCTTATGTTCAATTACAAACAAAAACAATTAAAGACCCAGAGAATGAATCAACACAAACCCAAACAATTATTACTAGCCTTAATCCTTTTCTCTTCTTCCTTGTTAACCAATCTAATATGCAGGCTACCCTGAAACTATTAAAATGTACTTTCTCTGAAGAAGATATTTATTGAATAAACGCTGAAAATCCATATACAATGCATGTACTGAACTCCTTTGATTGCCTGGTCACTGAAACCTGCAATGGTGCCATTTTACTTTTTTCCTGTATGTCTTCCACTCATTGGCATTTCATTTTGATTCGGGGCTCTCTAGGTTCACCCAAACATCTGCCTCTTTATAATTGCCTGAAGTGCATGCAGTTGAAGAAATAACACCAAATAATGTTTTTGTTTGCAGCATTGGGTAGAGAATGCACTACACTTTTGTACCTGATATTTAATGTTATGGAGCCAAATTTGCAGGCTGAATCCTTCAGTTTCTCCAGGGATGGAGAGAGGGGAAGGTGCTGAGAGGACTGGTTGATGCATCCAGTGTCTGCTGGAATGTAACAGTACTAAGAGGGGTACTAAAAGAGTCTAAAGACGGGTCCCAACCTGAAACGTCACTTATCCATGTTCTCCAAAGATGCTGCCTGACCCGCTGAGCAACACCAGCACTTTTTTCATAAAGCATCTGCAGTTCCTTGTTTCTACAAGAGGAGTACTTTGCTTCCCTTGGCTCATGACTTTAAACAAAAAGCAACTTGATTAATTGATTGAATTGGTTGAGAGATACAACATTGAAAAAAGGCCCTTCGGCTCACTGGGGCCACTCCGACCATTGATTATCCATTCACCCTAGTTCTAGGTTACCCACTCGCATCCACCCCACACACTCTAAGAGGCAAATTTACAGAAGCCAATTATCCTCCAAACTCACGCCTCTTTGGGATTTGGAGGGAACTGGAGTACCCAGAGGAAACCCATGCAGTCTCAGAGAGAGCATGCAAATGGTTGACAAGGTGGAAGTTACGATAATGTTTTCTTCAGTGAGAATATCTGGAACTAGCAAGCACAGTTTTAGATAAAGTCATAGCTCATTTAACACAGAGATAAAGATTAATTTCTTCCATTCGAGATGTTGAAGTCTTGGGATTCTCTCTGCCAAGGAGCTCTGGAGGCAGTGTCATTGAATGATTTAAAGTCCAAAGCGAAATAGGCAGTTAGTTAAGGCAAGGTAGTCAAGAGGCATGGGGTAGAGCAAGAAAGTGGTGTTGAAGCCAAGATTGGATCAGCCACAATCTTATTAAATGGTGGAGCAGGTTGGAGGGTCAAAATGGCCTAATCCTTCTCCTCATGCTCAAGACTAAGAGGAAGGCAGTCAGTGTGCAGCAGGATTTAGATCAGCTACAGAAATGGGTGGAGAAATGGTAGATGGAGTTTAATCAATGCAAGTGTGAGGTGCTGCAATTTGTGAGGTTGAATGTAAGCGGGAAGTATACAATAACAGAAAGACCCATTACAACATTAATGTACAGAGGGATCGGAGTCCATAGCTCCCTGAAGGTGGCCACTCAAGTAATAGAGTAATAAAGTAGGTGTATGGTATATTTTCCTTCATGGGTCGGGGCATTGAATGTAATTGTCAAGAAATCATGATGCAGCTTTGTTGGACCGCCTTCGGATAATTGCACAGAGTTCTGTCATCTCATTACAGACAGGATGTGGAGGCTTTGGTGAGGGTGCAGTCGTGGTTTATTGGAAGGCTGCCTGGATTAGAGGGTATTAGCTACAAGGGAAGTGTTGGAGGCAGACGGGAGACCTTAGAGAAGTATATAAAATTAAGAGTGACATAGATAGGATAGGGAATCTGATTTTCTTTCCCAGGATGGACATGTCAAAGACTAGAGGGCATAGCTTTTAGATAAAAGGGGCAATGTTCAAAGGAGATGTGCAGAGCAAGTTTTTTTTTTTTAAACACAGAGGGTTGTGAATGCCTGGTAATGGCAGATGAGAATGTTGGTGGAGGCAGATATGATAGTGGCATTTAAGATGCTTTTAGATGAGCACAGGAATGTGCAGAGATATGGATCATGTGCAGGCAGGTGAGATTAGATTATCTTGGCATCGTGTATGGCACAGACATGGTGGTTGGAGTTTGTACGTTCTCCCCGTGTCCTGCGTGGGTTTCCTCTGAGATCATTGGTTTCTTCCCACACCTCAAAGGAGTACAGCTTTGTAGCTTAATTGGCTTGGTGTGAATGTAAAATTGTCCCAAGTGTGTGTAGGATAGTGTTAATGTGCAGGGATTGCTGGTTGGTGCGGACTCGGTGGGCCGAAGGGCCTGTTTCCGCACTGTATCTCCAAACTAAACTAAACAAAGCACCTATTCTTGTGATCTACTTTTCAATGTTTCTACTTTTCCATTCTGATTGTCTAAACATGTTCTCAGTACATTCCCATGGGACCCGATACCCAGTATTTCCCTGTAAACTATTCTCCCTCAGGTCCATAAATTCCCATCCTGATTCTGCTTCCACGGAATGGCACATGGGGCACTTTACAGCAAATTAGCTTACCAACTCGAACAATGAAACCTAATGGATAATAAAAGACCCTGATAGAGTGGATGTGGAAAGGATATTTCCAGTAATGGGAGTCTCGGACCAGAGGGCACAGCCTCAGAATGAAAGGACGTACCTTCAAAATGGAGACGAGCAGGAATTTCTTTAGCCAGAGAGTGTTGAATCCGTGGAATTCATTGCCACAGACGGCTGTGGAGGCCAAGACATTGGGTATTTTTAGGGCAGAATTGATAGGCTCTTGAATAGGAACGGCATCAAAGGTTACAGGGAGAAGGAAAATGGGGCTGAGAGGGAAAAATAGATCAACCATGATTGAGTGGCAGAGTAGATGGGTTGAATGGGCTAATTCTGCTTCTGTGTCTAATGGTCTTATAACATCTTTTGGATGTGGGAAGACACTGCAACACCTTAGAAAATACATCACAGGAGTAACGTGCAACTCTACAGTTAGCACTCTAGCTCACAATTCTGCCAAGGTGTCTGAAGCTTACGGCAGCAGCACTAATTGTTGTGTTTCCGTGCTACGTGTATGTAGCTTCTCAGAGACATGTATCAAATCAATGGATATGATAACACATTCTTTTTGTCCTTGTTCAGCTTTTATGTTTTATCTTTGGCAGCACAGATACAAAAGCGTAGATAGTGGCTTACATTTAGAGAAAGTCATATTTCTCTTTCATTGCTCTTCCTGTTCCATATGGGTTATCAAATTCAGCACATGGTATTTCTAGCATAAAATAACAAAAATAATTGCAAATGGAGTATTTGTGCTTGGAGGTTTCTGAACCTTACATGATCTTTGTAAAAGTGTAAGGACTGATATATCTGTGAGCCCCAACAGTGTCACAATGGTGTATTAATATGTTTTCACACAAACTGTTTCTAAACATTTTTTCATCCCTGAGAGCGTTCCTAAAATAGCATCAATGTTTAAACGGGTGATGGGTTTTAAATAATAACTCTCATCCAGTAATACATATTCGCTATCTCAACTGGTTTAGTTTCGAGCTATAGCATGGAAACAGGCCTTTTGGCCTACCGAGTCCTTGCCGACCATTGTTCACCCGTGAACACAAATTCAATGTTATCCCACTTTCTCATCCACTCCCTACACATTAGGGCCAATTTTAAAGAGGCCAATTAACCTACAAACCCACCGACTTTGGGATGTGGGAGCACCCAGAGGAAACCCACGCAGTCACAGTGAGAATGTGCAAACTCCACACAGGCAGCACCCAAGCTCAGAATTGAACCAGGCCTCTGGCGCGGTGAGGCAGATGCTCTACCAAATGTGCCACACTTTAGTATATTTTAAGGCTACCTTTCAAAAAAATTAAAGCCCTTTAACCATGATAATTGTTTAACTATGCAGTAAATAAACCTTTTTTGGACCTCATCATGATCTAATTTCATTCAAAGGGTTATTTTGTTCAAGGGTGGCACAGTGGCGCAGCAGTAGAGTTGCTGTCTTGCAGTGTCAGAGACCCGGGTTCGATCCTGACTATGGGTGCAGTCTGCACAGAGTTTTCTCTGGGAGCTCCGGTTTCCTCACACACACCAAAGACGTGCAAGTTTGTAGTTAAGTTGGAGTCTGTAAAATTGTAAATTGTCCCTAGTATGTTGGATAGTGCGAGCATATGGGGATCGCTGGTTGGCGGGGACTCGGTGGGCAGAGGGGCCTGTATCCGTGTTGTATCTCGAAACTAAACTAAACCAAGAAGTGAATGAATCATAATTTCAATTTGCATGACAATTGTATGCTAGAGCTTTGAATATAAACCTACGTGTTCATGAAACCATTGCCTAGATTCTGATCTTTGAGCAGCTGCTGATTCAACATTGCAATTGCCCTAACACTGCAGCTTTCCTCATGACCGGTCCTCAAATTAGTATTTTAGTGCCCTCGTTTCAGTCTCTGAACCCATTCAAGGATGAGCCTAATTTGCGTGCACAAGACAAGATACCAATGACGCCCGCTATTTATTTTTTTGAAAGGACAAATCACTTTCATTGAGTCTTGCTTATGGGACACTGATATGCAATTTGAAAAAATATCGTCTGAATTACAGTCCCAAAAAGACCCTGCTGAACTGACATTTGTGCTTAGTGTCAGCAGCGAATATATTATCAAAATGGGTGGATATGCAGATAAATCTGAATTACGAGACAGGTGGTGATGAAACTAAAAACCATTAGACCAGCGGGCCACTGACGAGAATGGCTTGCAGAAACCCAATTAAAATGCAAAGGCCAATTATATTGTTTCCCGCCATCAGCACATTTTCGACAGATATCCAGCGGTAGAAATGACTGTCTTTAGAATATTGATGCGCAAATTCAAAGGAACATGTTGGCCACACTTGTGCAGCATCGTGACTAATGTGTTCAGTAGTTTGTGGAAACAATAAAATAGTTTCATTGGCAATTTCCCCCCGTATGGAAACCGTGTAACGTAACAAAATATTCCAAGAAAAAATTGTAAGCTTTTCAACACTGGAATTTTTTCTTGAAGTGGGTTATTTAACATTTTATTTTCATTGAGTCATAGAGTGACCAACTTGCCCACACTGGCCAACATGTCCCAGCTACACTAGTCCCACCTGCCTGCGTTTGGTCCATATCCCTCCAAACCTGTCCTTCCAAACCTTTCACTTGAATTAATCATCACTGTGTAGACTTGTGCTGTATGTTACCATATTGCAATATTGCCACAGTGGACATTAAAGGCCAAAGTGCCATGCGCTCCCGGTTGAACAATAATTCCCTTCCTGGAATGGGCGGTGGGCCAGCTCACGTTTTCACAGTTGGAAACTCTATGAGATCGAATGCAAACGGTGGGACTGGAGTTGTATGGGGTTGGAGATAGACACAAAAAGCTGGAGTAACTCAGCGGGTCAGACGGTATATCTGGAGAAATGGAATAAGTGATGTTTTGGGTTGAGACACTTCTTCAGACTGAGAGTTAGGGGAAAGGGAAATGAGAGATATAGATGGGGATGTAGAGAGATATAGAACAAATGACTGAAGGATATGCAAAAAAGTAACGATGATAAAGTTATTATTAGCTGTGGTTGGAGGTATGTGTGGAGAGTGGAAACACCAGCGGCAGGTAGGCCAGCACAGTGGCACAGCTGGTAGAGCCGCATCCTCACAGCACCAGAGACCTGGGATAAATCCTGACCTCGGGTGCCGCCAGTGTGGAAAGTCTCCGTCACCCTGGGTTTCCTCCGTGTGCTCTGGTTTTCCTCCCGCATCCCAAAAAATGTGTTTTTGTTGGTTAAACGGCCTCTGTAAATTGCCTCTAGTATGTCAGGAGTGGATGAGAAAGTGGGGTGATGTTCTACTGGCGTGAACAGGTGATCGATGGTTGCCGTGGACTCGGTGGGCCGACAGGCCTGTTTCTCTAAACTAAACCAATGAAGAACAGAAGTCTCAGCCACGATTGTAGTCAGAACATTCAATAACCTGCCTGATCAGAAGAGAAAGCAACTGGGGAAATGATCAATGCACAGGCCAGCTGTGAAGACCTACATGGAAAACACATGCAACAAGGACAACAACAACATCACATCCCTCTGCAGACCAGCGAACAGTCCAATAAACTCTGAAGAATCTGTTCCATATCACAATTGCTCATAACTGTGGAACTTGTAGGCCTTTATAAAATCATACGAGGGCAGCAGAGTGGTGCAGCTGGTAAAGCTGCTGTCTAACATTGCCAGAGACCCAGGTTCGATCTTGACCTCGGGTGCTCTCTGTATGGAGTTTGTACGTTCTCCCTGTGACCGTGTAGGTTTCGTCCGGTGCACCGGTTTCCTCCCACATTTCAAAAACTTGCAGGTTTGTAGGTTAATTTGCTTCTGTAAATTGTCCCTAGTGTGTAGGATGCGAAAGCGGGATAACATAGAACTAATTTAGTTTAGTTTAGTGTATTGTCATGTGTACCGAGGTACAGTAAAACACTATTGTTGCGTGTGAATGGGTGATTGTTGGTCGGTGAGGACTTGGTGTGCCGAAGGGTCTGTTTCCTTGCTATATCTCTAAATTAAACTAAACATAAATGTAGATAGAAGCAAAATGTTGAAGGAACTGTGGGACAGGCAACATCTAAAGATAAAAGGAATAGGTGACTTTTCGGGCAGGAACGCTTCTTCAGAAGAAGGCTCTGAATGGTCTGAAGAAGGGTTTTGACCCAAATCGTCACCTATTTATTTCCTAAGATACAGTACGTTGCCTAATTTTTTGGGTGAGTTTTTTTTGTGTGTGTATCTTCGGTATAAACCAGCGTCTGCAGATCCTTCATGAACATAAATGTATTCACTTGAGCTGATGATCTAATGATTGCAACAACTTGCTATCCAAACCATACACTACCTCCAGAGCAAGATCCAACCTGTTGCCTGTGATTGCCCTCCTGCTCTGATTCTATCCACTGCACTCACAGGTTGTGGTCAGAGGCATCCATTTCAGCTTGAGGCCTCCCTGATGCCCCTCCGTTGAGGCCACTGGGCTTTAGGCACTCGATTCTGAAGCCCTGGCACAGATTGCTTTGATGGTCCAGAAAGCCCGCTGCTGCCTTGTAAGGAATTTTCAACAACTACCCTCAGTGACATTTAAATGCGATTGCATTCATACGGGTTTAAATAATTAGTAAGAAAAACTTACGATCATCCTTAAAAAACATAATTTTGAAACAAAACTAAATGAAGCCACTTAGCATCATAGAGTCATAGCATCATAGAGAAAAGAGGCCGTTCAGCCAAACCCATCCATGATGCCCAAGATGCCTCATCTCCGCTTGTCCCATTGCCTGGGTTCGGCCCATATCTCTGAATTATTCCTATCCACGTACCTGTCTGAATATCTTTTAAATGTTGTTATTTTACTTGCCTCAGCTTCCTTCTCTGGCAGCTCTTTCCATACACCACCATCCTCTGTGTGAAAATGATGCCTCTTGAGTGGCGCAGTGGTAGAGTTGCTGCCTTACAGCATTAGAGACCCGGGTTCGATCCTGACTATGAGTGCTGGCCTAATGGAGTTTGTACGTTCTCCCCTTGACCTGCGTGGGTTTTCTCCAGGTGCTCCAGTTTCCTCGCACACTCCAAAGACATGCAGGCTTGTAGGTTAATTGGCTTGGTAAGAATGTAACATCCCTTGTGTGTGTGGAATAGTGTTAGTGTGCAGGGATCACTGGTCAGCCTGATATTTCTGCGCTGTATCACTAAAACAAAATAAACTCAGGTTCCTATTAAACCTTCCCCCCCTCACTTTAAATCTACGCCCTTCTCCTCCCACTTATGTGCATTTTAGTTTCCAGTTTAGTTTATTGTCATCTGTACCGAGGTACAGTGAAAAGCTTTTTGGGCGATCATTGACTTTTCCATCAAGGTGAGTAAACCCAATCAAATGAATAGAGTCACTCCAAATACACCAGACATCCTTGGTGTAAAGATAGGGCTCCAAAAGCATCAATTAAAACTCTTCCCCATCCTGTTTACCCCCTCCCAAATCCAGTTCAAACATCCCTCCCCTTTGACCTCCTAACCATGGCAACCTGAGGCCATGGTTAAAGAGGATCACTTTAACAACATGGACTCATTTCCACGGTTCTTCAGTGTGAAGGTGTTGCCGAGGCGATTCCCAGGTGCAGGGCACATGGTGACTCACGGTCAGTTTTTAATTGCTCTGCAAAGGATAAAACCGTGAAAACAATTTCTTTAAGGCCACTCCAATTGTGGAACTTTAACGATATTCACTTTTGCCTTAGCATTATGTGCAGCACCCACTTGAAATGCTAATGAAGGTTCAAGTACCATACTGAGGCTTAAAATGCCAATGAAGATTCAAGTACCATATTGAGGCATGGTGGCTGAAACATAAAGATTCTGGAAATAATTAAATTTCGTTTTTTAGTTTAGTTTAGAGAAACAGCGTGGAAACAGGCCCTTTGGCCCACCAAGTCTGCACTGACCAGCGATCCCCACACGTTAACACTATCTTACACCCACAAGGGACAATTTCCATTTTTATACCAAGCCAATTAACCTACAAATCTGTACGTCTTTGGAGTGTGGGAGGAAACTGAAGATCTCGGAAAAAACCCACGCAGTCACGGGGAGAACGTACAAACTCTGTACGGACAGCACCTGTGGTCGGGATCGAACCGGGTCTCCGGCATTGCAAGTGCTGTAAGGCAGCAACTCTAACACTGTACCACTGTTGTGACCGAACTAAATTAAACTGAACAAATGGGAAGAAATGGACAATATTGATTGAAATATTGTCTTGCATATATGAAATGTGGCTTGCAGATAATTCTGATCCATAAGTGTAGACTGCAGAATTGTTTTAGTTATTTGAAATGAATGTTTCATATGTGATATTATCTGTTGTGATATTGTAGGGACTACTTTGTTGTATCCCAAGGACTACTTTGTTTGCCTGTGTAGTGATGTGTATATAAGTTAATGATGTGATTGGGTGGCCACTCTGGATCCAGGCGGCCACGGAATAAACAGCCTGGAGTTAAGCTCCAACAATGTAACCTTTTTACACACGTGTACTTGTGGTCCGTCCAGAGTCATTAAAGGTACAACAGGTACCGGACCACGAAGTACAATATTATCTAGCTCAAATTTAGACTTGAGGAAAAAGTTCAGTGCTGAATCAAGTTGTCCATTTCTGGTGTTTTTTTCTGTTTTGCACAAAGAGCAACTTCAAGACTTAACAAGACTGCAATTTAATCCAATTTATCCAGCAAGTTCAGAAACAATTGCTTACATTCACTAATTGAATCCAGTTTATATCAAAAATAAAACAGAAAGAAAGAATTAGATGCACAGAGTCTTGCCCGGAGTAGGCAAATCGAGGACAAGAGGACATAGATTTAAGGTGAAAGAGGAAAAGATTTCATAGGAATCTGGATACCTTTTTCACAGTGGTGGGTGTATGGAACAAGCTGCCAGAGGAGGTAGTTGAGGCAGGGACTATCCCAACATTTAAGAAACAATGAGACAGGTACATGGATAGGACAGGTGTCTAGGGATATGGGACAAATGCAGGCAGGTGGAACTAGTATTGCTGTGACACATTGGCCAATGTGGGCAAGTTGGGCCGAAGGGCCTGTTTCCACACTGTATCACTCTATGACTCTGTGAATCTATATAGAAATGATGAAAAGAGCTTCAGAGTTAAATGAATACTCCCGGAGTGACAATGAGTATGCTCTTCATACACCTGCCTGCAAGGGGCAAGCAATAACGATGATTGAGAAGGAATTCCAGTGAGATCGAGGGAAGGTTTGTCATGATTTTTTTTTCACTGTTTTTTAGATTGGGTTTTTGGGAGTAATGTCAAATTGCCAAATTAATCTACATCAATTTATTCCCCCCGGAGTCAGCATTAACAGGATGGTTTGACAAATGATTTTGCGCTGTTTTTCCCATTATAATCTGTGAAGAACTTTTGCTTGGCCAGACCGTAGCTTGGAGACTGCAGCTTGAGAAGAACAACCTCAAAGGGCTTATTAGTCTTTCAAGCATTAGACCTCAAAGGACAATCTGAGAGAACAGCTACAATGTGTAAACATTGGGTGATTATCTATTTAAAAGATTTGCTTGACTCAATTAATTCCTCCGTGGTACTGCAGTAAAATTGCTGCCTTGCAGTGCCAGAGACCCGGGTTCGATCCTGACTACAGGTGCCGTCTATGCAGAGTTTGTCCGTTCTCCCCGTGATCTGCGTGGATTTTCTCCGGGATCTCCCGTTTCCTCCCAAACACTAGACATATAAGTTTGTAGGTTAATTGGCTCTGGTAAAGATTGTAAATTGTTCCCAGTGTGGGTGGGGATCACTGGTCGGCGCGGACCTGGTGGGCTGAAGAACATGTTTCCTTGCTGTATAACTAAACTAAACACACCATCCTCACTTAATTAGATTAGTTTAGTGCCACATGTACCGAGGTACAGTGAAACGCTTTTGTTACGTACTAACCAGTCAGCAGAAAGACTGTACCTGATTACAATCAAGCCATCCACACTGTACAGAATCATGACAAAGGAAATACTGTTTAGTGCAAGATAAAGTCCAATTATATCCAATTAAAGATAGTCCAAGGTTCTCCAGTGAAGTAGATAGTAGCTCAGGACTGCTCTCTAGTTGTTGATAGACAAGAAACTGTCTCTGAATCTGGAGGTGTGCATTTTCACACTTCTGTACCTCGCCTGATGGTAGAGGGGAGAAGAGGGAGACTGCGGTGAGACTCATCCATGATTACGCTGGTGACCTTGAGGCAGCGTGAAGTGCAAATGGAGTCAATGGCAAGGAGGTTAGTTTGTGTGATGGTCTGGGCTGCGTCCACAGTTCTCTTCAATTTTGTGTGGTCTTGGATGTAGGTTTTCCCAATGCTGTGATGCATTGCGACAAAATACTTTCTAAAGCAGTCCCCTTCATCACAGCTGGGTCTAAATCATGTAATGGTATCATCCAGCAGTATAAAGTGGGAACACGTAGGAACAAGGAACTCTAGATGACTTGTTAATACACAAAAGGACACAAAGTGCTGGAGTAACTCAGCAGATCAGGCAGCATCTCTGGAGAACATGGATAGGTGTACTTTTGACCATCACACAAACAAAACACCCTTCCATTGACTCCATCTACACTTCACGCTGCTTCGGCAAGGCTGCCAACATAATCAAGGAGAACTCTTGCCCCAGTCAATCACTCTTCTCCTCTCTCCCATCAGGCAAGAGGCACAGAAGTGTGAAAACCCATACCTTCAGATTCACAGACAGTTTCTTCCCAGCTGTTACCAGGCAACTGAACTATCCCCTCGCCAACTAGAGAACGGTCCTGAACTCCCATCTACCTCATTGGAGACCTTTGAACAATCTTTAATCAACCTTTATTGGAATTTATCTTGCAATAAATGTTGTACCGTTCATCCTTTATCTGTGCACTGTAAACTGCTTGATTGTATTCACGTATAGTCTTTGACTGGAGAGTACATCAGCAAAAGCTTTTCACTGCTCCTCAGTACACGTGATGCTAATAAACTAAATTATACTAATAAAATGGGTTCTTCTGGTGAAGTTAATCGTTCAAGAAAGCAGCTCACCAGCATCTTCAAGGGCAATCAATGTACGGATTACAGTTTAACTGTGTGATAAATGCAGCAGCATTTGCAAATATCTGATGATATTTTGTCATCAGATAGCATGTAATTCCACCATCTACTCTGCAACATTTTGCACTGTGTATTTGCAAAGTACACTTCAACCTTGCAAGGGAATTCATTGAACACTTTAACATTTCCTTTATGCCAAAGTAGATGATCAATTACTATTATTATTTACTCATAATAGAACAAGTACCTCGTCAAGCTGAAAGCAATGCAGGAAGGATGCAATACTTTTGCCCCATTACAGGAAGGATGTGGAGGCTTTGCAGGGGGTGCAGAGGAGGTTTAACACAATGCTGCCTGGATAAGATGGTTTCAGCTACAGTACATGGAATGTTTGAAAATTGGATTGTTTTCCCTGGAATGTCTGTGGTTGAGGCTAGACTTGATCGAGGCACCTATAATTATGAGAGGCACCGATAGGGTTGGCATATCAGAACCTTTTCCCCCCCAGGGTGGAAATGTCCAGCACTAGAGGGCATAGCTATCAGGTGAGAAAGAGAAAAGCTAATGGAGTTGTGCAGGGCAAGTCTTTTGTTACCAGGGAGTGTGGTGGGGGGTCTGGAACACACTGCCAAGGATGGTGACGGTGGCCGATACGATAATGATGTTTAAGAGGCTTTTATATAGGCATGCAGATGTGAAAGGAATAGAGGCATATGGATCATTTACTGGCAGATGAGATCAGTCTAACAGTTAAGTGTACATGTGTATAAGAAAATAACTGCAGATGCTGGTACAAATCGAAGGTATTTATTCACAAAATGCTGGAGTAACTCAGCAGGTCAGGTAGCATCTCAGGAGAGAAGGAATGGGTGACGGCTTTTGAACCCTGTTGACTTAGGTTTTGGCACATGATGATTGTACGCAGTGAGGATCCGTGATGCCTCCCAGTCCTGACAGGGCATCAAATTAACCAAGTAACCACAGTACAACAGCACGAGAGCTGGTAATGTTGCCTCCCGCGGAGAATATAAATGAAGGAATTACTTTGACTACCTGTTAATCGTTTATGAACTGTGAACAGTTTACGGGAGATTTCAGATTTCTTTTCATCCTTTTAGATCTCGAATCTCACACTATACTTTGCATTTCGACATATGTGCTTCATTTCACCAGTTGCCACAGTAGAATTCAGCTTTGTGATCTCGAGTTGACACAAGGAAAATATTCACTCGCACAAGGAAATCTTTGATTGTGGGTCAAATTTAACTGTGGAAGTTAATTTGTTCGTTCGTTGTATCTGCTGTGCACAAGTTAGAAACAAAAGGAAGTTGCACTGGAAAATTCTGTGGTACAGAGACACAGCAGATAAAAGAGAGAGGGGGTAAGGGGAGAGAAAATAGATGAGGGGAGAGAGAGAGAGTGGGGGATGAGGGGAGAGCGCATGGGAAAGAAATGGGCTTTGATAGCTGCCTGCAGGGGTTGCAATGAGGAGTCTACCCAGGGGAGGGAGATGTTTTGACGTCAAAACTCCCATGTTCAGTCTGAAGAAGAGTCTCGACCCGAAATGTCACCCATTCCTTTTCTCCAGAGATGCTGCCTGTCCCGCTGAGTTACTCCAGCATTTTGTGTCTACCTTCCATGTTCATTCATGACGTCCCTCCCTGCAACACCTGGGACAAAATCACGAGCTGCAAGCCCATCAGCTCTCCCGTTTGAATCAAGCCAAGATGTTTGAGGTGGCTGAATTGGTGATGAAGACCATTTCTGCAGGTGATAAGTCAGTATTAGTTCCAGTGCAGTTTTTGTGTGTTTTCTCTCGTTTTCTCTCTCTCTCTCGTGTTTTCTCTCTCTCTCTCGTGTTTTCTCTCTCTCTCTCGTGTTTTCTCTCTCTCTCTCGTGTTTTCTCTCTCTCTCTCGTGTTTTCTCTCTCTCTCTCGTGTTTTCTCTCTCTCTCTCGTGTTTTCTCTCTCTCTCTCGTGTTTTCTCTCTCTCTCTCGTGTTTTCTCTCTCTCTCTCGTGTTTTCTCTCTCTCTCTCGTGTTTTCTCTCTCTCTCTCGTGTTTTCTCTCTCTCTCTCGTGTTTTCTCTCTCTCTCTCGTGTTTTCTCTCTCTCTCTCGTGTTTTCTCTCTCTCTCTCGTGTTTTCTCTCTCTCTCTCGTGTTTTCTCTCTCTCTCTCGTGTTTTCTCTCTCTCTCTCGTGTTTTCTCTCTCTCTCTCGTGTTTTCTCTCTCTCTCTCGTGTTTTCTCTCTCTCTCTCGTGTTTTCTCTCTCTCTCTCGTGTTTTCTCTCTCTCTCTCGTGTTTTCTCTCTCTCTCTCGTGTTTTCTCTCTCTCTCTCGTGTTTTCTCTCTCTCTCTCGTGTTTTCTCTCTCTCTCTCGTGTTTTCTCTCTCTCTCTCGTGTTTTCTCTCTCTCTCTCGTGTTTTCTCTCTCTCTCTCGTGTTTTCTCTCTCTCTCTCGTGTTTTCTCTCTCTCTCTCGTGTTTTCTCTCTCTCTCTCTCTCGTGTTTCTCTCTCTCTCTCTGTCTCTCTTCTTTCGTTCTCTCTCTCTCTCTCTCGTGTTCTTCTCTCTCTCTCTCTCGTGTTTCTCTCTCTCTCTCTCTCGTGTTCTCTCTCTCTCTCTCTCTCGTGTTCTCTCTCTCTCTCTCTCTCGTGTTCTCTCTCTCTCTCTCTCTCGTGTTCTCTCTCTCTCTCTCTCTCGTGTTCTCTCTCTCTCTCTCTCTCGTGTTCTCTCTCTCTCTCTCTCTCGTGTTCTCTCTCTCTCTCTCTCTCGTGTTCTCTCTCTCTCTCTCTCTCGTGTTCTCTCTCTCTCTCTCTCTCTCGTGTTCTCTCTCTCTCTCTCTCTCCGTGTTCTCTCTCTCTCTCTCTCTCGTGTTTCTCTCTCTCTCTCTCTCTCGTGTTCTCTCTCTCTCTCTCTCTCGTGTTCTCTCTCTCTCTCTCTCTCGTGTTCTCTCTCTCTCTCTCTCTCGTGTTCTCTCTCTCTCTCTCTCTCGTGTTCTCTCTCTCTCTCTCTCTCGTGTTCTCTCTCTCTCTCTCTCTCGTGTTCTCTCTCTCTCTCTCTCTCGTGTTCTCTCTCTCTCTCTCTCGTGTTCTCTCTCTCTCTCTCTCTCGTGTTCTCTCTCTCTCTCTCTCGTGTTCTCTCTCTCTCTCTCTCTCGTGTTCTCTCTCTCTCTCTCTCTCGTGTTCTCTCTCTCTCTCTCTCTCGTGTTCTCTCTCTCTCTCTCTCTCGTGTTCTCTCTCTCTCTCTCTCTCTCTCTCTCTCTCTCTCTCTCTCTCTCTCTCTCTCTCTCTCTCTCTCTCTCTCTCTCTCTCTCTCTCTCTCTCTCTCTCTCTCTCTCTCTCTCTCTCTCTCTCTCTCTCTCTCTCTCTCTCTCTCTCTCTCTC